>NC_092336.1:108040714-108653571 GCF_046630445.1 Rutidosis leptorrhynchoides
CTTCTTAGGTTTTAATTATCCCAACCAAAACAGCCCCCGGTTTTACTACGACGGCGTATATCCAGTTTTATGGTGTTTATCGTGTTTCTGGGTTTTAAATCATTAAGTTAGCATATCATATAGATATAGAACATGTGTTTAGTTGATTTTAAAAGTTTAGTTAGAAGGATTAACTTTATTTGCGAACAAGTTTAGAATTAACTAAACTATGTTCTAGTGATTACAAGTTTATAACGTTGAATAAGACAGCTTTTTTATGTATGAATCGAATGATGTTATGAACATAATTACTACCTCAAGTTCCTTGGATAAACCTACTGGAAATGAAAAAAATAGATCTAGCTTCAAAGGATCCTTGGATGGCTTGAAAGTTCTTGAAGCAGAATCATGACACGAAAACAATTTCAAGTAAGATTTCCACTTGAAATAAGATTGTTATAGTTATAGAAATTGAATTAAAGTTTGAATATGATTATTACCTTGTATTAGAAAGATAACCTACTGTAAGTAACAAAGGTTTCTTGATCTTGGATGATTACTTGGAATGGATTTAGAAAACTTGGAAGTAAACTTGCAATCTTGGAAGTATTCTTGATTTTATGAAACTAGAACTTTTGGAATTTATGAAGAACACTTAGAACTTGAAGATAGAACTTGAGAGAGATCAATTAGATGAAGAAAATTGAAGAATGAAAGTGTTTGTAGGTGTTTTTGGTCGTTGGTGTATGGATTAGATATAAAGGATATGTAATTTTGTTTTCATGTAAATAAGTCATGAATGATTACTCATATTTTTGTAATTTTATGAGATATTTCATGCTAGTTGCCAAATGATGGTTCCCACTTGTGTTAGGTGACTCACATGGGCTGCTAAGAGCTGATCATTGGAGTGTATATACCAATAGTACATACATCTAAAAGCTGTGTATTGTACGAGTACGAATACGGGTGCATACGAGTAGAATTGTTGATGAAACTGAACGAGGATGTAATTGTAAGCATTTTTGTTAAGTAGAAGTATTTTGATAAATGTCTTGAAGTCTTTCAAAAGTGTATGAATACATATTAAAACACTACATGTATATACATTTTAACTGAGTCGTTAAGTCATCGTTAGTCGTTACATGTAAATGTTGTTTTGAAACCTTTAGGTTAACGATCTTGTTGAATGTTGTTAACCCATTGTTTATTATAACAAATGAGATGTTAAATTGTTATATTATCATGATATTATGATATATAATATATCTTAGTATGATATATATACAGTTAAATGTCGTTACAACGATAATCGTTACATATATGTCTCGTTTCGAAATCATTAAGTTAGTAGTCTTATTTTTACATATGTATTTCATTGTTAATACACTTAATAATATATTTACTTATCATTTACCATAATTAACCAAGTGTATAAATATCTTAATATGATTCATATGTACCTAGTAAGACGTTGTTATAACGATAATCGTTATATATATCGTTTTCGAGTTTCAATAGTCTCATTTTTATGTATATAACTCATTGTTAAAATACCTAATGAGATACATACTTATAATAAAATCATGTTAACTATATATATAACCATATATATGTCATCGTATAGTTTTTCAAGTTTTAACGTTCATGAATCACAGGCCTACTTGGGTGGTCAATTGTCTATATGAAACCTATTTCAATTAATCAAGTCTTACCAAGTTTGATTGCTTAACATGTTGGAAACACTTAATCATGTAAATAACAATTTCATTTAATATATATATAAATATGGAAAAGTTCGGGTCACTACATACTATCCTTAAGTAGAACCTCAGGAGATTTGCTATCGATTTCGACCAAGGACCAGGAGAACCGATCTTTGTTGTAGCTAAATACGACATTGTGATTGCTCACTGACTCGGGTAAATTAAACACGAACAGCTTACCGCTAACCTTAATTTCTATAGAATTGGAATTTTCAGAAAGCTCACTGGAACAACATGGCATTTGATTCGTGACCCGAGGATGGTTATTTAGATTGGGAGGGGTAACCCCTGTAACAATGTCGGAAAAAGATCTCCCACACCACCACTCTCCATTAGCTGAAACAAAGTTCTTTGTGTTCGTACAATCAACTTTCCAATCTGCTTTTGTAGAGTCTTTTTCCATTTCAAACCCAGAACTACAATCACCCATCTTTTTCCTCTCTTTAGCTATGTATGCGTGAATTCCTTTACCATTTATATGAATAGAGTTTAATATTCTAACGAAGCTTTCGATATCTCGGACCTCTGCAAACCTCGCAAAACCGAATCGTTGACCACTCGATAGTCTCTTCCTAGCTAAGTACACGTCAGAGACTGATCCGTAACGATCGAATAGACTCCAACAGTCACCTCGAGTCCAATTATCTGGGAAATTAAAAAACAAAAACGAAACCACAAGATTACCACACGAGTCGACAAATGGACGTCCATTCATCTTCGACTTCACAGACATACCCTCACTATTCTGCACAACCATGTTCCAAGTAGGGCCTCACATTATGGGGAAAATGATACTAAAACCTTTAAATTAATACAACTCAATTACACTAATACTCTTATAGTCCCTGCTCATTTAATGGGGAAAATGATACTAAAACCTTTAAATTAATACAACTCAATTACACTAATACTCTTATAGTCCCTGCTCATTCAACAATTATGTCCATCTTTAAATAAAAAGGGATATTGGTAGAAGCTTTTCAAGCTACACTGTGGTCTTTTTACCTTTTTATCATGCCAATGAAAGGAATGATTAGACAATTTATGACCCGTTATAGCCAAACTACAATTTGGTCTTTTTATCTATTAACCCTATTAACCCTATGTATACTAAATCTCGTGGCATTTTGTGTCGTTTTAGCTAATCCATATTTTCCAAACGACAATAACAACAAAAGTTATAAAATTGCCCCTTAAACAATGTTAACTTTGTCAATTTCTTAGGGCTAAATAATGTAAAATTATGATTTTATTAACAAACCTTAAATAAACACCACCCAAATTTTTAACGGTCCAAATCTTCCCGCTCGCCACATGTTAAATTTTTCCGACACCACCGTTCAACTCGAAATAATTTTACGAACACAACGCAACTAACTATACACGAAACAGACATTTTTTAAAAAATGCTAAATATTTTGGGCTATCTTTTACATATACATATACGTATAATAAACAACCAAAATTAAGCGATTTTTCTGGCGTTAAAAACGTGCATACCATTAGGTATACTAGGTACTAACCTGAAAAGTTAAGATTTCATTGGAGGTGCTCGAATCCCCTTTATAAAGATCCTTAAGATTTCAGATCAATCATTTCTTACCCACTGAGATCCAAGAGGCCACCCATGTCATTTAATTTTTAGGTGCTCGACTTCGACACCCTTGAACATCCCTTTATCCGTGGCTACTTTTGTAAGGATATTTAGACCCTCAGCCACTAAAATAAATAAGAAGGAAGATAACAGGTCTCCTTAATGAACACCTCGGCCAAGTGGGAATTCACTAGATGGTGATCCATTAATGAGGATAGAAATCGAGGCCGAGGTAAGGCAACTTAAAATCCATTTCCTCCACTTATCTTCGAACCCCATACTTTTCATGACTTCTAAACAGAAACACCAATTAATGCTATCGAACGCTTTTTTGAAATCCACTTTGAAGATTATGCCCTTCTTACGATTTACTTTCAAAAAAATCAATTGTTTCATTAGCAATTAGGACTCCATCGACTCATCGAGAATATAGCGCCCTTTTAAGAATGCACTTTGTTCGGGCCCAACAAGTGCGGGGATTACTTTTCTAAGGCGATTAGAGAGTACTTTCGAGACTATTTTATAGTAACTCCCGATCAAGCTAATAGGACGAAAATCCCCGAGCCCTTCCGGATTTACTTTTTTGGGGATAATGGTCACGAAAGATGCATTACATCCTTTGGATATTTCACCCTTTTCCCAAAAACCAATTCAAAGCTTCAACTAGATCTTTTTTAATAACATCCCAAATTTTTTTGTAAAATTTCATATTGAACCCATCCGGCTAGGGTGTTTTATTGCTCCCACAATCGTTAACTGCTTCTAAGATTTCTGTTTCGGTGAATCTGACTTCAAGTGATTCAGCTTCCTGATGTGATATGGAAGGATAACTCATGTCAGACAAGGATGGTCCGAACCCATCCTTTTCTTCGAATAAAGAGTTGAAATGTCTTACGGCTTCTTCTTTGATATCAAGCGGATTTTCATTCCAATATTCATTTATTGTGAGTCCCCGAATGTTACATTTATTGTAATTATTGCGGATAATAGCATGAAAAAATTTAGTATTCTCATCACCGTTTATGGCCCAACGAATTCGAGATTTTTGTTTTAGCATTATTTTCTTCATATTTTCTTTTGCCATCCACGCTTTCATGTTCTCTTTCCACGACCGTAATTCACTATCCAAGAGTGGACTTGTTTCAGCTTTTAGTTCTAGGTTAGGTTAAGGGCAGCAATTTTTAACTCTTCTATCTCATCGTCTATCTTGCCAAATTTCTTTTTGCTCCAAGCCTGTAGGGCACCCTTAATATTCTTTAATATATTAAGAAACCAACAGTCTCTACGCGTGCCAACATTGGGTTGTTCGGCCCATGCTTCAGAAACTATTTTTAAACACTCCGGATCCTCCATCCAGAAATCAAAAATTTTAAATGGCTTTGGGCCAAAATCTTTGATCTCATCTTTTAGCATAAGTGGACAGTGATCGAGGTTAGTTTGTCCATGGCAACAACAGACAAATTACCCCAGACCGAATTAAACTTATGCGAAACAAGAAATCTATCAATTTTACTGAATTTAATACCATTATCACAAACCTATGTAAATTTTCTTCCACCGATTGGAACACTACGTATTGAAATAGTTTTCAGCAAAGTATTATGCACCCATAATTCCATATCTCTAATGTTACTATGACTGAGAAAATAAACCAAAACTCTTCATAAGATCCATATGAATTTCTCCAAAACCCATATTGTTCTTAGACAAATAAAAAGAAATGGTTTCATTGGGTCTAGATCCATAGAGTCTAATAAATAGAAACGGGTCAACGGGTCTTGTATATTATTCAGAGTAGTTTTTTCATTTTAGTTTTACTAATTTTTTGTTGTTTATTATTGTAAAATGGGTGTGATCCTCACATATACTTGTATTCATGTGTACCATTTTAATATAAATCAAGTATTCTACTGTTTAACCATCACTAGATAGTCTAGTGGTTGAGGCCGTTAATTCAGTGGCGATTTCAGGTTATAACTTAATGGGGGTTGGAAATTTTTTCCAATACTAAATATATTTAAATATTATTTTTGGTGGTAGTTTACTTTCAAAAAACTATCAATTCAAAAGATTTATGGAGTTCGAGTAGTTAAATTTGGTGGTGTCTTATACAATTTAAAAAGAAAAAATATAAATTTAAAAAATATACGGATCCCGCTGTTAAATTTAATGATGCTCTATACAATTTAAAAGGTATTTTATATTAAAAAAATTCAAACTAGTTGTGTTCTGTGACCCCAAAAGCTTCTTAATAGAGTTGCCACTGAGTTCTTTGCATGAGTTTCTTGTAAGAAGTCCCACTTCGAATCCCATCTAGGACGTATATTTAATGCGGGTCAGAGAAAATCTTCTATTTTTTTTCTAACCTTTATACTCATTAATTCTACTTAAATTAACGAGCCAATTTTATATTTCCCCCTTATAAATTTGAAAATTACATATTTACATATATTTTTAAATATGTATTAAAATTCTGTTACATTATGCATTGAAAAGTTGTATTTTGAAGAAATATGTAATACTAGATTTAAGAGCCAGTGCGTTGCACGGGTACTCTTCCGTAAAACAATAATAAATCTTAGAATGATATGACAATTAACGATATGATAAAGCAACAAACTCGTACCTATTTCTAAATGTTTTATAGTTTATTTCAACCAAATGATTAGTAGTATTATTAGTATCGCAAACACTATTAATGTTTATAAGCAGCTTGAAGGACACAAGTAACAGTTTGTTTGTCGCAACTGCCACCACCTACGTATATCCATTATGTGCTGAGCTGAATAATCTGCTCGGTGCTATTATTTGTAACGATATTTGAAGCAGCTTGCACGTTGCCAATTAAACATTAAACATGCATATTCAACACATTGATAATATAAGGTTCAACACATTTAAATATAATGTTCAATACATTGATAATGATAACAACCTAGATACTTCAAAATATTCTGAGCAAAAACTCATCCAATTAAACATTAAACATGCATATTCAACAAAATATTAAAACTTTTCATAGTTTTCTCTAGTAGAGTAAAGAAAACCCCAAGCAAAACCTCGTAGCCACTCTGAAAAAAACCTACAATAACAATCAAAAGGTAAGAAACAATTCATGTGTTCCAATAAAACTGATTAATTAAATTTAATACTTAAATAATATTATAATTACATGTATAACCATCAACTAATTCTTAGGCTTAGATGGACACGTTTGTCGATTGTGCCCTCCTTGCTTACAAATGCCACACTTCTTAACCTTAATACCCAGACCAACTTTTCCTGTAAAAATAAAGATTTTCCATCCAATAATTAAAACTGAGATAAAACTTAAATCATGGTAACATTTAACTATATCACAAACTCAACAAACTCACAAAATGTAATCTACCTATCCTAACTTTTGTATCTTACTCATATGTTACACTTGTTTCTACAATTTTTTACCCTCAATAATGAAACACCTTAGAAAGGTTCTCATCATCATGTTAATTAATAGTAAATTGCACTTAAAAACGTAAAACAATAATCAGTTCGACACACAAAATACATTTTTTAACAATATAAGACCTAAGAACATTTAGTATATAAGGTTTATTTTTTGTACCTTTTTTATAAATTTTCTTTGTCATCTGACCTTCTCTCCAAACTTTCAAATGCCAATCAACCAATACCCTCTTTCCTGTTTCCTTAAAGGGACCTAAAAATACAGATTATATAATTAATTAGTTAATAACTAATGACATAAAGGTAAATATTAATTGTCCTTATCCTTAATAAATAAAAATATATATATAAATGTTGGAACTTGGATCCATTCCACCCACTAACTTCCATAGTACTTAATACCATTATGTCGGTATTTATTTAGAATTAAGTATTCATTTATGCTAGTGCTTAATTACAATTAACTATCCATTAATATGTGAATTAATGGTGACTTTTCACTTGCTAAGTGGTTATATGTAATCACTATATAAAGGAAGTACACGTATACTAAAAGGATGATCTAACACAACTAGTATATAGAGAAATTAACAAGATAATGTTCTTGTCATGTTCGTGTATATTTGAGGCAAACGAGATAAGGGAATCTTAGGTTGTGAACGTTGAAAGCTTTCCATTTGTGATTGCTTTTCTTCGATCGGTGATATAAACGATGATCCTATCCACTTCCGCTACTAGTTTTCGGGTACGTCTCGAATCTACATTTATATAACATTGGTATCAGAGCTATGATGTTTATAATCCCGGTTATATGTTCCTTAATTTTTTTGATGAATATGACACGATATATTTTATTGAATATATAATATATATAATCGGATCATGCATTGCTCATTGTGATTAACAATTTAATTACATCTAGTATGAATATCTCTTTATTATTATGTTTATTAGCGAAACATATGTTAGTGAGTAATGCATGATTATTGATATGAAAAATGCATTATATAGTTAATGCGTTATTATTTTTCATAAGGGTGAATATTCATATAAAATGTGTTTTTTTATATGAAGATGTTAATTGATAATTATTTGAATATCTTTGATTCACAAATTTGCATATGTGTTATGCATGAAAAATAATTATAAAAATAGTTTGATTTGCCATGAAATACTTTTTCATGTTTTTGTATTAGTTATAATTAATACATGTTTAATTATAGATTTTAATACAACTTTAAAGAGTTTTGTACTCTATTTAATTCATTATTTGTTATAATGAATTTGATTAATGATTATATAATGAATCTAAATAAATACACAATTTGCGTACTTTCTTGACTCTTGTGTTTTGTAAGACAGAGTCATATAGTTATTTTTTATATAACTAATGTGTATTAACGATGATTTATTAAACGAACTTGTAAGAGTTAAAATAATGGTTTTCGATCAAATTAATTATCTATGTGTAAATTGTTACATCATTTGATTTGTTTCTATATGCGTTATAGAAATTATGAGAAAAAGAAATCTCGCTCAAGGATCAAAAACTTTTCATATGCTCGAAATTTAATTTCGTTTATGAGGAGTTAAGGATGTGTTATCTAAATAAATATGTAATAATGACAATAAACTTCCATTCAGTTTGAAGGTTGTAATTTGCACTTTTATTTAAATTATAAACGTCCTATTTAGTTAATTATTTTTTGTAATAATTTTAACTCCGTACTTTCTTGTGTTAGAAAGTTATAATTTCTTTGATAATGATCAATCATTTTTGTAATGATTTTGTTCAACTTTCTGTTTTGTTTGAAAGTAAATATTATATCTTGAATCGTTTTTAAAGGTATTTCTATGTGAAATAATGAACATATTGACCACTTGTTGGTGTAAATAAACATCTACACAATTTGATAACTTTGCATGATTGAATATGTTAGTTGTAGTTTCATGATATGATTTGTGGACGATAATTGGGAACATAGTGAACTTTTTCTTCATGACCTATTGTGAACTACAATTTTGACATAATTTGATTATAGACAAAGTGTTTTGTATATATGAGTGGATATTAGTTAGTCTTGCATAATTGTCTACACATTAAACATTGGTTTAGTTGGACTTTGTGTTCAATAATGGCTTTTACATCCAACATTTTTATTGTTTAACTTAACTAAGATTATGAGTTAAACATGAACAATTTCATAATAGAGCATAAATAACCAATGTGTTTAGAAGAGCAAAAAGCTCGGGCTGCTCTTACCGCATTTGAGAAATGTATATGAGGAAGAAAATAAATCCCTAATTAAGTGGGAGTGTGAAATGTACGTCACTCAAAACAAATTAAATCAACACTCACGTTGAGTAATGTTTTGGCTTTAACAAGTAATTGTTGTTAAATATACATTGTCAATAACGGTTTACATACGATGATCAAAGTCTTATGCATGAACATTGGTTCAAGCTTCTAATTATTTTCTTACCTCAAAGTTAGGAGCATATGACGTTGCGCCCCACTAATAACGAAAACATTAATTTTCGTTTTTGATTGTGTATGGTTACCATGGTTGGTAAACTTTGTGTTTGCATCTTGTCCTCTGTGGATAGTAGGTTTGAACATGGAAAATCATTTACTAAAGGAAAACAAAATCTTTGTAGAGTTTTGATGAATTTCACTTTTTTAAGTGAAGTGGATATATGTGGGAAGTAACTCTTTAGATGGAGTTGTAAAGAACGGTTCATACAAGTTTGTCTTGGATGATGATCGAATTTATATATTCTTACATGATTGTTCATCAAAACAAATATCTATGTGATATTTGTTTCATTATTAATTTCATAAATTACGGTTGAATTCTCTTTAAGAACAAGCTCATTTAATATTGGTTCTATTCTAAATGATTATCTGAGTGATAACTAAAGAAAATTTTCTCACTTACAACTTCAATATGTTTGAATGAAGTAAGTAAGGCTTGTTAGTTTAGTCATATTGCTAAAAATACTTCTAGCTTAGTCTACCATATTTTTACTGGCTAGATAGTGATAAAGTGAAAATGTGCACTTGTAAGCATCGCCAAGGAAAAAGTTACGAAAAATCATGTAGAAAGTAAACAAAATTTTTATTCCATTGCACTTGACTCATTTGAATTATGTGTTCTTATGAATGTTAAATAAAGACAAAGGACATATTATTTATAATTTCCTCGTGCTAGTTGATTTCTCGAAAATCCAAAGCATTAGATTAAATTTCAAAATTATGTGAATTTTGTGGAGAATTAACTTCCGCGAAAAATTATTAAAAATATATACTCCGTATAAAGGTCCAATCATGGATGTGAATATCTTGTGATTATTTCATAGCACTGTGTGATGCTAAAGGTATTCAGACATCATTTATTTACTCCAATAACTCCATAACAAAATGATGTTTTGGAAAGTTAGAATAAACGCTCCTGAAATTGGTTAGGGCGATGAAGGGGTAATGTGAAATTCCACAATCGTAGCTAACTGAATGTCCTTGAAAACTAGAAACTTCCACACCATATAAGTTATGGAAAGATTATGACCACAATTACAATGTCATAGGACATTAAGGTTGTGAAACGTATATATTAAATTTATCAAATTAATTTTGGAAAATAGGTTCAAGAGGGGGAAATTTGTTTTCACCAAGTACGTTAACAATCAAGAAATTCTATGTTCATACGTGAACACGTCAGTGGGAGTCTAACTCAATTCAAAACTTGAAATATAACGTTCTTGGAATTGTGTGTTCAAAATCTCTAAATACAAATAAAGATTCGTCTCTATTTGAGGCCACATAATTATCTCATTCGAGTGGGAGAAATATGAGGAATAATGTTAAAGAATCTATTAACAATATTAAAGAATCTATTTATCTATGCATGATTCCTCAAACTATTGTGAATGAGAATAATTCTAATTTGAGTGTGAACTTATGAGATACTAAGAACTAGTTTCAAAGAAATCTCAATTACGACAAAGAAGTTGTCGTTATAAACCCTATTCGATATGAGATTGAATAAGAGAAGCTCTAACATGATATCTAAAAGACAAATGGATCAAAAATAATGGAATAAGAATTGGAGTGGGTATCCTAAAGATACAAAGGTCAATATGTGGCAGAAGGCTACAACTAATAAGAAAAGTTTACTTTGTGAGAACCTCGTATCTTGTTATAATTTCACCAAGTTAGGTTGATTCTAGCCATAATGACAAACAATAGACCGTGAATTACATTATATCATTGTAAATAGTCTTAACTTCTCAATGAAGAACTATAGCAAGAAATCAATGTGTAGATTTCTTCAACATTAGCCACAAACATATGGTTTGTAGATTTTTTGAATTAATCTATGGCCTCAAACATTCTTTGAGAAAAATGGTATATGTACTTTCACAATGTAATCATATCGAATGATTTCATTATGATCAACAAGGATCATGAGTATGTACTAATAGGTCTAAATATTTATTTTATCATTATATGTTGATGATATTTTTGTGTCTTGAATCAATAAAAAGAATGTTATTGTGAGAGAATTTCATGTAAAACTAGAATTTCAAGAGATTGTTCAAGGAAATTAATATCTCTTTCACAAGAGCTTATATTAACAAGATCCTTAAACATGTTAAATAATCTCACTGACTATCTTATGGTGAATATTGAGCATACCTTTTTTTTCCTTAGACTCCAATATGAAATGAGGAAATGAAGTTTGTTGTTTATGCGAATAAGGTTGGAAATCTTTTGTACGTTTTGAAATGTACAAAGTTGATTACTTTCCATTTAGAATGGAAATCAATTAAAAAGCCATGAATAGGATACTAAGGAATCTAAGTAGTAATGTTAGCTTATTGTGCTTTGACAAAAATGATTTGCAAATAAAAGGCTATACATATATTGACTAGGTTGTTATCTCATGGAGTAACAAGTATTAGTCATATGAAGCCTTATTTACAATAGGGACTGATTTTTAATGTCAACTAAGGTTCAATAAGCTGTGTAGCTTAACCAATCTTTTGAGAAACTTGGAGTTTATAACAAAGTTATCAATTGAGTAATAGTTTACTCAAATAGTTAGTACTTTGTAGTTAATGAACATGATTCCAAGATCCATTGTAAGTCAAGCACATAGTTATAAAATGCAACATTACTTAGAGACATGGTTGCAAGAGTTTTAGTAAATATGTAGTACATATCTACGAATGAAATGGTTGCAAATCATTTGAGAAATCCATGCCTAGAGAGATATGTTTATGTGACATGTCACGTCTCAGGGGTTGCGTAGATTTTGAGATTGTATTGAGTTTTATTTTTCCCAACATATTTAGTGTTTAATATCCATGACAATGTGTTTGTCAAAACTTATATACAAAGTATTATTGTGAGAAAAGTATGTCGGACAGATTAGAGGTCAGCCCACTCACATGGGTGATCGGCTCCATCACTTTAGTAGTGACTGGTGAAGTAGCGCATTTTAAGTATATTGTCTGAGTGACAACTGAGCACAAACTTAAAATATTTGATGCTACAGTTGTAACGTTTACAACAATATGTGAATTATTTAAGTTTCACATTATATGTCTTATATATCCAGATGTGAGTTCTTGTGAGAAAGATGTATTTTAATGAGTAGATGAGTGAACTCGAGTTTGAACATTGAGTTTGTTTAAACTATCATCTGTGCAACATTGATTTAAAGACATACCTCCATTGGGAAAGGAGAAATGTTGCAGGATGTGATTCATACCACATGTGATCAAGACGACCAATAAGGGAAATAGGAGAAACGATCTCTACTTCTATGTTATGTGAGTCCCTTGAGGTATTAGTAACCTCAATTAATATCCTTATGACTTTTTCTTGTCTCTTGAGGCTTAGTTTGATGTTTGCTATCTTAAGGCGTTGCTTAAGGGTCATGAGTGATTCGACCTGGCAGGAAGTTCTTAGAAAAGCAAGTTGGGTTAAGGCCAAAGGATTCTAAGATAAAGGAAGATCATTTAAAGTTCACATTAATTTGTATTCACCGGCCGACCAATTATCTTGTCTCGGTGACAAATCTTAGTGATAAATGATAATTGGGAATACAATATGGTTTTATGAGTAAAACTGAGATCATATGAGTTAGTAATGTGATTAATGATCTAGGATATTGCATACTAAATCTACTCTTGTCACTTTGTTTTTGAGGCGTGATGTTAAAGCGAAGGGGTACAAAATACTATAATATTTTTACTAGGAAATACTATTAAATACGATACAATTTTACACAAGTTATTTATTTATTTATAGAGTGGAAATACCTAAACCTTGCTACAACACTTATAGGCAGTGTACCTAATCGTACAGTAGTGTAGTTTTTAGTAAGTCCGGTTCGTCCACAGGGAACTAGCCAAGTTTAACGCTATATTTTTAAAACTAAATTTGTATATAAATATATATATAAATATAAGAATTATTTTTATTATTATAAAAGGGGGTTTTACCGTTTAATGACCGGTTTGTCGATTTTAAAACTTTAGTCGCAGTTAAAACCTAATGTAAAATATTAAAAATAAAAATAACTTAATTTAAAGCGTAAAGTAAAGGACAATAAAAGTTGCGATAAATAAAAGTGCGATAAATAAAATGAGAATAAATGAAATTGCGATAATTAAAAAGTACAATAATTAAAAGTGCAATTAAATAAAATGACAGTAAATAAAAGTGCGATGAAATATGAAATAAAGAAATTATGCTTATTTAAACTTCCATAATCATGATGTTTGACGTGTTGATTTTAGTTTGTTACCATGGGTTAATTGTCCTTTGTCCTGGATTATTCGATATGTCCATACGATTTTGTCCAATATAGTCCATCAGTCAAAATATAAAGTGCGAGAGTCTTCGTCAAATTATCCTTATACCCGAAGTCAAATATTCCAACTAATTGGGGATTCGAATTGTAACAAGGTCTTAATACTTTGTTTAATGAATACACCAGGTTATCGACTGCGTGTAATCCAAGGTTTTATTACTTTGTTAACAATTACACCAATTACCCTTGAATGTAATCCACCCCTGTTTTAACTAGTCTATTAACTATTAATCCAGTCTCGTGTCCGGTAAAATGAACAATTATTGGTATTTATAGATATCCCGCCCACCGTACCCGATTAAGCGTAAGTGGTTATTTATAGATACGTCAAATTATAACCTTTATATTAAATTAATGAGGTATCGTTAAATTAATATAAAACCCATTAATAGCCCATAGTCTAATTTCCACAAGTGTCGTTCTTTTATCCAAACCCCAATTATGGTACAAAGCCCAATTACCCAATTTTAATATTTAGCCCAACATCACAATTACTTCGGCATTAAATAAGCATAATAATAACTTAGCTACGAGACATTAATTTAAAAAGGTTGAACATAACTTACAATGATTAATAATAGCGTAGCGTTACACGGACAGAATTTCGACTTACAAACTTAAAACATTCGCTAACATAACCTTATTATTATTAATCTTAAATTAAAAGTAAAATTAAAATTATATATATATATATATATATGTATATATATATATATATATATATATATATATATATATATATATATATATATATATATATATATATATATATATATATATATTGAGAGTAAGAGTAAGGAAAAGAAAAAGATGTGTTTTTTCGTGCAGAATTCGATGGCTTTTATAGGCCCACATTTTACTGTGCAGCTCCGCGAGTGCGGAGCTTTTGTTCTTCTTAACTCCGCGAGTGCGGAGGTCTTAAATACAGCTCACATTATGATCCAAAACGTGGGCGGCTTTTAATTAATATATATAATAATATATATAATTAATTATATATTATATTATATTCTTGTGCATAGTTAACTTGTAATTTTTGGTCCGTTGCTTCGCGCGTTGAGAGTTGACTTTGGTCCCGGTTCCGAATTTTCGAACGTCCTTGCGTATAATTTAATATCTTGTACTTTGCGTTTTGCGGCTCGTACTCTTGCAATTTTTAGACGTTCCTTATCAATAATTCGAACCTCTTTGATTGTACTTTGCACTTTTTAGCTTTTTGGTCGTTTGCGTCTTTAATTCGTCGAATCTGCCTTTTGTCTTCACCTTTTATTATTTAAACGAATATCACTTGTAAATAGGACAATTGCAACTAAAAGCTTGTCTTTCTTGAGGGATAATGCTATGAAATATATGTTCGTTTTTAGCATTATCAAATATTCCCACACTTGAACGTTAAAATGTCCCATTCATATTGATTAAAAACGTTTCATATTAATTGATTTCGTTGCGAGGTTTTGACCTCTATATGAGACGTTTTTCAAAGACTGCATTCATTTTTAAAACAAACCATAACCTTTATTTCATAAATAAAGGTTTAAAAAGCTTTACGTAGATTATCAAATAATGATAATCTAAAATATCTTGTTTACACACGACCATTACATAATGGTTTACAATACAAATATGTTACATCGAAATTAGTTTCTTGAATGCAGTTTTTACACAATATCATACAAACATGGACTCCAAATCTTGTCCTTATTTTAGTATGCAACAGCGAAAGCTCTTAGTATTCACCTGAGAATAAACATGCTTTAAACGTCAACAAAAAATGTTGGTGAGTTATAGGTTTAACCTATATATATCAAATCGTAACAATAGACCACAAGATTTCATATTTCAATACACATCCCATACATAGAGATAAAAAATCATTCATATGGTGAACACCTGGTAACCGACATTAACAAGATGCATGTATAAGAATATCCCCATCATTCCGGGACACCCTTCGGATATGATATAAATTTCAAAGTACTAAAGCATCCGGTACTTTGGATGGGGTTTGTTAGGCCCAATAGATCTATCTTTAGGATTCGCGTCAATTAGGGTGTCTGTTCCCTAATTCTTAGATTACCAGACTTAATAAAAAGGGGCATATTCGATTTCGATAATTCAACCATAGAATGTAGTTTCACGTACTTGTGTCTATTTTGTAAATCATTTATAAAACCTGCATGTATTCTCATCCCAAAAATATTAGATTTTAAAAGTGGGACTATAACTCACTTTCACAGATATTTCCTTCCTCGAAAATAAGACTTGGCCACGGATCGATTCACGAACCTATACAAATATGTACATATATATCAAAGTATGATCAAAATATAATTACAACCATTTTTATTATGTTTTAAATATTTGAGTGTATTAAGTCAGCTGTCCTCGTTAGTAACCTACAACTAGTTGTCCACAGTTAGATGTACAGAAATAAATTGATATATATTATCTTGAATCAATCCACGACCCAGTGTATACACATCTCAGGCTAGATCACAACTCAAAGTATATATATATTTGGAATCAACCTCAACCCTGTATAGCTAACTCCAACATTATTGCATATAGAGTGTCTATGGTTGTTCCAAATAATATATATACATGGGTTGATATGATATGTCAAAACATTTGCATACGTGTCTATGGTATCCCAAGATTACATAATATATTAGAATACATGTATAATACAATATAAGTTAGCTAGAATATGATTTGTATAGATTTGTTAAACATTTCCCGTAGCTAAAAAGATCAAAAATATCCAATCTTGTTTTACCCATAACTTCTTCATCTTAAATCCGTTTTGAGTGAATCAAATTACTATGGTTTCATATTGAACTCTAATTTAAGAATCCAAATAGAAAAACTATAGGTTTATAGTCAGAAATTTAAGTTACATGTCAATTACTAAAGAGGTAGTCATTTCCATCGAAAGAACGACATCTTGATGACCATTTTGAAAAACATACTTTCACTTTGAGTTTAACCAAGATTTTTGGATATAGTTTCATGTTCATATGAAAAATCATTTGTCCAGAAGAACAAATTTTAAATCAAAGTTTATCATAGTTTTTAATTATCCAAACCAAAACAGCCCCCGGTTTCACTACGACGGCGTATATTCGATTTTATGGTGTTCATCATGTTTCCAGGTTTTAAATCATTAAGTTAGCATATCATATAGATATATAACATGTATTTAGTTGATTTTAAAAGTCAAGTTAGAAGGATTAACTTTTGTTTGCGAACAAGTTTAGAATTAACTAAACTATGTTCTAGTGATTACAAGTTTAAACCTTCGAATAAGATAGCTTTATATGTATGAATCGAATGATGTTATGAACATCATTACTACCTCAAGTTTTCTGGATAAAACCACTGGAAATGAGAAAAATAGATCTAGCTTCAAAGGATCCTTGGATGGCTTGAAAGTTCTTGAAACAGAATCATGACACGAAAATAGTTCAAGTAAGATTTTCACTCGAAATAAGATTGTTCTAGTTGTAGAAATTGAATCAAAGTTTGAATATGAATATTACCTTGAATTAGAAAGATAACCTACTATAAATAACAAAGGTTCCTTGATCTTAGATGATTACTTGGAATGGATTAGAAAGCTTGGAAGTAGACTTGCAAACTTGGAAGTATTCTTGATTTTTATGAAACTATACTTCTGGAATTTATGAAGAACACTTAGAACTTGAAGATGGAATTTGAGAGAGATAAATTAGATGAAGAAAATTGGAGAATGAAAGTGTTTGTAGGTGTTTTTGGTCGTTGGTATATGGATTAGATATAAAGGATATGTAATTTTGTTTTCATGTAAATAAGTCATGAATGATTACTAATATTTTTGTAATTTTATGAGATATTTCATGCTAGTTGCCAAATGATGGTTCCCACATGTGTTAGGTGACTCACATGGGCTGCTAAGAGCTGATCATTGGAGTGTATATACCAATAGTACATACATCTAAAAGCTGTGTATTGTACGAGTACGAATACGGGTGCATACGAGTAGAATTGTTGATGAAACTGAACGAGGATGTAATTGTAAGCATTTTTGTTAAGTAGAAGTACTTTGATATGTGTCTTGAAGTCTTTCAAAAGTGTAAGAATACATATCAAAACACTACATGTATATACATTCTAATGGAGTCGTTAAGTCTTCGTTAGTCGTTACTTGTAAGTGTTGTTTTGAAACCTTTAAGTTAACGATCTCAATTAATGTTGTTAATCCAATGTTTATTATATCAAATGAGATGTTAAATTATTATATTATCATGATATTATGATGTATGAATATCTCTTAATATGATATATACATTAAAATATCGTTACAACTATAATCATTACATATAAGTCTCGTTTCGTAATTCTTGGGTTAGTAGTCTTGTTTTTACATATGTAGTTCATTGTTAACACACTTAATGATATATTTAAATATCATTTTATCATGTTAAATATAGTGTATCAATATCTTAATATGATACATATGTATTTAGTAGGCGTTATCATAACGATAATCGTTACATATATCATTTCGAGTTTCTTAACTTAGTAATCTCATTTCTTATGTATATCACACATTGTTAATATACTTAGTGCGATACTTACTCATCATAATCTTATGTCAACCATATATATATGTCTATATATACCACAACATGTAGTTTTTACAATTTTGTAATGTTGGTGAATCGCCGGTCAACATGGGTGATCAATTGTCTATATGAAACTTATTTCATTTAATCAAGTCTTAACAAGTTTGATCGCTTAACACGTTGGAAACATTTAGTCATGTAAATATCAATCTCAATTAATATATATAAACATAGAAAAGTTCGGGTCACTACAGTACCTACCCGTTAAATAAATTTCGTCCCGAAATTTTAAGCTGTTGAAGGTGTTGACGAATCTTCTGGAAATAGATGCGGGTATTTCTTTTTCATCTGATCTTCATGCTCCCAGGTGAACTCGGGTCCTCTACGAGCATTCCATCGAATCTTAACAATCGGTATCTTGTTTTGCTTAAGTCTCTTAACCTCACAATCCATTATTTCAACGGGTTCTTCAATGAATTGAAGTTTTTCATTAATTTGGATTTTGTCCAATGGAATAGTGAGATCTTCTTTAGCAAAACATTTCTTCAAATTCGAGACGTGAAAAGTGTTATGTACAACCGCGAGTTGTTGAGGTAGCTCCAGTTGGTAAGCTACTGGTCCGACACGATCTATAATCTTGAATGGTCCAATGTACCTTGGATTTAGTTTCTCCCGTTTACCAAATCGAACAACGCCTTTCCAAGTTGAAACCTTAAGCATGACCATTTATCTAATTTCAAACTCTATATCTTTTCTTTTACTGTCCGCGTAGCTCTTTTGTCGACTCTGGGAGTTTTCAATCATTGTTGAATTTGGATGATTTTCTCGGTAGTTTCTTGTATTATCTCCGGACCCGTAATCTGTATATCCCCCACTTCATTCCAACAAATCAGAGACCTGCACTTTCTACCATAAAGTGCCTCAAACGACGCCATCTCAATACTAGAATGATAACTGTTGTTGTAGGAAAATTCTGCTAACGGTAGGTGTCGATCCCAACTGTTTTCGAAATCAATAACACATGCTCGTAGCATGTCTTCAAGCGTTTGTATCGTCCTTTCGCTTTGTCCATCAGTTTGTGGATGATAGGCAGTACTCATGTCTAGACGAGTCCCCAATGCTTGTTGCAACGTCTGCCAGAACCTTGAAATAAATCTACCATCCCTATCAGAGATAATAGAGACGGATATTCCATGTCTGGAGACAACCTCCTTCAAATACAATCGCGCCAACTTCTCCATTTTGTCATATCCTCTCATTGGCAGGAAGTGTGCTGACTTGGTGAGACGATCAACTATTACCCAAATAGTATCATAACCACTTGCATTCCTTGGTAATTTAGTAATGAAATCCATGGTAATGTTTTCCCATTTCCATTCCGGGATTTCAGGTTGTTGTAGCAGACCTGATAGTTTCTGATGTTCAGCTTTGACCTTAGAACACATCAAACATTCTCCTACATATTTAGCAATATTGGTTTTCATACCCGGCCACCAAAAGTGTTTCTTGAGATCTTTATACATCTTCCCCGCTCCGGGATGTATTGAATATCTGGTTTTAAGTGCTTCTTTAAGTACCATTTCTCTCACATCTCCAAACCTTGGTACCCAAATTCTATCAGCCCTATATCGGGATCCGTCTTCGCAAATATTAAGATGTTTCTCTGATCCTTTGGCTATCTCATTCTTCAACTTTCCTTCTTTTACAACCCCCTGTTGCGCCTCCTTTATTTGAGTAGTAAGGTTAGTACGAATAATTATATTCATAGCTTTTACCCGTATAGGTTCTCTGTACTTTCTACTCAAAGCATCGGCTACCACATTCGCCTTCTCCGGGTGGTATCGAATCTCAAAGTCATAATCATTCAACAGTTCAATCCACCTGCGTTGTCTCATATTCAGTTGCTTCTGATTAAATATATGTTGGAGACTTTTGTGGTCGGTATATATAATACTTTTGACCCCATATAAATAATGCCTCCAAGTCTTTAATGCAAAAACAAAAGCACCCAATTCCAAATCGTGAGTTGTATAATTTTACTCGTGAATCTTCAATTGTCTAGACGCATAAGCAATCACCTTCGTTCATTGCATTAATACACAACCGAGACCTTGCTTTGATGCGTCACAATAAATCACAAAATCCTCATTCCCTTCAGGCAATGACAATATAGGTTCCGTAGTTAGCTTTTTCTTCAATAACTGAAACGCCTTCTCTTGTTCATCCTTCCATTCAAATTTCTTCCCTTTATGCGTTAATGCAGTCAAGGGTTTTGCTATTTTGGAGAAATCTTGGATGAATCTTCTGTAGTAACCAGCCAATCCTAAAAATTGACGTATATGCTTCGGAGTTTTTGGGGTTTCCCACTTTTCAACGGTTTCGATCTTTGCAGGGTCCACTTGGATACCTTCTTTGTTCACTATGTGACCGAGGAATTGAACTTATTTCAACCAAAATGCACACTTTGAAAACTTAGCGTACAGTTTTTCTTTCCTCAATACTTCTAGCACTTTTCTTAAATGTTCTTCGTGCTCTTGATCATTCTTTGAGTAAATAAGTATGTCATCGATGAAAACAATGACAAACTTGTCAAGATATAGCCCACACACTCGGTTCATAAGGTTCATGAACACAGCTGGTGTGTTAGTCAATCTAAATGGCATAACCATAATCTCGTAATGACCATAACGCGTCCTAAAAGCAGTTTTTGGAATATCATCCTCCTTTACTCGCATTTGATGATATCCAGAACGTAAATCGATTTTCGAATAAACCGACGAGCCTTGTAGTTGATCAAATAAGTCGTCAATTCTCGGCAGTGGATAACGGTTTTTGATGGTAAGTTTATTCAACTCTCTGTAGTCAATACATGATAGTGCTCCAAATGAACATATATTTTGTAGCAATATCCTCCCAATATGTAAATTATTTAGTTGTAATTGTTCTATTTTAAGTTGTAATCGTTTATATTAAATAAGTGCGAAGACAAAAGGCAAAAACGAAGATTTGAAGACAAAAACATCCAAAAAGCTCAAATGTACAAGATACAATCCAAGTGGTTCAATTTAATGATGAGAAACGTCTAAAAATTACAAGAGTACAAGTTACAAAACGCAAAGTACACGATATAAAATAGTACGCAAGGACGTTCAAAAATTCGGAACCGGGACCAGAGTCAACTCTCAACGCTCGACGCAACGGACTAAAAATTACAAGTTAACTATGTATATAAATATAATATAATATATAATTAATTATATAAATTATATATATATATTATATTTATATATTAAAACCGTCGGCACACTAGGATCCAAACTTGTGTGAGCTGGATTTACGAACTCCGCGACTCGCGGAGTTTGTAGTGCAAAAGTGCCACAACTCGCGGAGTTTGAAATTTCAGAAATGTCCTATAAATATCAACGTTTTCTGCCGAGTTTTAAACACACCAACACAATAATAATAATACTCTGTAATAAATAATAAATATATATATATATATATATATATATATATATATATATATATATATATATATATATATATATATATATATATAATATATATATGTATATATATATATATATATATATATATATATATATATATATATATATATATATATATATATATATATATATATATATATAGTATAGGGTAGTTTTATATTAGTTAGTTTGGGTTATGCAAAGGTTATTTTACGGGTTTTAAAGTCGAAGCTCTGTCCGTGTAACACTACACGATAAATAATCAATTTAAGCTATGTTCTCCTTTTTAAATTAATGTCTCGTAACTAAGTTATTATTATGCTTATTTGAGCCAAAGTAATCATGATGTTGGACTAAATATTAAAGACGGGGTAATTGGGTTTTGTTCCATAATTGGGGTTTGGACAAAAGAACGACACTTATGGAAATTAGACTATGGGCTATTAATGGGCTTTATATTTGTTTAACTAAATGATAGTTTGTTAATTTTAATATAAAGATTTACAATTGGACGTCCCTATAAATAACCATATACACTCGATCGGACACGATGGGCGGGGAATTTATATGTACGAATAATAGTTCATTTAACCAGACACGAGAATGGATTAATAGTCACTAGAATCATTAAAACAGGGGTGAAATTATGTACAAGGACACTTGGCATAATTGATAACAAAGTATTAAAACCTTGGGTTACACGCAGTCGATAACCTGGTGTAATTATTAAACAAAGTATTAAAACCTTGTTACAGTTTAAGTCCCCAATTAGTTGAAATATTTAACTTCGGGTATAAGGATAATTTGACGAGGATACTCGCACTTTATATTTATGACTGATGGACTGTTATGGACAAAAACCAGACGGACATATTAAATAATCCAGGACAAAGGACAATTAACCCATGGGCATAAAACTAAAATCAACACGTCAAATATCATGATTACGGAAGTTTAAATAAGCATAATTCTTTTATTTCATATTTAATTTCCTTTATTTTATATTTAATTGCACTTTTAATTATCGCACTTTTATTTATTGCTATTGTATTTAATTGCACTTTTAATTATCGTACTTTTTAATTATCGCAATTTTATTTTATCGCACTTTTATTTATCGCAATTTCATTATCGTTATTTACTTTACGCTTTAAATTAAGTCTTTTATTTATTTAATATCTTACATTAGGTTTTAACTGCGACTAAGTTTTAAAATCGACAAACCGGTCATTAAACGGTAAAAACCCCCCTTTATAATAATAATATTACTTATTTATATATTTGTATTTTTATAAATTAAAACTAATATAGCGTTAAGCTTTGTTTAAAAGATTCCCTGTGGACGAACCGGACTTACTAAAAACTACACTACTGTACGATTAGGTACACTGTCTATAAGTGTTGTAGCAAGGTTTAAGTATATCCATTCTATAAATAAATAAATATCTTGTATAAAATTGTATCGTATTTAATAGTTTTTCCTAGTAAAAATAAAGCTATTTTATATACACCTCGCATAACATCAAGAATTTTTGGCGCCGCTGCCGGGGAAATTGGCGAAACGCTATATTTTTAATTTATTTTTGTATAAATATATTTATATATATTTTTAGAAAAACAATATAAAATTTAAAAAAAAATGTTTTTCAAACACCGCGACTCGCGGAGTTTGCTGGTACGAGGAACCACGACTCGCGGAGCCGCCCTGACCGGCTGACCAGAAACCCTAAAAAGCATTTATTACGGAGTAATTATTATTTATTTATTTTTTTACCCTAATTAGGTTATAAATATAATATTATTTAATTTAGTTTTTAATTAATTTGCATTTTAAGTTATTATTAGTTTTATTAATATATATATAAATTAATACTTTTATAAATAAAAATATATAAAAATAATATTTTTATAAAAATAAATAATTTTATCAACTTTAAGTTTATTTTTATATTTTGTATCTTTTTATTTGTTTTAGCGTAATATTTGTATTTTTCGTTCGTAATTAATTTTAAACTTAGTTTTTGCCGTAGTTATTTTATATTTCTAGATTCTTAGGCTTTGCCGTAAAATCTCTTAAGTGCTTTTTCTTTAGAATTAAGATTTAGACGCTTTAGAATTTTGCGACGCCGTTTATATATTTTAGTGCCTTTTAAGTAATTACAGTTTTGGATATAGAATTCCTTTAAGTTTTAATACCTTTAGGCGCAATTTTTAGATATAATTTTTAGACTTTTATGTTTCGAAGTTTTTCTTTCTTATTTTTATTTTTCGACGTTTTTCGACGCGTATTCTTTTTCTTTCTTATTTCTCGACGATCTAGTTTTTAGGACTTGGAATTTTCTCTATTTCTTCTCTATAATTTCTTTAAAATTTAAACGAAAAATTATTTTAAGTGGTTAAATTGATAGACATCCAAATTTTCTGCTTCGTAGTAATAGTTGGATTTGTTAGTGGCTGAGTTGTGAGCTTCCGATTTAAAGGGTTCTGGCTTCCTGCTGCATCTATTGGCTATTCGAAACGTGGGCAAAAGCAGAAAAGTTTATTAATTTGATAACTTATATAATTTTTTTTATTTTATTTTATAACTAATAGGATAATTAGTAAATGCACCATATTGTAGCTAAAATTTGGTAATAAACGCATTATGGAAAATCTCGAAAATATTTTAGAAACTCTTTATGACATCCGAAATCAATTTCATTAATACTCTCAAACAGGTGTTGATGACAATTCATTCGGTCAATCTTGGAACACGAATGACGAAACAATAACTGGTTGTGAAATATGTGGAGATTATCACTCAACATGGAAATGTTATTATTACGTTCCTATGGAAAATTATGCACCCATGGAACCTGAATGGAACTATTATGAGGAATACAATTCTAATTGGGATTATTCACAAGAATATATCCAAACTCAACAACCAGAAGACGAGGAAAATTATGTGCCTGAAAATTCTTTAGATTATATGAAAATCAAACTCGAAGAACTTGATGCTCAAAATGAACAAATGAGAGAGTTTATAAATCGGCAAGCTGAAACCCTATCAGATTACACACCTGTTGATCTGAGGAGTATTGTGCAAGAAAATTTTATATCATCGAATTTTGATGAATTCGAGAGCTCCGAAATCACCAACTATCCCGATGATACTTTTTATTCAGTCTTACCAATTTCACATAATGACACATTAGCCTCTACCGACGAAATCATCAATCCATCAATGGATGATGAAGAAGAAGTAAGGGTGACAAATTGGTACTCTTGGGAAAACGATAACGTTGAAAATTTTACCCCCGAGGCCAAACCGAACTTCACCATTACACAACCTTCCAACCCAATATTCTCAATAGACGAGTCATCTACCGAAGATGAACTACGAGCTGTAATAGATAATGACACTTCGGATTTCACCCAATCGGGTAATAGAGGTGAAAACTTTGATCACGAGAATAAAAGGAAGGAAATATTAGGAATTGTCCACCCTATAGAAATAAGTATGTCGGTGTATATCGATCCATTTGACCAAGAACCAGAAAAGAGACATATCCATTTACTAAAAGCTACACCTAAAAAAGAATTAGGTAGTGACGATCGGGTGGGTCTAAACTTTAAACCCATTGATATAATATATACCACCCGAGATGTAAATAACTGGCTCACTATTTTAATTCGTGGAACTTATTCTACCGACTTCACATGTCGTCAGCTAAGTGTGGGGAAGTCTAACCCCACTTAACGTTAAATTAGGGGTTCGGGTTAGTGCATAACTAGTTAATAAAAATGCACTATTAGGGTAAAAGACGCATTTTCAAAAATTAGCAAACAGTCCAGAAAAGCAACCGTTTTTGAATAAAAACATGTGTGATAAAACAAGAAGGAATGAACGATGAGGCGCGCCGTCTATCATTCGACGAGCTTTGTAATTACAAACTGTGTATTTTTAATCACTTTTCTACACTTATCACCCTCGTGAATTTATAATTATAGTCTGATTTCATGCAAATGAGGGCATTGCATGATCTCAAGTGTAGGGAAAGGTTATAAATTCTCTCGGGTTTGCACTTAGTTTATTTGCTAAATTTTGTGAAAATTTTAAAAATTTTCAAATAAATGAATTCAAAATCATGTTTATACATATTTATGAACGATGAAAATTAGGTGTTAATACCGAAATTATCGTTACCTCGGAAAGGACATAAATTGAGAAACACCCTAAAACGATTAAATTCATTTAAAATGGAATAAAGGAGAATAAAAAGGCAAAGAAAGAAACTAAGTGTGGGGAGAATGTACCAAGTTATTCAATTAAAAACTATCTATCACATGTTTCTGTAAAGTTATTGCAGGTACTTTTATTTTGGACAATTTTAATCAGTTTTACCCGATTTACTGTAATATATTTGAAAGAAAAGATGGATCTACACGATGAATCAATTCCATCATTAAAAGGAAGTAAAGTCTTCCGAAAAAGACACGCACTTCTTGATTTAGGTCAAGAAGTTGTCGTCCAGACCAGCTGTAGGTTGACGAAAAATCTAGAAAAGTCATCTCTAAAATTAGCAGGAAATCCACGGACCTCAGCATCAAACAGGGTCGCCAAGTGATCAGACTTATCCTAACCATGATAGGATCTGTCTCGTAAAATGGGGAGGGCGCCATGCAAATTAGCTTGATAAGACTAATGAATCAGACCTCCAGAAAGGATAATCTCCTTAAAGATTAAAAATCAGCATTTAAACCTGATATTACTCAATCCTTGAGATTGACCTTAAAGATTGAGAATTACAAACTCATGGAATTCAATGATATCTAAACTCGAGCTTGAACGAGAAAATATTTTGATCAAAAATAAAACCGATTTGTTTTCTGAAAACCCATTTTCAATGCGTTCATTACCATTGAACGTAAAATCCTAGGAATTCACCTGGAATTCATTAGGTCACTTGAACAAAATCGGGTGTCAACTGTAAGAACGGTGGTTGCATAGCATGGTCGGAGACAGGACCTTATGCCAGACCGAAAAATTATAGGATGATCTTTACTATTGCTCTTACAAAGGATAGTACCAGCATCCGGCACGTTTTTGGACCATAATCAAATGCTTGTCATTAGACATTGCCTTAACAGTTTCTTGTTCAACGCTTTCCCTTACAACCGGACGGTAGTTTACCGAAAGGTAATATACGAAACAAGTAAACTGGATGTGTTGCTTTCCTAATACAAGGATAGCAAGTGGATAATACAAAACCGCAAGTGTTGAGCTAAAATTTTCAAATCTGAAACCCACAAAACCCACAAAAATATTTTGTAAACACCGGTAAAGGGTTATTCCGGAAAACTTATCTTGGGTAAAAGCTAGATTAAATTTTCAAAAAGATCAAATGTTTTTCATAAAGATCCAATTTCCTTAAGGATCTACATTTTCATAGTCATGTGGGACTGTAAACCGCCTTTCAAATGTGCACTTTGCTTTGGAAACCGAAAGTAAATCAGCTATTTAATTGCAAGTGTCGTTGACCTAAACTCGAGGTAACTGTGGATGACACACCCACCTTTAACCATCGTTACTATCATTGTTTATACCGCCATATCAAAATCACTGATGTACAAAGTGTGAAGAATAAAGAAGTGATTCATGTGATGTATTATATTATTTCAAGTTATGTATTGCTTGAGGACAAGCAACGCTCAAGTGTGGGGATATTTGATAGTGCTCCAAATGAACATATATTTTGTAGCAATATCCTCCCAATATGTAAATTATTTAGTTGTAATTGTTCTATTTTAAGTTGTAATCTTTTATATTAAGTAAGTGCGAAGACAAAAGGCAAAAACGAAGATTTGAAGATAAAAACGTCCAAAAAGCTCAAATGTACAAGATACAATCCAAGTGGTTCAATTTAATGATGAGAAACGTCTAAAAATTACAAGAGTACAAGTTACAAAACGCAAAGTACACGATATAAAATAGTACGCAAGGACGTTCGAAAATTCGGAACCAGGACTAGAGTCAACTCTCAAGGCTCGATGCAACGGACTAAAAATTACAAGTTAACTATGTATATAAATATAATATAATATATAATTAAATATATAAATTATATATATATATATATATATATATATATATATATATATATATATATATATATATATATATATATTATATTTATATATTAAAACCGTCGGCAGACTAGGATCCAAACTTGTGTGAGCTGGATTTACGAACTCCGCGACTTGCGGAGTTTGTAGTGCAAAAGTGCCGCAACTCGCGGAGTTTGAAATTTCAGAAATGTCCTATAAATATCAACGTTTTCTGCCGAGTTTTAAACACACCAACATAATAATAATAATACTCTGTAATAAATAATAAATAAATATATATAATATATATATATATATATATATATATATATATATATATATATATATATATATATATATATAGTATAGGGTAGTTTTATATTAGTTAGTTTGGGTTATGCAAAGGTTATTTTACGGGTTTTAAAGTCGAAGCTATGTCCGTGTAACACTACGCGATAAATAATCAATGTAAGCTATGTTCTCCTTTTTAAATTAATGTCTCGTAACTAAGTTATTATTATGCTTATTTGAGCCAAAGTAATCATGATGTTGGACTAAATATTAAAGACGGGGTAATTGGGCTTTGTACCATAATTGGGGTTTGGACAAAATAACGACACTTGTGGAAATTAGACTATGGGCTATTAATGGGCTTTATATTTGTTTAACTAAATGATAGTTTGTTAATTTTAATATAAAGATTTACAATTGGACGTCCCTATAAATAACCATATACACTCGATCAGACACGATGAGCGGGGAATTTATATGTACGAATAATAGTTCATTTAACCGGACACGGGAATGGATTAATAGTCACTAGAATTATTAAAACAGGGGTGAAATTATGTACAAGGACACTTGGCATAATTGATAACAAAGTATTAAAACCTTGGGTTACACGCAGTCGATAACCTGGTGTAATTATTAAACAAAATATTAAAACCTTGTTACAGTTTAAGTCCCCAATTAGTTGGAATATTTAACTTCGGGTATAAGGATAATTTGACGAGGATACTCGCACTTTATATTTATGACTGATGGACTGTTATGGACAAAAACTAGACGGACATATTAAATAATCCAGGACAAAGGACAATTAACCCATGGACATTAAACTAAAATCAACACGTTAAACATCATGATTACGGAAGTTTAAATAAGCATAATTCTTTTATTTCATATTTAATTTCCTTTATTTTATATTTAATTACACTTTTAATTATCGCACTTTTATTTATTGTTATTGTATTTAATTGAACTTTTAATTATCGTACTTTTTAATTATCGCAATTTTATTTTATCGCACTTTTATTTATCGCAATTTCATTATCGTTATTTACTTTACGCTTTAAATTAAGTCTTTTATTTATTTAATATTTTACATTAGGTTTTAACTGCGACTAAGTTTTAAAATCGACAAACCGGTCATTAAACGGTAAAAACCCCCCTTTATAATAATAATATTACTTATTTATATATTTGTATTTTTATAAATTAAAACTAATATAGCGTTAAGCTTTGTTTAAAAGATTCCCTGTGGACGAACCGGACTTACTAAAAACTACACTACTGTACGATTAAGTACACTACCTATAAGTGTTGTAGCAAGGTTTAGGTATATCCATTCTATCAATAAATAAATATCTTGTGTAAAATTGTATCGTATTTAATAGTTTTTCCTAGTAAAAATAAAGCTATTTTATATACACCTCGCATAACATCAATACACAACCTAAATGTACCATCCTTCTTCTTGACAAACAAAACAGGAGCTCCTCATGGTGATGTGCTTGGTCGAATGAAACCACGTTCTAATAGTTCTTACAGTTGGCTTTGCAGTTCTTTCATCTCGCTGGTGTGCGAGTCTGTAAGGAGCACGAGCTATTGGTGTAGCTCCTGGTACAATATCTATTTGAAATTCAACAGATCGATGTGGAGGTAGTCCCGGTAATTCTTTCGAAAATACATCGGGAAATTCTTTTGCGACGGGAACATCATTGATGCTCTTTTCTTCAGTTTGTACTTTCTCGACGTGTGCTAGAACAGCATAGCAACCTTTTCTTATTAGTTTTTGTGCCTTCAAATTACTAATAAGATGTAGCTTCATGTTGCCCTTTTCTCCGTACACCATTAAGGGTTCTCCTTCTTCTCGTACAATGCAAATTGCATTTTTGTAACATACGATCTCTGCTTTCATCTCCTTCAGCCAGTCCATGCCAACTATTACATCAAAACTCCCTAACTCTACTGGTATCAAATCAATCTTAAATATTTCGCTACCCAGTTTAATTTCTCGATTCCGGCATATATAATCTGCTGAAATTAATTTACCGGTTGCTAATTCGAGTAAAAATTTACTATCCAACGGCGTCAATGGACAACTTAATTTAGCACAAAAATCTCTACTCATATAGCTTATATCCACACCTGAATCAAATAAAACGTAAGCAGATTTATTGTCAATAAGAAACGTACCCGTAACAAGCTCCGGGTCTTCCTGTGCCTCTGTCGCATTAATATTGAAAACTCTTCCGCGGCCTTGTCCATTCGTGTTCTCCTGGTTCGGGCAATTTCTAATAATGTGGCCTGGTTTTCCACATTTATAACAAACTACATTGGCATAACTTGCTCCGACACTACTTGCTCCACCATTACTCGTTCCGACACCATTTGTTCCTGTCGTTCTGTTAACCCCTGGTCCATAGACCTCACACTTCACCGCGCTATGACCATTTCTTTTACACTTGTTGCAAAATTTGGTGCAAAACCCTGAGTGATACTTTTCACACCTTTGGCATAGCTGCTTCTGATTGTTGTTGTTGTTGTTGCGGTTGTTATTGTTGTTGGGTTGATTGTTTTAGTTGTTGTTGTTGTTGTTGTGCCGTTTGTTGTAGTTGCGATTGATGTTGCGATTGTTGGGATAGTTGTTGTTGTTTTGGTGACTCTTATCACCGTTTTCCTCCCACTTTCTTTTGACTAACTTCACATTGGCCTCTTCGGCCGCCTGTTCTTTAATTCTTCCTTCAATCTGGTTCACTAGTTTGTGAGCCATTCTACAGGCCTTTTGTATGGAGGCAGGCTCATGTGAACTTATATCTTCTTGGATTCTCTCCGGTAACCCTTTCACAAACGAGTCGATCTTCTCTTCCTCATCTTCGAACGCTCTCGGACACAATAGGCACAATTCTGTGAATCGTCTTTCGTACGAAGTAATATCGAATCCCTGTGTTCGTAACCCTCTAAGTTCTGACTTGAGCTTATTGACCTCGGTTCTGGGACGGTACTTCTCGTTCATCAAGTGCTTGAATGCTGACCACGGTAGCGCATAAGTAGCATCTTATCCCACTTGCTCTAGATAGGTATTTCACCATGTTAACGCAATACATGTGAAGGTATGTGTAGCGTACTTCACTTTGTCTCCTTCGGCACACTTACTTGTGGTAAACACCGATTCAACTTTCTCAGTCCACCGTTTTAATCCGATTGGTCCTTTGGTCCCATCAAATTTTGAAGGTTTCCAGGCAGTGAATTCCTTGTAGGAGCATCCTACACGATTTCTTACGCCGTTAGATGTATTGCTAGATTCAGAGTTATTGTTGGTATGTAGCGCGGCCTGTACTGCGGCTATGTTTGAAGCAAGAAATGCACGAAATTCCTCTTCGCTCATATTCAAGGTGTGTCGAGTAGTCGGTGCCATTTCCTTCAAAATAGTCAAATGAAACAATTTAATCATACAAAATATTAAGAGTAGTCAATAGTATCTCGTAGCATAATATGAACTCATTTATAAAAGATTTTTCTTTATATTAGCGTTTTATAATTTTAAATTCGGGTACTACCTACCCGTTAAGTTCATACTTAGTAGCTAATCTACAATTCAACTACTACAATTCCATTTGAAAAACTGATTATAATAATATATCACATACAAATATTCTTCAAACTTACAACTTCGATATATTACATATAACATGAAATATAGTACACTATGATACAGGACAGTTTTGAAGATAAATCTAGTTAATACGCAAGTTGTTCAGCAAAGGAAATAAAGACACGTAATTCATAAGTCCAGAAACAAGTCATGCATTCTGGTTTTACTAAGACGACTTCCCATCCTTGGTCTTGTGGAAAATAACCGTTATGACCATTAGCTAGGCAGCATGTTGTAATGTCGTCAAAAGGACGAGGGTTTCGTAATGTCCAACAGCCCGTAATAATCTAAAAACCTTGTTTCTCACCCCAACTACTGAATCCGTCATTTGTGGGAAATTTTTTTAAAAGCTGCAATCCGATGTTCTTTTTCTCACTTTGGTAAGAAGCGAACATCACTAACCCGTAAGCAAAACATGCTTCTTTATGTTGCATGTTAGAAGCTCTTTCAAATTCATGAAATCCTATGTTGGGATATGTTGAGACAAAATAGGTTCTTAACCCGTAGCGTAAAATTGCATTTGGGTTCCCCGCATTTAACGCTTTAAAGAAAACACGGCGTAACTTAAAGTCTCCCCAATGTGATATACCCCACCTATCAAAGGAAAGCCTTTTATAAACTAAGGCATTTCTGGAAAGTCTTTCAAATGTTTGACAAGTTAATTTCGCCATAACTAAATGTGCTGATGAATTCTGACCGACTCTAGACAAGATTTCCTCAATCATATCCTCTGGTAGGTCTTCTAAAATATTCGGTTATCTACCCTTAACGTCCATTTTGTTTTTATACTGTAAAATAGACAAGGATTAGATTTGTAATAACAAACAATACAAGCAATTTTTACATAGAACATAAAAGTATAAGCACACTACAATACATTTATTACACAACATGCTCACACCCCTTTAATCTGAATCACTGGTTTCTTCTTCTTCGGACTTGGTTCTTTTTCCTAATCTTCTAGGGATATATGATGTTCCTCTAATATGAGTCGTCGTTTTCCACATTGGTTTAGAAAAACCTGGTTATTTAGAGGTTCCCGGGTTATTGTCACGATATTGAAAATATGGGTGTTGACGGTACATATAAAGTTCATCGGGGTCGGAATCAGATTTCTCTATTTTGATGCCTTTTCCCTTATTATTTTCTTTTGCCTCATTAAATTGGGTCGGGGTAATTTCTATAACATCATCAGAATCCTCATCAGGATCCGATTCATCAGAAAATTGGTAATTTTCCCAATATTTTGCTTCCTTAGTGGAAACACCATTGACCATTATTAGCTTTGGTCCATTGGTTGAGGATTTTCTTTTATTTGACCGGTTTTCTATGGTTCCTACTATTCCCCCCTCCGGAACCTATTCTTCTCCCGGTTCCTCTTCTTCTGGTTCCTCTTCTTCAAGTTCCTCTTCTTCCGGTTCCGTTTCCTCTTCTTCCGGTTCTTCGGGAACTTGTGAATCTTGCCAATATATATTCGACTCTTCGTTATTATTAGGTGAGTCAATGGGATTTGTGCTAGAAGTAGACATCTATCACACAATATCAAACATGTTAAGAGATTAATATATCACATAATATTTACATGTTAATAATATATAGTTTCTAACAAAAATGTTAAGCAATCATTTTTAAAGAAAACACGGTCGAAGTCCAGACTCACTAATGTATCCTAACAAACCCGATAAGACACACTAATGCAAATTTTCTGGTTCTCTAAGACCAATGCTCGGATACCAACTGAAATGTCCCGTTCATATTGATTATAAACGTTCCATATTAATTGATTTCGTTGCCAGGTTTTGACCTCTATATGAGACGTTTTTCAAAGACTGCATTCATTTTTAAAACAACCATAACCTTTATTTTATCAATAAAGGTTTTAAAAACATTACGTAGATTATCAAATAATGATAATCTAAAATATAGTGTTTACACACTACCATTATATAATGGTTTACAATATAAATATGTTACATCGAAATTAGTTTCTTGAATGCAGTTTTTACACAGTATCATACAAACATGGACTCCAAATCTTGTTCTTATTTTAGTATGCAACAGCGGAAGCTCTTAGTATTCACCTGAGAATAAACATGCTTTAAACGTCAGCAAAAATGTTGGTGAGTTATAGGTTTAACCTATATATATCAAATCGTAACAATAGACCACAAGATTTCATATTTCAATACACATCCCATACATAGAGATAAAAATCATTCATATGGTGAACACCTGGTAACCGACATTAACAAGATGCATATATAAGAATATCCCCATCATTCTGGGACACCCTTCGGATATGATATAAATTTCGAAGTACTAAAGCATCCGGTACTTTGGATGGGGTTTGTTAGGCCCAATAGATCTATATTTAGGATTCGTATCAATTAGGGTGTCTGTTCCCTAATTCTTAGATTACCAGACTTAATAAAAAGGGGCATATTCGATTTTGATAATTCAACCATAGAATGTAGTTTCACGTACTTGTGTCTATTTTGTAAATCATTTATAAAACCTGCATGTATTCTCATCCTAAAAATATTAGATTTTAAAAGTGGGACTATAACTCACTTTCACAGATATTTCCCTCCTCGGAAATAAGACTTGGCCACGGATCGATTCACGAACCTGTACAAATATGTACATATATATCAAAGTATGATCAAAATATAATTACAACCATTTTTATTATGTTTTAAAGATTTGAGTGTATTAAGTCAGCTGTCCTCGTTAGTAACCTACAACTAGTTGTCCACAGTTAGATGTACAGAAATAAATCGATATATATTATCTTGAATCAATCTACGACCCAGTGTATACACGTCTTAGGCTAGATCACAACTCAAAGTATATATATTTTTTGAATCAACCTCAACCCTGTATAGCTAATTCCAACATTACTGCATATAGAGTGTCTATAGTTGTTCCAAATAATATATATACATGGGTCGATATGATATGTCAAAACATTTGCATACGTGTCTATGGTATCCCAAGATTATATTATATAATATATTAGAATATATGTATAATACAATATAAGTTAGCTAGGATATGATTTGTATAGATTTGTTAAACATTTCCCATAGCTAAAAAGATAAAAAATATCCAATCTTGTTTTACCCATAACTTCTTCATTTTAAATCCGTTTTGAGTGAATTAAATTGCTATGGTTTCATATTGAACTCTAATTTAAGAATCCAAACAGAAAAAGTATAGGTTTATAGTTGGAAATTTAATTTACATGTCAATTACTAAAGAGGTAGTCATTTCCGTCCAAAGAACGACATCTTGATGACCATTTTGAAAAACATACTTTCACTTTGAGTTTAACCAAAATTTTTGGATATAGTTTCATGTTCATATGAAAAATCATTTTCCCAGAAGGACAAATTTTAAATCAAAGTTTATCATAGTTTTTAATTATCCAAACCAAAACAGCCCCCGGTTTCACTACGACGACGTATATCCGATTTTATGGTGTTCATCATGTTTTCAGGTTTTAAATCATTAAGTTAGCATATCATATAGATATATAATATGTATTTAGTTGATTTTAAAAGTCAAGTTAGAAGGATTAACTTTTATTTGCGAACAAGTTTAGAATTAACTAAACTATGTTCTAGTGATTACAAGTTTAAACCTTCGAATAAGATAGCTTTATATGTATGAATCGATTGATGTTATGAACATCATTACTACCTCAAGTTTTCTGGATAAAACCACTAGAAATGAGAAAAATAGATCTAGCTTCAAAGGATCCTTGGATGGCTTGAAAGTTCTTGAAACAGAATCATGACACGAAAACAGTTCAAGTAAGATTTTCACTCGAAATAAGATTGTTCTAGTTGTAGAAATTGAATCAAAGTTTGAATATGAATATTACCTTGAATTAGAAAGATAACCTACTATAAATAACAAAGGTTCCTTGATCTTAGATGATTACTTGGAATGGATTAGAAAGCTTGGAAGTAGACTTGCAAACTTGGAAGTATTCTTGATTTTTATGAAACTATACTTCTGGAATTTATGAAGAACACTTAGAACTTGAAGATGGAACTTGAGAGAGATCAATTAGATGAAGAAAATTGGAGAATGAAAGTGTTTGTAGGTGTTTTTGGTCATTGGTATATGGATTAGATATAAAGGATATGTAATTTTGTTTTCATGTAAATAAGTCATGAATGATTACTAATATTTTTGTAATTTTATGAGATATTTCATGCTAGTTGCCAAATGATGGTTCCCACATGTGTTAGATGACTCACATGGGCTGCTAAGAGCTGATCATTGGAGTGTATATACCAATAGTACATACATCTAAAAGTTGTGTATTGTACGAGTACGAATACGGGTGCATACGAGTAGAATTGTTGATGAAACTGAACGAGGATGTAATTGTAAGAATTTTTGTTAAGTAGAAGTACTTTGATATGTGTCTTGAAGTCTTTCAAAAGTGTAAGAATACACATAAAAACACAACATGTATATACATTCTAATGGAGTCGTTAAGTCTTCGTTAGTCGTTACATGTAAGTGTTGTTTTGAAACCTTTAAGTTAACGATCTCAATTAATGTTGTTAACCCAATGTTTATTATATCAAATGAGATGTTAAATTATTATATTATCATGATATTATGATGTATGAATATCTCTTAATATGATATATACATTAAAATATCGTTACAACGATAATCGTTACATATAAGTCTCGTTTCGTAATTCTTGGGTTAGTAGTCTTGTTTTTACATATGTAGTTTATTGTTAACACACTTAATGATATATTTAAATATCATTTTATCATGTTAAATATAGTGTATCAATATCTTAATATGATACATATGTATTTTGTAGACGTTATCATAACGATAATCGTTATATATATCATTTCGAGTTTCTTAACTTAGTAATCTCATTTCTTATGTATATCATACATTGTTAATATACTTAGTGCGATACTTACTCATCATAATCTTATGTCAACCATATATATATTTCTATATATACCACAACATGTAGTTTTTACAATTTTGTAACGTTCGTAAATCGCCGGTCAACATGGGTGATCAATTGTCTATATGAAACTTATTTCATTTAATCAAGTCTTAACAAGTTTGATTGCTTAACACGTTGGAAACATTTAGCCATATAAATATCAATCTAAATTAATATATATAAACATGGAAAAGTTCGGGTCACTACAAACGTTGCTTGTCCTCAAGCAATATAGTACTTGAATAAAAACATACTTAAATCACTTCTTTATTCTTCACACTTTATACATCAGTGATTTCAATACGACGGTATGAACAATGATAGTAACGATGTGGTTTACAGTCCCACATGACTATGAAAATTTAGATCCTTAAGGAAATTGGATCTTTATGAAAACATTTGATTTTTTGAAAATTTAATCTAGCTTTTACCCTAGATAAGTTTTTCGGAATAACCCTTCACCGGTGCTTGCAAATTATTTTTATAGGTTTTGTGGGTTTCAGATTTGAAAATTTTAGCTCAAAACTTGCGGTTTTGTGTCACCCACTTGCTAACCTTGTATTGGGAAAGCAACACGTCCAATATACTTGCTCCGTATATTACCTTACGATAAACTACCGTCCGGTTGTAAAGGAAAGCATTGAACAAGCAACTGTTAAGGCAATGTCCCGTGACATGCTTTTGATTATGGTCTATAACGTGTCGGATGCAATTACTATCCTTTGTAGGAGAAATAGTAAAGATCACCCTATAATTTTTCAGTCTGGCACAAGATCCTCTCTTCGACCATGCTATGCAACCACCGTTCTTACGGTTGACACCCGATTTGGTTCAGGTGACCTAATGAATTTCGGTGAATTCTTAGGATTTTACGTTCAATGGTAATGAACGCATTGAAAATGGGTTTTCAGAAAATAAATCGGTTTTAATTTGATCAAAATATTTTCTCGTTCAAGCTCGAGTTTAGATATCATCGAATTCCATGAGTTTGTAATTTTCAATCTTTAAGGTCAATCTCAAGGATTGAGTAATATCATGCTTAAAAGCTGATTTTTAATCTTTAAGGAGATTATCCTTTCTGGGGATCTGATTCATTAGTCTTATCAAGCTAATTTACACAGTGCCCTCCCCATTGTACGAGACAGATCCTCTCATGGTTAGGATAAGTCTGACCACTTAGCGACCCTGTTTGTGACGACCCGTCCTAATCCACCCAGACGAAGTCATCAACATCTGGTCCCATTGCGAGGTACTGACCTAAATATGCCATGAATGACTCCAAGTACTATCTTTAAAATGGGCAAATGCACAGCGGAAGATTTCTTTCATACCTGAGAATAAACATGCTTAAAAGTGTCAACCAAAAGGTTGGTGAGTTCATAGGCTTATCATAACAATCATTTCAATATATTAATAGACCACAAGATTTTCGTTTATAAATATATGTACACTCGCAAGTGTATAAAAGTATTCTATAAGTTGTAGGCACCCGGTAACAAGCCTTAACGTTCATGTTTTACCCTTTGAAGTACACCAGATCAGGTGTGTTTAAAATAACCTCGAAGTACTAAAGCATCCCATAGTCAGGATGGGGTTTGTCAGACCCAATAGATCTATCTTTAGGATTCGCGCCTACCGTACATAGACAGGTAGTTTAATGTTACCAAGCTAAGGGTATATTTCTGGTTTAAACTCACATAGAATTAGTTTTAGTACTTGTGCCTATTTCGTAAAACATTTATAAAACAGCGCATGTATTCTCAGCCCAAAAATATATATAAAAAGGGAGTAATGAAACTCACATATCAATATTGAGGTTCAATATTCTAGGAAAAATATGCAGACACAACGGAAATGACAAATGCAAGGTTTGTCTCCGACTCACGAACAATACTCCCGAACAATACCCATAATTTCCTTAGCTTTAAATCAATTTGAAACCCGTTTTGAAACTCTCCCGAGCCTAACTTATTATAATATATTACCACTGACATTTTTGAAGAAAAAATAGAGTATGTAAATGTATATATATGCGTGTGAGTTAAGGGAGAAAAAAAAATGTGGAGTAAAGAAAATATAGATATATGATATGTAAATGACTTGTATCCTGGTTGAAAAATTGAAACAATATATAGATAAATATACAATCCCACGTGAGTAAAAAGTGAAACCATCATTTCTTTGTTTTGTTCTGACCCGCGAGTCTTCTTTTGTTTTTATCTATTGTAACGAATTTTAAATCCAAAATTTATTCTTGTGTCTATACTCTATAGTACATTACAAAAGTAAGAAAATATAGATAACAATTTAATTTATCTCAAGTGTGAAAAGATACCCAAACAAGCCGCTACCTACAACATCAAATTGGATCGGGTTATTTTTTTTGTATGTAGTGCCTACTCCTATTTTAATATAGACAAAGAATATGCAACGTGTGTATACGATAATCCAACCAAAAAAATGAGACCAATTATTTATACACACATCAACATGCAAGAACAATCCATTTCAAACTTTGCTTCTTTCCTTTTCATTCATTTTTTTTTTCACGTGATATAGGAATAAGAAATAAAAAAAAAATTAAACCAATGACCTTTGTTTCTTGGATACTTCTCACGTGAAGTAAAAAAAATTTCTATCCGTGACATGTTGTTGTTATAAACTGTTGGTAACAACTACATATGGTTTATGGAAAAACGTTGTTTTATAACACTTACATCAAACAAATGTGGTCAAATCAGGTTCCACATGAATCATAACTCCACTAGAGTGATCTATCTCATATACTCATACCCTATTGATATATATATATATATATATATATATATATATATATATATATATATATATATATATATATATATATTCAATATACTTTGACTATATATATAAATACGTTTTATTATATCGTAAGTTATTTATATATTTAATTCTATTAATTAAATCCTATTTCAAAATTTTATATATATTTATATTTATTTTTATATACTTATATATATCTATTTATAACAGTTGTTCATGAATCGTTGAGAATGATCGAAGGTTAAATGAATTTATGAAAACAATTCAAAAATTTTGAGACTCAACCTAACAGGCTTTTGGTTATCGTGTCGTAAATATTAAATTAATTAGAGAATTGACTTAAAATAAGTCAAAATTTTCCGGGTCGTGACAGTACCTACCCGTTAAAAGAAATTTCGTCCCGAAATTTGGCTGATGGCAGTCGATATTGAAAACAAGAATATTTTTGTCTCTTTAGAACTTCATGTTCTAAATTGAATTCGAATTTCTACACAAGAGTTATAACCAAATTTAACGTTGGAAATTGCACTTGGCTTGAGTAGTTTATCTTACAGACTTAAGTCGTCACGGATTCTTAAATGAAAATAATTTGACCGTGTACGCGGTTTCCATCAAAAGAAAATGATAGGTAAGATATTTCTTCGAAATTGATACTCGAAAAGTTTTACGAAAATCCTAATTGGGTTGAGTTCAGTTTTGTGATTAATACGAGTCAAGCGAATATAGAGTTTCTCACCATTAAAGAGTATAATAAAACGATCTGTTTACTTGTATAGTACGAGAGAGGATGTTGCAAAAGAGTGTAATAGCACGAACATATACAAGCAAATTGTTGGAATAATAGGAATTATAAGACAACAAAGAAAATGTAGTTTTGATGTTTTCAAATAATAATGAAAACAAAAGGGTCGTGTAACATGGTTCATAGTGATGATAAGGTTGATCAAGCATTATCATTATTACAATCCACTAGAATTTTCGCATGACTTACTGTAATATAATCATGTTGATCAGGCATCATTATATTACACTAACTCATGTTTCCATTCCAACACTACTCCCGAATATTTATGAATTTAAAACTCAAATATTTCACCAAAAATTCAGAAACTAAAACACTTTCCTTTATGATGCATTAAGGATAGTGCGAAGGTGAAAATAATTACGGACAAGAACGATATCAAGATATCTTCCGAAATATTGAGGATATTTAGAATGAAGAAAGATATAATGATATCTTAGAAATATTGAAGATATTTATAATTGAAGAATGATAAAAGAAAATTCTTTCGTAAGAAGTTATGAAACGAAAAGGAGCAAAATATTCTCTAAGGGTTTCATCAGAAACTGTATCGTTTAAATTCTTTAGTTACATGTTTAGCCCTTGTGATTTGTCTACAGTCTCCTTCATGGTTTGTTCAAACCGCTTTTCCAATATACCATTCTTTATCATCAAACTTTTAGCCATTAAGACCATCTATAGTTTTTGCTGTTTCGTCAGCATTTTCAAAGTTAACGAATCCAACGCACTGGTTAACAAGCTGAGGTATTTTTCAAGAATCTTGAATGGAAGCATATAAACGTAGAATATAGACGTAACTGTTGACGTAGAAAAGTTGCGAATCTCGAAAGTGATAAATGAATCTTCCTGGCGTTTTCATGGCCATTATCGTCACAAGACATGGCTGAGTACAAAAGGTAGTTCCAAAAGATATAGTGATTTTTAGGGAGATGTCGCGTGCAGTGGTGGATCCAAAGAGTTTAATAATCGGGGGCAAAAATAATCAAGTATTATATACAACATTTGAAAAGATTTACAAAATCCTAAATAATTTATGTGTAAAGTTACAAACTAGTGCCCTAAATTTTTGACAAAACAATACATAATTATGTGGAAAGCGGTAAATAAGTACACTAGAATAACAACGACAGTAATGCTAAAAAGACCACATAAATCATGTTGAAACAACATCACACACAACTAAAACCGTACCTAAACTATTTTAAATGTTATTATAACTAAAATGTTTAATTATTCATGATTTAGTTGCATGTAATCAAAAGTATATATTCAGACTTTTATATCGTTAAAAGCATATCAAATCAGACTACTTAAAGAGATAAATTTAAAAATCTAAAACGTTAAGGTTTAAAATGTAAGTTTCAAGAAGGATAAGGGTGTTATGTGATATTAATAACTTAACTAGTGGACCCACTACCCTTTTCCAACATCATCTTCCACACCTGGTTCACCTCAAATGTTTTTTTTTAAACCCACCTCTGCAACCAAATATCTTTTTTTTTTAATTAAACCTGTAATGACCCGGAAATTTCCGATCAAATTTAAACCTTAATCTTTATATGTTTTCGACACGATAAGCAAAATTCGTAATATTGAGTCTAGAAAGTTTGAAATCTATATTTAGGTAATCAATTACCCATTAACTGTCCTCGATGATTCACGAACCATTGCTTGTAAATTTGTGGATATATATAAATATGTATATATAAATATATGTATATAATGACATGAACATTAATAAATTATTATATACACTTATTATTATAAATAAATATGAACAATAGAATAAATCGTAATAAAAACTATTATTTTATATGTATATTTTTGTATATATATATATATTGTTATATTTAATTTAATTATTTAATATATATCTATTTGCGTGGTAAATTGTGTTATTTAAAATGTTTATATATATACATAGTATATATTAATTATAATTAATTTTGGGTTTAAATGGTAAATGTCTGTAACATTCGGTTGACGTTTAATTATTTCTAAAATAGGTCTAATATATATATATATTAAGTTTTAAAATAGAAGTTGTTCCAAAATTTGAATAAAAAGATAATAGTTTTGATAAATATTTTTTTTACCTTTTCGAACTAAGTTTTTGTACTCCGTATAGATAAATTGGAACAGAAAATAAATAATTTTCAAACCCTTTTGATCAGGTTTCAAACATTAAATGAGTGAAATAATTAAATATATTTAATTTAAAATTTTGGGATTTTTAGGAACACTTTTATACGACAACTGTTTAGCAATGGACACGATATAGACATTCGGGATAAATTGTCGGTATGAGTTGACAAACGAAGATGGCTGATATTTTCCTTTCATACACGTTCATCTAAATTATGATTTATTTAATATATATTATATTATTATAATATATGTTACTGTGTTTGTTTGTTAATAATATTAAGTGATATATAATCACACTCCAGCTCATTATTAAGTAATTAATCTTCACCCATTACCTACCATTATGAATACTACTCAAACATTATCCTAACCGAAGTTCATCATCAAGTATGAACACCCTCTTGTTCCAAACCACCTTCAACCAAATCATAATCACCTCCTTCCTCCGGTTTAAAACCACCACGACAATCAACACCTTCCATCATCCACGACACCATCACTATCACCCTTCGTCTTCAACAATCACCACCTTGAACCGCTCCAACACGATCACTTTTCTTCATTTCTTTGTTTCTTTTCGAGAACCCACGTTCATTTCTTTATCACCACCACTAACACCACCACCATGATCACGACCATCTTCACCATGAAGTACCCTACAAACCGTCACCCTTTACTGTAGCGGCTACTTTGTGTTTTCCTTCATATTACTTTTTGCTAGCCGTGAACCGTCACTTAAAATCACCCCAAGTCACCTCTCACTCTTCTCTCTTTCTCCTATTTCTTGTTTGTCGAAGCCAAAACAAAATCATCATCAATATCCCTGTTATATGTGTTGCTATTCGATGAACACACTGTAAATCGTCAACGAGCTGCTACTGCTATTATTTGATAATTCAGTTTTGATGTTCATGTGTTTAAATCGATGTTAACAACGACTTAAATGGTGACCGGTAAAAAAAAAATATATATATATATATATATATTTAAAGATCGAAGATGAGAAGTGATGGAGATTGGGGATCGATATTTTTTTTTATTATTTCTGTCAAACTGCAGCAACCCTTTTGCAGATTCCTATTTGGTGTAAATATCTTTATAAATACGACTGTTAGAATCATCTATATATTAGGATATGCTATCGAAGTGTTTAAAAAAAAAAGATTACAGTATATAACAGAAACACAAGATAGCTCGGATGGTTAAGCATGTGGGTTTGAACGAGAGGTCTTAAGTTCAATTCCGGTCTCTGGCAATTTTTTTTTTACAAAAGAAGAAGAAGAAAAGGAAGCAATATCTATAGGGTTAGCATAGTTGGGCCGAAAATACACTTTCGGTTGGGCCGTATCATTAAAAGTTGGGCCTGCTGTGTTCTGGTTGGACGTGAACTATATTTAAAGAAAATGATGAGAACATTTATCACGAAAACAGAAAGGGTTCAGTGGTGTGGAGTGTTAGGATATGAGTGGGAGGTCGTGGGTTCGAGTCCCATGTTGGGCAATTCTTTTTATAAAAACATTTAAAGGGTATAACTTCTTAATTCCAATGCTATTATTATTATTATTATTATTATTATTATTATTATTATTAGTACTAACCTTATTATTAATTTTTTTTCTTTATTATTAAAAACATCAATTTTAGTAAAATTATCATTATTATTAAAGTTACTAATTATTAACTTTATTAAAAGCATCATTTTAAAAATTAACATTTCCTTATTACTATTATATTGTTATCACCATCATTATTATTATTATTCTTAACCTAGTATTATTACAATTAATGATTTAGCAAATAAATGAATCTTTGTATAAAAATATAATTAAATTACATTACCTAACTATATTAATAATTACATATTATATAAAATGAAATATTTAAATAATTAATAATACTTATAAATTATTAATTTACGTCATTAATAATAATATATAAATTTGTTCGAATACGATTATGTGTATTAATAAAGATACAAATGATTTAGGTTCGTGAATCCGAGGCCAACCTTATACTTGATCAATGATGTTATATGTATTTTTACTACAAAATACATTAGGTGAGTATATAGTCCCACTTTTAAACTCTAAATATTTCGGGATGAGAATACATGTATTTTATGTTTTACGTTATGGACACAAGTAACTGAAAAATATATTCTACGTTGAGTTGTACCACTGGCATACTTCCCTGTAGCTTGGTAACTAATATTTACAGCGGTATTGTAAACGCGAATCCTGTTGATAGATCTATCGGGCCTGACAACCCCAACCGGACTGGACGACCAGTATTCAACGGTTGCACAGTACTTCGTTTCGTGACTACACTTGGTACAGTGTAGTAAGATTTCATATTAAAGGGAATATGCGACGTGATTAAATGTTAAGTATGGTTACCAAGTGCTCAACCACTTAGAATATTTTTATGAAAATGTTTATATATGAAATCTTGTGGTCTATATATATATATTTTTGCCGGCATTAAACCTATATCTCACCAACTTTATGTTGATATTTTAAAGCATGTTATTCTCAGGTACGAATTAAGTCTTCCGCTGTGCATTAGCTCATGTTAAGGACATTACTTGGAGTCGATCAACGCGATGGAACCAACTGTTGAAGACTTCGTCCGGGAGGATTAGTCGCGGATGTTTCAGTTGGTATCAGAGCGTTGGTCTTAGCGAACCAGGCCTTGCATTAGTGTGTCTAACTGGTAGTTGTTAGGATACATTAGTGAGTTTAGACTTTGACCGTGTCTACCTGCCAAAAAGTTTTGCTTATCATTTCTAGTCGGAAACCATCTGCTTATCATCCTTAGGAAATTGCTTGCCTATCATTCTCAAGTCTAGACACGTTCTACTGCATTCAGTGCATCGATAGTGTATAGACGAAATTCATATTTTAGCGTATCTGATAATTCATATCTTAGCGCATCTGTAGATCTGCCGGACAAATGCCGTAGGTTCTTCTGTAGTCTACAAAATCCTTAGTGTTATATATATATAGATATTCTATGTAGATAGAATATCATCCTATATTCGAAAATTATTCCACATCAAAGAACTATTCCATTCATCGACTTTCTCTTGGCAATGAATCTGAAAGCACTTACCAGCGAACCTGTTCGAGAAACCATTTACCCTCTCATTTCTAGAAATATCCCGTTACGATTATATATTATCCTATATCTCGAATCTTACTCATCCGCTCGTTTCAATCGTCAATCATTCCGACATAATATAAGAAGTTAACGAACTACGTGATCGAGTAATGGCTTTGGAGAATCTGGTGTGGAGACACCAGCAGCAGCACCAGCAGCATAATTCGTACCACCATCATCAACGCCGACAATACTCTTATCACCCCAACCACAATCACGTCATAAATCTCAACGTCACGATCTGTACCTCGGATATCAATATCACACGCTTCAATATCATCATCTGTACTTCAAGTATACTCCTTGTTTTACATATCATTCTACATCGATTAATTTCGTTCTACGTATTGTTCTACTTCATTTACCTTCGTCCGGCATGGCAATTATGTAATCTCTAAAGTTTTAGAGATCATGGAATCAAGTGCTAACAATAAATCAAATGAGTATAAAATCTTATTGACTCATTAAATCCATAATTACATCTGAAGAAAATATATATGCAAGTATATTTTCATAAAGATCGTAATTAAAAATTCTTTCGTACAAACTGTTAATGATGAAAATATTTTAACGGGTGGGTAGTACCCGAGGAATATTTGAATTTCACATTAATAGGTTACACTGAACATTCTTCGAATCTGATTCAACGGTTAATTGCTATCCTACTTACAATCACCGATATACGTATCCGTTCACCGCAGAATAACCATTTCCATTCAATTTCATATTTGTATTTTGACCTATTATAATCCAACAAGTGGCATAATGAAGAAGACATTGGATATAATAAAATTTGTTAGAAACAAACGGATTAACTAATTGAAATATTGTTAAGAATCCACGCTAACTGTTCCTAGCTAACTGTTCCCAGCTAACTGATTAACATTTAATTTATCGCAATTTACATTCTCGCAATTTTATTTATCGTCATTTAATTTCTGTTATTTATTTTTATGCATTTTTAAGTCGGGACACATGTACGCAATACGTCGGATTAATTCTGAGACAACACGGTGCATGGGTCATGATATATATTTAATTATTTTACGCACTCTAAATAACGGGACACGTATTCAAGGTTTCGACTTATCATATTGACCCATCTATATATACATTTCGGAACAACCGTAGACACTCTATATGTGAAGGTGGGAGTTGGCTATACAGGGTCGGAGTTGATTCCAAAATATATATATACTTTGAGTTGTGATCGACACTGAGACCGGTACACGGGTCCCGATACGTATTAATTAATTCAAATATTATATATTTAATTTATATATGAATTTATTGGACCATTGGACAATCGGACTATTGGACTGCTAACTTTGGACAATTAAAATGAATTAAAATATTGATTATAACATATGAAACTAAACAATTCTTCAATTTTGCCACTTGATTTCATCTTAAACCTCATTTGTACCTCGATAATTACAATCCGCGTTCAATCTTTCATGACTTTTGAAAACACCTCGACCAGAAGGATGAACCAGCCTCACTTCATTTACGGAAGAAAAGATTTATGCACCTGAAAAACTCCCGAATCCAAATTCATAGTTTAACACATACCGTGTTGAATCCTTTGCCATTTATTAGCAAAAACAACCCTATAATTCCTTTTCAAGAAGCTAATTTTGTCACAGCCCCGCTTCGACTTCTCAATGAGACTACTTCTACTATAACCTCGATATTTATACCTTGCCCTTTCGTCATCATTACCGGAGAACCTTTTATATTTCACAACATCATCAGCAGATGTACCAGCAACTCGTTATCTCTTTGGCGAAATCCGCAATCAGTATTTTAAAAATCTCGTAGAAATTCTCCCAGTTATACCGAAAACGTCTATCCCTAAGAATTACATATTTCGAATGTGAAATTTCTGAAAAACACCCTGGACTATGAAGTAGTTCTTGAAATGCTGATGAAGTAGCAAAAACCGTAAACGACCTTAATAGTCAGAAGTTTACGATGAAGTACAGTATGTTGGAAAAGCCCAGAAAAAAAAGAGAAGGGTTGAAACTGGAAAACGGTTTGAGCAAAGTATGAAGGAGACCGTGGACAAATCATGAAAACTAAACCCGACTTCAAAGAATCCAAACAATTCAGTGCCTGCTGAAACCGTTAGTAAGAACCCTACTCCTTATTCTAAACTTTTCCAGATGATATTCTTCATCATCATCTTATCTTAGATATCATAAGATATCTTCATATCTTCCGTTATACATATTCTCCATATTTCTGGAGATATTTTCACAACTATTCTTATCTGGAATCATTTATCACTCCGTAATATCTGCGTTACAACATAAAAGAAACTGTGTTAGTTTCTAAATTCTAAAACCTTCAAGTTTAAAATAGAAATGTTCTGAAGCAGTGTTGGGAACTGATGCATGAATTAGTATAATATAATGAAACTTGATCAACTTCATTATATTACAGTAAGTCATGTTGAGTTTCTAATGGAATGTGATGATTCACAGTACCATCATCATGTGCCATGTTACACGGCTCTTACATTCTATCTAAATTTTAAAAATATCAAGAAAATATTTCGTGATGATTCGGTCTTTTTCAAGATAATCTGGTAATTTGACAAATCAAAATCGTTCTATTACCATTTCTTTCATGGAACATCAACTAGGTTCATTTCAAATTTCATACCTACGAATTTCGGATCATTGCTCGCTTGACTTGAGGACGGGAAGAGGAAACAAAACAATGAAACTTCAAACTAGAAATTGGAGTATAAATCGCAGCAAATAGGAGAGAGTATTAACTGTGGATGACAATGATTATAAAAGACAGAAGCAGGAACATAGAAGTATAAGGGAAGATATAAAACCCAACAATCATCCAGAAATTACAAACCGTGTATCTCAATGCATATAGCAATATAAAGACACGGGAGAACTAGAAACACTATAAACATAAGAGTATAGTAGAAGTAAAGAGATTCTTCTGGTGGTAGATAAAATAGAAGAATGACAGATGTGAAAATTAAGAGTATATCAAGAATCAGAACGGATGGAGCGTTTTAAAGAATACTTTATGTTATGAATTGAGGGAGAAAGGATAGAGGAGGTGAGGTATGAAAGTAAGGAAAGGAAGGAGATGAATTTATAGTGAAATATCCGACAGAGAAATCGAAACAAATCAAAGAAGATCCTGATCGCCGAAAAACCAAATCTTATTACGTAAGATTTTCTTTAAATCCCTTAAATTCCGGAAATCAATAGTAACTACGTCATCGGTTGAAACGAATATATTTACTTACTCATTTCACTCTTTTGTGATAGCTTCACTCGTGCGCTTCATTTGATCAAATCGTTTTATCTATATCTCTCAATAATGATAAAACTCCATTATTACCTCATATTCTTCATGAAAACATCTTTATTGTTATCCATGACAACCTCTACCAAATTTCGGGGACGAAATTTCTTTAACGGGTAGGTACTGTAATGACCCGGAAATTTCCGATCAAATTTAAACCTTAATCTTTATATGTTTTCGACACGATAAGCAAAATTCGTAATATTGAGTCTAGAAAGTTTGAAATCTATATTTAGGTAATCAATTACCCATTAACTGTCCTCGATGATTCACGAACCATTGCTTGTAAATTTGTGGATATATATAAATATGTATATATAAATATATGTATATAATGACATGAACATTAATAAATTATTATATACACTTATTATTATAAATAAATATGAACAATAGAATAAATCGTAATAAAAACTATTATTTTATATGTATATTTTTGTATATATATATATATTGTTATATTTAATTTAATTATTTAATATATATCTATTTGCGTGGTAAATTGTGTTATTTAAAATGTTTATATATATACATAGTATATATTAATTATAATTAATTTTGGGTTTAAATGGTAAATGTCTGTAACATTCGGTTGACGTTTAATTATTTCTAAAATAGGTCTAATATATATATATTAAGTTTTAAAATAGAAGTTGTTCCAAAATTTGAATAAAAAGATAATAGTTTTGATAAATATTTTTTTTACCTTTTCGAACTAAGTTTTTGTACTCCGTATAGATAAATTGGAACAGAAAATAAATAATTTTCAAACCCTTTTGATCAGGTTTCAAACATTAAATGAGTGAAATAATTAAATATATTTAATTTAAAATTTTGGGATTTTTAGGAACACTTTTATACGACAACTGTTTAGCAATGGACACGATATAGACATTCGGGATAAATTGTCGGTATGAGTTGACAAAAGAAGATGGCTGATATTTTCCTTTCATACACGTTCATCTAAATTATGATTTATTTAATATATATTATATTATTATAATATATGTTACTGTGTTTGTTTGTTAATAATATTAAGTGATATATAATCACACTCCAGCTCATTATTAAGTAATTAATCTTCACCCATTACCTACCATTATGAATACTACTCAAACATTATCCTAACCGAAGTTCATCATCAAGTATGAACACCCTCTTGTTCCAAACCACCTTCAACCAAATCATAATCACCTCCTTCCTCCGGTTTAAAACCACCACGACAATCAACACCTTCCATCATCCACGACACCATCACTATCACCCTTCGTCTTCAACAATCACCACCTTGAACCGCTCCAACACGATCACTTTTCTTCATTTCTTTGTTTCTTTTCGAGAACCCACGTTCATTTCTTTATCACCACCACTAACACCACCACCACCATGATCACGACCATCTTCACCATGAAGTACCCTACAAACCGTCACCCTTTACTGTAGCGGCTACTTTGTGTTTTCCTTCATATTACTTTTTGCTAGCCGTGAACCGTCACTTAAAATCACCCCAAGTCACCTCTCACTCTTCTCTCTTTCTCCTATTTCTTGTTTGTCGAAGCCAAAACAAAATCATCATCAATATCCCTGTTATATGTGTTGCTATTCGATGAACACACTGTAAATCGTCAACGAGCTGCTACTGCTATTATTTGATAATTCAGTTTTGATGTTCATGTGTTTAAATCGATGTTAACAACGACTTAAATGGTGACCGGTAAAAAAAAAAAATATATATATATATATTTAAAGATCGAAGATGAGAAGTGATGGAGATTGGGGATCGATATTTTTTTTATTATTTCTGTCAAACTGCAGCAACCCTTTTGCAGATTCCTATTTGGTGTAAATATCTTTATAAATACGACTGTTAGAATCATCTATATATTAGGATATGCTATCGAAGTGTTTAAAAAAAAAGATTACAGTATATAACAGAAACACAAGATAGCTCGGATGGTTAAGCATGTGGGTTTGAACGAGAGGTCTTAAGTTCAATTCCGGTCTCTGGCAATTTTTTTTTTACAAAAGAAGAAGAAGAAAAGGAAGCAATATCTATAGGGTTAGCATAGTTGGGCCGAAAATACACTTTCGGTTGGGCCGTATCATTAAAAGTTGGGCCTGCTATGTTCTGGTTGGACGGGAACTATATTTAAAGAAAATGATGAGAACATTTATCACGAAAACAGAAAGGGTTCAGTGGTGTGGAGTGTTAGGATATGAGTGGGAGGTCGTGGGTTCGAGTCCCATGTTGGGCAATTCTTTTTATAAAAACATTTAAAGGGTATAACTTCTTAATTCCAATGCTATTATTATTATTATTATTATTATTATTATTATTATTATTAGTACTAACCTTATTATTAATTTTTTTTCTTTATTATTAAAAACATCAATTTTAGTAAAATTATCATTATTATTAAAGTTACTAATTATTAACTTTATTAAAAGCATCATTTTAAAAATTAACATTTCCTTATTACTATTATATTGTTATCACCATCATTATTATTATTATTCTTAACCTAGTATTATTACAATTAATGATTTAGCAAATAAATGAATCTTTGTATAAAAATATAATTAAATTACATTACCTAACTATATTAATAATTACATATTATATAAAATGAAATATTTAAATAATTAATAATACTTATAAATTATTAATTTACGTCATTAATAATAATATATAAATTTGTTCGAATACGATTATGTGTATTAATAAAGATACAAATGATTTAGGTTCGTGAATCCGAGGCCAACCTTATACTTGATCAATGATGTTATATGTATTTTTACTACAAAATACATTAGGTGAGTATATAGTCCCACTTTTAAACTCTAAATATTTCGAGATGAGAATACATGTATTTTATGTTTTACGTTATGGACACAAGTAACTGAAAAATATATTCTACGTTGAGTTGTACCACTGGCATACTTCCCTGTAGCTTGGTAACTAATATTTACAGCGGTATTGTAAACGCGAATCCTGTTGATAGATCTATCGGGCCTGACAACCCCAACCGGACTGGACGACCAGTATTCAACGGTTGCACAGTACTTCGTTTCGTGACTACACTTGGTACAATGTAGTAAGATTTCATATTAAAGGGAATATGCGACGTGATTAAATGTTAAGTATGGTTACCAAGTGCTCAACCACTTAGAATATTTTTATGAAAATGTTTATATATGAAATCTTGTGGTCTATATATATATATTTTTGCCGGCATTAAACCTATATCTCACCAACTTTATGTTGATATTTTAAAGCATGTTATTCTCAGGTACGAATTAAGTCTTCCGTTGTGCATTAGCTCATGTTAAGGACATTACTTGGAGTCGATCAACGCGATGGAACCAACTGTTGAAGACTTCGTCCGGGAGGATTAGTCGCGGATGTTTCAAAACCGAATCTACATATAAATATAGAAAGAAAAAAAACATTAAATCGTAGGGGGCATCTGACCCCGCTTGCACCTGCATAGATCCACCCCTGGTCACGTGCTAAAGTTTTACTTGGGTTTCGGTACATCAAGATTGAAGTATGTAATCAAGCTTGTAATTTATTAGTATTAATAACGTCAAATAATCAACCAATGTTTTAAGGCACTATGCTCGTTAAGCTTATTTTAAAAAAAATTTACCGACATTTATATATAAAAAAATTGAATAGAAAAGTGGACCATTTGTTAGATCACGGGCTTAACCTATTCTTCTTTCTACCTATTTTTTTTTTAATTTTTTTTTACTTTCTATATAACGTAACTTTTTGAAATAAATTGAAAACTACGGTTGTTGGCTTCTGCAATTAGATATAGCAAGCAAGGTCAATTAAGGAGATAATATTAATTAATCGTTAGTGTCAATTTGTGTGCAAATGATGTACTTACAATTAATTAAATTTCTAGTTGTTGTCATATGTAACCAAACTCGTATTTAATTAAGAATCTTGATTTTTTTTATAAGATTGTAATGTGGCGAAAATAGAGAATAACGATTGATAAATCGTCGATGAAAATGTACATCGTAGCATATTAAAATGTGAATTAAATATTATAAAAGCCTCTTCAAAAAAAATTCTCTCGAATAATACCTATCCGTTAAAAAACAATTTCACACGTAATAACTAGTACGAAAGGATATATTATTATGTTTCCCATATATATAAAAATATATACACAACCGCCAAGTATAAAAAGAATGATAATGAGTTAATCTCCTATTAATCCCACTTGATTGGTAGTAAGAAATTAGAATGAATAATCTCTAGAACTTTAGAGATTACATAATCGTCGCAAGATATCCTTCCAACGTAAAGTGAAATAATGAATTAATACGTCATAACTCATTATTTATGGTACCCCTCAGTTCCTGCGGTGCATATGATGTTGATGCTCGTTGTGCTACTTGTGATTTTGAGGATTGTGGTGCTAGTGGTGGTTTGATGTGAGTATAGATGATGAGAAGTTATTTTGTTTTGTATTATAAAAGAAGATGTTTAAAGTTTCTTGAATAAAAAGAGAGGTCAAGAGTTTTATAAAGGAAATGAAATGATATAGGATGCACTTGCTAATGAAGTTTTGCTTTCCATGAAAGTAAAAAAAAAAAAAAAAAATTTACATAATAATTCACTATCCAAGATACGAAGTAAAGATCGGATAGTCTCAATAATATTAGTAATATTATACTCGTGGCGGCATATCCTGGAAAGGAGAGAGAAAATGGTGCTACGAACGGGTTCGCCGGTAAATGCTTCAGGTTCTTCGCCAAGAGGGGAATGTGGTGGATGGAAAGGATCGCTTTCTTCACGTCTCCATTGGTTAAGTCGTCTACGAACCCATCAGATGAATTGGGGATGGCTGATTGATTGATTCATTCTGGTGACACCGCTTTCGGAGCTTAGGTGAATATCCATGTCGGAATAGCTATCGAAATCTGAGGGACTCGAACTGGTTGAGGGATTCATCTCGTACGATCAGATGAAGGATTTTCAATAAGAAATAGATTATAGGATGTAGATTAGTACCCTACAATACATAATTTATATATGTATATATAATACTAAAATCTCATAAGTTGCGGAGGAATCTACGGAAACTGTCAGAAAAAGTCTACAGTAACAGATACGCCAAGATATGAACTTTTGTCTCTACACTATTCATGCAATTAATGCAGTAAGATGTGTCTAGACTTAGAATTGATAAGTAGGTAATTTTCCACTAGGAATGATAAACAATACTTATAATATGCAGCTAAGGTCGAAGTCCAGACTCACTAATGCACCCTAACGACTATCAGTTAGACACAATAATGCAAGACCTGGTTCGCTATGACCACCGCTCTGATACCACCTGTGACGACCCGTCCTAATCTACCCAGACGAAGTCATCAACATCTGGTCCCATTGCGAGGTACTGACCTAAATATGCCATGAATGACTCCAAGTACTATCTTTAAAATGGGCAAATGCACAGCGGAAGATTTCTTTCATACCTGAGAATAAACATGCTTAAAAGTGTCAACCAAAAGGTTGTTGAGTTCATAGGCTTATCATAACAATCATTTCAATATATTAATAGACCACAAGATTTTTGTTTATAAATATATGTACACTCGCAAGTGTATAAAAGTATTCTATAAGTTGTAGGCACCCGGTAACAAGCCTTAACGTTCATGTTTTACCCTTTGAAGTACACCAGATCAGGTGTGTTTAAAATAACCTCGAAGTACTAAAGCATCCCATAGTCAGGATGGGGTTTGTCAGACCCAATAGATCTATCTTTAGGATTCGCGCCTACCGTACATAGACAGGTAGTTTAATGTTACCAAGCTAAGGGTATATTTCTGGTTTAAACTCACATAGAATTAGTTTTAGTACTTGTGCCTATTTCGTAAAACATTTATAAAACAGCGCATGTATTCTCAGCCCAAAAATATATATAAAAAGGGAGTAATGAAACTCACATATCAATATTGAGGTTCAATATTCTAGGAAAAATATGCAGACACAACGGAAATGACAAATGCAAGGTTTGTCTCCGACTCACGAACAATACTCCCGAACAATACCCATAATTTCCTTAGCTTTAAATCAATTTGAAACCCGTTTTGAAACTCTCCCGAGCCTAACTTATTATAATATATTACCACTGACATTTTTGAAGAAAGAATAGAGTATGTAAATGTATATATATGCGTGTGAGTTAAGGGAGAAAAAAAAATGTGGAGTAAAGAAAATATAGATATATGATATGTAAATGACTTGTATCCTGGTTGAAAAATTGAAACAATATATAGATAGATATACAATCCCACGTGAGTAAAAAGTGAAACCATCATTTCTTTGTTTTGTTCTGACCCGCGAGTCTTCTTTTGTTTTTATCTATTGTAACGAATTTTAAATCCCAAATTTATTCTTGTGTCTATACTCTATAGTACATTACAAAAGTAAGAAAATATAGATAACAATTTAATTTATCTCAAGTGTGAAAAGATACCCAAACAAGCCGCTACCTACAACATCAAATTGGATCGGGTTATTTTTTTTGTATGTAGTGCCTACTCCTATTTTAATATAGACAAAGAATATGCAATGTGTGTATATGATAATCCAACCAAAAAAATGAGACCAATTATTTATACACACATCAACATGCAAGAACAATCCATTTCAAACTTTGCTTCTTTCCTTTTCATTCATTTTTTTTTTCACGTGATATAGGAATAAGAAATAAAAAAAAAAAAATTAAACCAATGACCTTTGTTTCTTGGATACTTCTCACGTGAAGTAAAAAAATTTCCATCCGTGACATGTTGTTGTTATAAACTGTTGGTAACAACTACATATGGTTTATGGAAAAACGTTGTTTTATAACACTTACATCAAACAAATGTGGTCAAATCAGGTTCCACATGAATCATAACTCCACTAGAGTGATCTATCTCATATACTCATACCCTATTGATATATATATATATATATATATATATATATATATATATTCAATATACTTTGACTATATATATAAATACGTTTTATTATATCGTAAGTTATTTATATATTTAATTCTATTAATTAAATCTTATTTCAAAATTTTATATATATTTATATTTATTTTTATATACTTATATATATCTATTTATAACAGTTGTTCGTTAATCGTTGAGAATGATCGAAGGTTAAATGAATTTATGAAAACAATTCAAAAATTTTGAGACTCAACCTAACAGGCTTTTGGTTATCGTGTCGTAAATATTAAATTAATTAGAGAATTGACTTAAAATAAGTCAAAATTTTCCGGGTCGTGACAGTACCTACCCGTTAAAAGAAATTTCGTCCCGAAATTTGGCTGATGGCAGTCGATATTGAAAACAAGAATATTTTTGTCTCTTTAGAACTTCATGTTCTAAATTGAATTCGAATTTCTACACAAGAGTTATAACCAAATTTAACGTTGGAAATTGCACTTGGCTTGAGTAGTTTATCTTACAGACTTAAGTCGTCACGGATTCTTAAATGAAAATAATTTGACCGTGTACGCGGTTTCCATCAAAAGAAAATGATAGGTAAGATATTTCTTCGAAATTGATACTCGAAAAGTTTTACGAAAATCCTAATTGGGTTGAGTTCAGTTTTGTGATTAATACGAGTCAAGCGAATATAGAGTTTCTCACCATTAAAGAGTATAATAAAACGATCTGTTTACGTGTATAGTACGAGAGAGGATGTTGCAAAAGAGTGTAATAGCACGAACATATACAAGCAAATTGTTGGAATAATAGGAATTATAAGACAACAAAGAAAATGTAGTTTTGATGTTTTCAAATAATAATGAAAACAAAAGGGTCGTGTAACATGGTTCATAGTGATGATAAGGTTGATCAAGCATTATCATTATTACAATCCACTAGAATTTTCGCATGACTTACTGTAATATAATCATGTTGATCAGGCATCATTATATTACACTAACTCATGTTTCCATTCCAACACTACTCCCGAATATTTATGAATTTAAAACTCAAATATTTCACCAAAAATTCAGAAACTAAAACACTTTCCTTTATGATGCATTAAGGATAGCGCGAAGGTGAAAATAATTACGGACGAGAACGATATCAAGATATCTTCCGAAATATTGAGGATATTTAGAATGAAGAAAGATATAATGATATCTTAGAAATATTGAAGATATTTATAATTGAAGAATGATAAAAGAAAATTCTTTCGTAAGAAGTTATGAAACGAAAAGGAGCAAAATATTCTCTAAGGGTTTCATCAGAAACTGTATCGTTTAAATTCTTTAGTTACATGTTTAGCCCTTGTGATTTGTCTACAGTCTCCTTCATGGTTTGTTCAAACCGCTTTTCCAATATACCATTCTTTATCATCAAACTTTTAGCCATTAAGACCATCTATAGTTTTTGCTGTTTCGTCAGCATTTTCAAAGTTAACGAATCCAACGCACTGGTTAACAAGCTGAGGTATTTTTCAAGAATCTTGAATGGAAGCATATAAACGTAGAATATAGACGTAACTGTTGACGTAGAAAAGTTGCGAATCTCGAAAGTGATAAATGAATCTTCCTGGCGTTTTCATGGCCATTATCGTCACAAGACATGGCTGAGTACAAAAGGTAGTTCCAAAAGATATAGTGATTTTTAGGGAGATGTCGCATGCAGTGGTGGATCCAAAGAGTTTAATAATCGGGGGCAAAAATAATCAAGTATTATATACAACATTTGAAAAGATTTACAAAATCCTAAATAATTTATGTGTAAAGTTACAAACTAGTGCCCTAAATTTTTGACAAAACAATACATAATTATGTGGAAAGCGGTAAATAAGTACACTAGAATAACAACGACAGTAATGCTAAAAAGACCACATAAATCATGTTGAAACAACATCACACACAACTAAAACCGTACCTAAACTATTTTAAATGTTATTATAACTAAAATGTTTAATTATTCATGATTTAGTTGCATGTAATCAAAAGTATATATTCAGACTTTTATATCGTTAAAAGCATATCAAATCAGACTACTTAAAGAGATAAATTTAAAAATCTAAAACGTTAAGGTTTAAAATGTAAGTTTCAAGAAGGATAAGGGTGTTATGTGATATTAATAACTTAACTAGTGGACCCACTACCCTTTTCCAACATCATCTTCCACACCTGGTTCACCTCAAATGTTTTTTTTTTAAACCCACCTCTGCAACCAAATATCTTTTTTTTTTAATTAAACCGAATCTACATATAAATACAGAAAGAAAAAAAACATTAAATCGTAGGGGGCATCTGACCCCGCTTGCACCTGCATAGATCCACCCCTGGTCACGTGCTAAAGTTTTACTTGGGTTTCGGTACATCAAGATTGAAGTATGTAATCAAGCTTGTAATTTATTAGTATTAATAACGTCAAATAATCAACCAATGTTTTAAGGCACTATGCTCGTTAAGCTTATTTTAAAAAAAATTTACCGACATTTATATATAAAAAAATTGAATAGAAAAGTGGACCGTTTGTTAGATCACGGGCTTAACCTATTCTTCTTTCTACCTATTTTTTTTTTTAATTTTTTTTTACTTTCTATATAACGTAACTTTTTGAAATAAATTGAAAACTACAGTTGTTGGCTTCTGCAATTAGATATAGCAAGCAAGGTCAATTAAGGAGATAATATTAATTAATCGTTAGTGTCAATTTGTGTGCAAATGATGTACTTACAATTAATTAAATTTCTAGTTGTTGTCATATGTAACCAAACTCGTATTTAATTAAGAATCTTGATTTTTTTTTATAAGATTGTAATGTGGCGAAAATAGAGAATAACGATTGATAAATCGTCGATGAAAATGTACATCGTAGCATATTAAAATGTGAATTAAATATTATAAAAGCCTCTTCAAAAAAAATTCTCTCGAATAATACCTATCCGTTAAAAAACAATTTCACACGTAATAACTAGTACGAAAGGATATATTATTATGTTTCCCATATATATAAAAATATATACACAACCGCAAAGTATAAAAAGAATGATAATGAGTTAATCTCCTATTAATCCCACTTGATTGGTAGTAAGAAATTAGAATGAATAATCTCTAGAACTTTAGAGATTACATAATCGTCGCAAGATATCCTTCCAACGTAAAGTGAAATAATGAATTAATACGTCATAACTCATTATTTATGGTACCCCTCAGTGCCTGCGGTGCATATGATGTTGATGCTCGTTGTGCTACTTGTGATTTTGAGGATTGTGGTGCTAGTGGTGGTTTGATGTGAGTATAGATGATGAGAAGTTATTTTGTTTTGTATTATAAAAGAAGATGTTTAAAGTTTCTTGAATAAAAAGAGAGGTCAAGAGTTTTATAAAGGAAATGAAATGATATAGGATGCACTTGCTAATGAAGTTTTGCTTTCCATGAAAGTAAAAAAAAAAAAAAAAAAAATTTACATAATAATTCACCATCCAAGATACGAAGTAAAGATCGGATAGTCTCAATAATATTAGTAATATTATACTCGTGGCGGCATATCCTGGAAAGGAGAGAGAAAATGGTGCTACGAACGGGTTCGCCGGTAAATGCTTCAGGTTCTTCGCCAAGAGGGGAATGTGGTGGATGGAAAGGATCACTTTCTTCACGTCTCCATTGGTTAAGTCGTCTACGAACCCATCAGATGAATTGGGGATGGCTGATTGATTGATTCATTCTGGTGACACCGCTTTCGGAGCTTAGGTGAATATCCATGTCGGAATAGCTATCGAAATCTGAGGGACTCGAACTGGTTGAGGGATTCATCTCGTACGATCAGATGAAGGATTTTCAATAAGAAATAGATTATAGGATGTAGATTAGTACCCTACAATACATAATTTACATATGTATATATAATACTAAAATCTCATAAGTTGCGGAGGAATCTACGGAAACTGTCAGGAAAAGTCTACAGTAACAGATACGCCAAGATATGAACTTTTGTCTATACACTATTCATGCAATCAATGCAATAAGATGTGTCTAGACTTAGAATTGATAAGTAGGTAATTTTCCACTAGGAATGATAAACAATACTTATAATATGCAGCTAAGGTCGAAGTCCAGACTCACTAATGCACCCTAACGACTATCAGTTAGACACAATAATGCAAGACCTGGTTCGCTACGACCACCGCTCTGATACCACCTGTGACGACCCGTCCTAATCCACCCAGACGAAGTCATCAACATCTGGTCCCATTGCGAGGTACTGACCTAAATATGCCATGAATGACTCCAAGTACTATCTTTAAAATGGGCAAATGCACAGTCGAAGATTTCTTTCATACCTGAGAATAAACATGCTTAAAAGTGTCAACCAAAAGGTTGGTGAGTTCATAGGCTTATCATAACAATCATTTCAATATATTAATAGACCACAAGATTTTCGTTTATAAATATATGTACACTCGCAAGTGTATAAAAGTATTCTATAAGTTGTAGGCACCCGGTAACAATCCTTAACGTTCATGTTTTACCCTTTGAAGTACACCAGATCAGGTGTGTTTAAAATAACCTCGAAGTACTAAAGCATCCCATAGTCAGGATGGGGTTTGTCAGACCCAATAGATCTATCTTTAGGATTCGCGCCTACCGTACATAGACAGGTAGTTTAATGTTACCAAGCTAAGGGTATATTTCTGGCTTAAACTCACATAGAATTAGTTTTAGTACTTGTGCCTATTTCGTAAAACATTTATAAAACAGCGCATGTATTCTCAGCCCAAAAATATATATAAAAAGGGAGTAATGAAACTCACATATCAATATTGAGGTTCAATATTCTAGGAAAAATATGCAGACACAACGGAAATGACAAATGCAAGGTTTGTCTCCGACTCACGAACAATACTCCCGAACAATACCCATAATTTCCTTAGCTTTAAATCAATTTGAAACCCGTTTTGAAACTCTCCCGAGCCTAACTTATTATAATATATTACCACTGACATTTTTGAAGAAAAAATAGAGTATGTAAATGTATATATATGCGTGTGAGTTAAGGGAGAAAAAAAAATGTGGAGTAAAGAAAATATAGATATATGATATGTAAATGACTTGTATCCTGGTTGAAAAATTGAAACAATATATAGATAGATATACAATCCCACGTGAGTAAAAAGTGAAACCATCATTTCTTTGTTTTGTTCTGACCCGCGAGTCTTCTTTTGTTTTTATCTATTGTAACGAATTTTAAATCCCAAATTTATTCTTGTGTCTATAATCTATAGTACATTAGAAAAGTAAGAAAATATAGATAACAATTTAATTTATCTCAAGTGTGAAAAGATACCCAAACAAGCCGCTACCTACAACATCAAATTGGATCGGGTTATTTTTTTTGTATGTAGTGCCTACTCCTATTTTAATATAGACAAAGAATATGCAACGTGTGTATATGATAATCCAACCAAAAAAATGAGACCAATTATTTATACACACATCAACATGCAAGAACAATCCATTTCAAACTTTGCTTCTTTCCTTTTCATTCATTTTTTTTTCACGTGATATAGGAATAAGAAATAAAAAAAAAAAAATTAAACCAATGACCTTTGTTTCTTGGATACTTCTCACGTGAAGTAAAAAAAATTTCCATCCGTGACATGTTGTTGTTATAAACTGTTGGTAACAACTACATATGGTTTATGGAAAAACGTTGTTTTATAACACTTACATCAAACAAATGTGGTCAAATCAGGTTCCACATGAATCATAACTCCACTAGAGTGATCTATCTCATATACTCATACCCTATTGATATATATATATATATATATATATATATATATATATATATATATATATATATATATATATATATATATATATATATATATTCAATATACTTTGACTATATATATAAATACGTTTTATTATATCGTAAGTTATTTATATATTTAATTCTATTAATTAAATCTTATTTCAAAATTATATATATATTTATATTTATTTTTATATACTTATATATATCTATTTATAACAGTTGTTCGTGAATCGTTGAGAATGATCGAAGGTTAAATGAATTTATGAAAACAATTCAAAAATTTTGAGACTCAACCTAACAGGCTTTTGGTTATCGTGTCATAAATATTAAATTAATTAGAGAATTGACTTAAAATAAGTCAAAATTTTCCGGGTCGTGACACTGTTTGATGCTGAGGTCCGTGGATTTTCTGCTAATTTTAGAGATGACTTTTCTAGATTTTTCGTCAACCTACAGCTGGTCTGGACGACAACTTCCTGACCTAAATCAAGAAGCGCGTGTCTTTTTCGGAAGACTTTACTTTCTTTTAATGATGGAATTGATTCATCGTGTAGATCCATCTTTCTTTCAAATATATTACAATTTACCGGGTAAAACGGTTAATTTTGTCCAAAACAAAAGTATCTTCAATTATTTGTACAAAAATATGTGACATATGTTCTAAATAACTTGGTAAATTTTTCCCACACTTGGCTTTTATTTTCCTTTCTTTGCCTTTTTATTGTCCTCTATTCCATTTTAAATGAATTCTAACTTTTTTGGTTGTTTCTTAATTCATGTCCTTTCCGAGGTAACAATAATTTCGGTGTTAACACCTAGTTTTATCGTTCATAAATTTGTATAAACATGATTTTGAGTTCATTTAATTGAAAATTTTGAAAATTTTTACTAGAATTGGTAGTCAGTATATAAGACTAGGGCTGTTCTTTATTATCAGAGAGCACTAGATTCTAATACAACTACTGTGTTACTAGTATTTTTAATAGTATCCAAGTGTTTAAGTCAAAAAATTTTATAAATCCGAAAGAATTTAACCCCTTCCCACACTTAAGATCTTGCAATGCCATCATTTGCAAGAAATCAGTAACAATTTAAATTATTGAGGGTGATTAGCGTAGAAAAATGATTAAATTTTACCAAAGTTTTCAAACATATTGGCGTTTGTTTGTGAATGATAAATGGTGCACATCATTTGTTCATTCCGTTTTGTTGTTACATCACATTTATTTTTCGTTATGTCGTCAAAATTAGTAGCTTTTGCTGAACCTAATGTCAGTCTTTCAAAGTGCACTGTTTTACCCCGTTTTGTACATAAGATAAACTACAAACATACATAATATTTTTATTATTATTATTATTTTTATTTTATTTTTTTAATAAAATCTTTATTTATTAAAACAATTTAAATGAATAATTTTTTAAAATTTTGTTTCCTTTTACTTTAGGTAGTTTCGGTATGTTTACCTAGTCCGTCCCTCGACAAAATTTAAAATTTGTCGTTTTTAAAGCGATTGTTTTAAAAGCAAAGATTTTTGGGTTTTTTTTAATGTTTTTGGCATACTTTAATTCAGTAAGATTAAAAATAATGATAATAAAAGTTCTCGTCCCGCCTCAGGTAAAGCAATTTTGGTTCAACGACCTAGTCTTCAACTCACGACGAATTTTAAAATATCAAATTTTTAACTTAATGAAATAAAGTAAATTTTTGTTTTTAAATTCACACCAAACTTAAATTTACAATGCATAAAATTAAAAATTTATATTAATATTATTAATATTTTTATACATTAATTTTACAAACTTTATATTGAAAATCTTATTTTTTTTAAAATATATAAAAAAAACTTAAATATATTGATTTTAAAAATTTACAATAATAATTTAATATTTATATATTAATTTTAAAAACAAGGTAAAAATTAAAATTAAAAATCTTTTTGGTCTTTTATGAAATGTCCCGTTCATATTGATTATAAACGTTCCATATTAATTGATTTCGTTGCGAGGTTTTGACCTCTATATGAGACATTTTTCAAAGACTGCATTCATTTTTAAAACAACCATAACCTTTATTTTATCAATAAAGGTTTTAAAAAAAACATTACGTAGATTATCAAATAATGATAATCTAAAATATACTGATTACACACGACCATTACATAATGGTTTACAATAGAAATATATTACATCGACATATGTTTCTTGAATGCAGTTTTTACAGAATATCATACAAACATGGATTTCAAATCTTGTCCTTATTTTAGTATGCAATAGCGGAAGCTCTTAATATTCACCCGAGAATAAACATGCTTTAAACGTCAACAAAAATGTTGGTAAGTTATAGGTTTAACCTATATATATCAAATCGTAACAATAGACCACAAGATTTCATATTTCAATACACATCCCATACATAGAGATAAAAATCATTCATATGGTGAACACCTGGTAACCGACATTAACAAGATGCATATGTAAGAATATCCCCATCATTCCGGGACACCCTTCAGATATGGTATAAATTTCGAAGTACTAAAGCATCCGGTACTTTGGATGGGGTTTGTTTGGCCCAATAGATCTATCTTTAGGATTCGCGTCAATTAGGGTGTCTGTTCCCTAATTCTTAGATTACCAGACTTAATAAAATGGGGCATATTCAATTTCGATAATTCAATCATAGAATGTAGTTTCACGTACTTGTGTCTATTTTGTAAATCATTTATAAAACCTGCATGTATTCTCATCCCAAAAATATTAGATTTTAAAAGTGGGACTATAACTCACTTTCACATATTTTTACTTCGTCGGAAAGTAAGACTTGGCCACTGGTCGATTCACGAACCTATAACAAATATGTACATATATATCAAAGTATGTTCAAAATATATTTACAACACTTTTAATACATTTTGATGTTTTAAGTTTATTTAGTCAGCTGTCCTCGTTAGTAACCTACAACTAGTTGTCCACAGTTAGATGTACAGAAATAAATCGATATATATTATCTTGAATCAATCCACGACCCAGTGTATACACGTTTTAGGCTAGATCACAACTCAAAGTATATATATTTTTGGAATCAACCTCAACCCTGTATAGCTAACTCCAACATTACTGCATATCGAGTGTCTATGGTTGTTCCAAATAATATATATACATGGGTCGATATGATATGTCAAAAAATTTGCATACGTGTCTATGGTATCCCAAGATTACATAATATATTAGAATACATGTATAATACAATATAAGTTAGCTAGGATATGATTTGTATAGAATTGTTAATATTTCCCGTAGCTACAAAAATCAAAAAATATCCAATCTTGTTTTACCCATAACTTCTTCATTTTAAATCCGTTTTGAGTGAATCAAATTGCTATGGTTTCATATTGAACTCTATTTTATGAATCTAAACAGAAAGAGTATAGGTTTATAGTCGGAAATATAAGTTACAAGTCGTTTTTGTAAGTGGTAGTCATTTCAGTCGAAAGAACGACGTCTTGATGACCATTTTGAAAAACATACTTCCACTTTGAGTTTAACCATGATTTTTGGATATAGTTTCATGTTCATAAGAAAAATTATTTTTCCAGAAGAACAACTTTTAAATCAAAGTTTATCATAGTTTTTAATCATCAAACCCAAAACAGCCCGCGGTGTTACTACGACGGCGTATGTCCAGTTTTACGGTGTTTTTCATGTTTCTAAGTTTAATCATTAAGTTAGCATATCATATAGATATAGAACATGTGTTTAGTTTATTTTAAAAGTCAAGTTAGAAGGATTAACTTTTGTTTGCGAACAAGTTTAGAATGAACTAAACTATGTTCTAGTGATTTCAAGTTTAAACCTTCGAATAAGATAGCTTTATATGTATGAATCGAATGATGTTATGAACATTATTACTACCTCAAGTTTTATGGATAAACCTACTGGAAAAGAGACAAATGGATCTAGCTTCAAAGGATCTTGGATGGCTTGAAAGTTCTTGAAGTAGAATCATGACACGAAAACAAGTTCAAGTAAGATTTCCATTCGAAATAAGATTGTTATAGTTATAGAAATTGAATCAAAGTTTGAATATGAGTATTACCTTATATTAGAAAGATATCTTACTGTAAATAAGAAAGATTTCTTGAGGTTGGATGATCACTCTACAAGATTGGAAGTAAGCTAGCAAACTTGGAAGTATTCTTGATTTTATGAAACTAGAACTTGTAGAATTTATGAAGAACACTTAGAACTTGAAGATAGAACTTGAGAGAGATCAATTAGATGAAGAAAATTGAAGAATGAAAGTGTTTGTAGGTGTTTTTGGTCGTTGGTGTATGGATTAGATATAAAGGATATGTAATTTTGTTTTCATGTAAATAAGTCATGAATGATTACTCATATTTTTGTAATTTTATGAGATATTTCATGCTAGTTGCCAAATGATGGTTCTCACATGTGTTAGGTGACTCACATGGGCTGCTAAGAGCTAATCATTGGAGTGTATATACCAATAGTACATACATCTAAAAGCTGTGTATTGTACGAGTACAAATACGGGTGCTTACGAGTAGAATTGTTGATGAAACTGAACGAGGATGTAATTGTAAGTATTTTTGTTAAGTAGAAGTATTTTGGTAAGTGTCTTGAAGTCTTTCAAAAGTGTATGAATACGTATTAAAACACTACATTTATATACATTTTAACTGAGTCGTTAAGTCATCGTTAGTCGTTACATGTAAGTGTTGTTTTGAAACCTTTAGGTTAACAATCTTGTTAAATGTTGTTAACCCAATGTTTATAATATTAAATGAGATTTTAAATTATTATATTATCATGATATTATGATGTATGAATATCTCTTAATATGATATATATACATTAAATTTCGTTACAACGATAATCGTTACATATATGTCTCGTTTCAAAATCATTAAGTTAGTAGTCTTGCTTTTACATATGTAGTTCATTGTTAATATACTTAATGATATGTTTACTTATCATAATATCATGTTAACTACATATATATATATATATATATATATATATATATATATATATATATATATCCATATATATGTCATCATATAGTTTTTACAAGTTTTAACGTTCGTGAATCATCGGTCAACTTGGGTGGTCAATTGTCTATATGAAACCTATTTCAATTAATCAAGTCGTAACAAGTTTGATTGCTTAACATGTTGGAAACACTTAATCATGTAAATAACAATTTCATTTAATATATATATAAACATGGAAAAGTTCGGGTCACTACATTTTATCCCACTTTAATCAATCAAATATTATCAAAAATATACGCCCCACTTTTGGGTAAAGTAATTTCGGCTATATTAACTAGTTTTACTCCTGACGAATTTTTGAAATATTTTGGGTTGATTGATTAAAGATATTTATACCTTATGAATAAACGGTAAATTTCACAGCGATGTAATAAATTTTTGTATGATACCAATAATTTCGATTACGCATACCTAATTTTATTGAATACTAATTTAATACTTTATAGCAAACGATTCAGCGTTTATTATCAAAAGGTTAAAAGCAATAAAATAAAATAAAATAAAACTGTACATACTTACCTGTGAAATATAATTCTCAGAGACCTGCTTTAGCCGACTCATAGGAGAGTCGTGTGATTTGGTTTTCCATAGCTACGTAAGTGTAACCTTGATTCTTCAATATATTTTCTTCTAAACATATAAACGGTCCTTCTCTGCATAGAGTAACAAATTCGGTATTTGAATATGTTTGATTATTTGAACATTTACCTTCGTGTGACCATTTTCCGCATTTATAACATCTTTCAAGGTGTCGTGCTCTTCTTTTTGTTGCGGATTTTGATTTTCCTTTACCAAAATGTATTTTATGATGATCTTTTCTGAGTTCTTTTCTTACTCCGTCCATTTTTTCTCTTATGAATGATACCAGTTCACTCGGAAGGGTGTCATTATTATGTTTGGTAATCATAGCATGTAGCATTAGACCATGGTTCAGATCAAAGGAATCCTGCATGTTGTAAAACCTAAAAAAAATAAAAATTCAGAATGAGGGGAGAAGACTAGTTCTTTAGGGTCTGCTAGGGAAAGACCATACGGATTCCATTTTCGGAACTACACGAAAACAAAAAATCTAACTCTAACATAAATACATATCACCCTTAAAAGATTTGATTCTCCCCACACTTAGTTAGCTGTGGTATCGAATTTGTGATTAACTTCATTGTCAATTGGTTCATCAACAACTTGTATATCTCTGACTTTTGCTTCAATCCATTTGTTGATTTCCTCCGTAACTTTCACAAATTCAACTAACATCCCCTTTTCTTTAGGCGATAAATTGGATACTAATCGGTTACATAACTTAAAGTTCCCCTTAATCCTAGCATCGTGAATCCGTTTATAAAGTTTCTTCGTTGAACTGTTAAAAATGGGTTCATCTAATTTCGTATCATCAATAGGGTTCTTTATTATCGGATCATCATTAAGTGTTTCTTCATCTTCCCCACACTTAGGCATTTTTATTGGTTTAACAGTTTTGGTTGGTGGAGATTGTAACGACCCGTCAAAATCGCTATTGACGCGGCACGTTAATCATTGATTCCACAGTGAGGTTTTGACCTCTATATGATACGTTTTGATAAAATATTGCATTCATTAAAATAAGTGACTTTCTAAACATAGAAAGTTATAAACATGTGGGCGAGTGCTTAGGTATAAGCAAAACCCCGAAATACATAAGTCTTTAATTTACAGGTTGACATCACAGTCCAGTTATTTATTACACAACGCAGTTTTATTTTGAATGCAATAAACTTTGTACAAAGCATGAGAGACTCCATGCAGGCAACAAGCACATCACAGCGGAAGCATTCTAAGGACCTGAGAATAAAACATGCTAAAAAGTCAACACGAATGTTGGTGAGTTATAGGTTTAATTGCTCGAGTCATAAACATATATAAAGATAGACCACAAGATTTCATCAAAAGTTTATCAATAGATTCTACGTAACAGAGCACCCTGGTAACTAAACTTAACGCTATAGTGATAATTACCCCATTCGTTTTAATACACGCAAACCAATGTGTCTTAACCTCAAATAACATACGTCCGTTAAAAGGCTAGCGCTCTAGCTCGGACGGGGATGTCAAGCCCTATGGATCCATATACAATTATTCGCGCCCACCAGTCCACATCCTATGTACTGGCAGCTACTAGTTACCAAAGCTAAGGGATTTTCGGTTTAACTCAGTGTAGAATTTTGTATGTACTTGTGTCTTATTGCGTTTAAAATAAATTGCATGTATTCTCAGCCCAAAAATATTTAAAGTATTTAAAAAGGGAGACTATAACTCACAGTTCAATATTGTGATTCAATATTGTAGGGAAATAGCGTAGACGTAATGATGGTAGACGACTGTATGGTTGGCCTTGGATTCTAGAACAATACCCCGAACAATACCCAATATTACCTTAGCTTGAAACGGTTTGAAACCCGAATTAAAATACCCTCGTAAATACCTTATTATTATTAAACTTAAATTTTAATATTAAAATTATAAATATCTTATCGTTTACAGAAGGAAGAAAAGAAATTGGGGTGAGTAACTCGTCGAACAAACTGGCGTATTTATAATACTTTTTCATTTACTGTAGCTCATGCGATCGCATGAGTTTTCAGTGTTTTTGCCATGCGATCGCATGGCGTTTTGTTTCTAGTTCGTCGACATCAAATAGTGCTACTGTAGCAATTCGCTGTAGCAAAGTCAATTTTACTGTAGCAATTCACTGTAGCAAAGTCAATTTTACTGTAGCAATTCACTGTAGCAAAGTCAATTTTACTGTAGCACTGTAGCAAAGTACGATTTCACTGTAGCAAATAGTGTTTTACTGTAGGAAAGTCATTTTTTACTTGTACATATACATATATACATACATATAATTGTTCATGAATCGTCGAGAGTAGTCAAAGGTAATTGAATATATGAAACAGTTCCAAAATTTTGAGACTCAATCTAACAGACTTTGTTTAACGTGTCAAAATAATAAATCGTATAGAGAATTGGTTTAAATAAGTCGAAATTTTCCGGGTCATCACAGAGATCTAGACTTTCGGTTCACAAAGGTGACCGATTTATCACCATCTCTAAGTGTCATTCTACCTTCTCTTACATCAATGAATGCCTCGGTGGTTGCTAAAAATGGGCGACCTAAAATTAGAGGAATATCAAGGTTTTCCTCCATATTAATAACTATAAAGTTTGCAATAAATGTCAAACTTCCCACTTTAACAAGTAAATTATTGGCTATTCCAACCGGGTGTTTAATGGTTAGGTCAAATGATTGAACACCTATTTTGGTTGGTTTTAATTTACCCACACCTAATCTTTTGTATAAGGAAAGAGGCATAATATTTGCACTTGCTCCTAAATCTGCGAGTCCATTATATATAGCACCATCATTAAGCAAGCAAGAAATGCTAAATTCACCCGGGTCTCCTACTTTAGTAAGTCGAGTTGGTTTGTTAACCTTTTTCGGGTGATCTTTTCTTGGTTCTTTCTCTTCTACTTGAACTTCTTTTTCTTCATTTCTTGGAATGGGAGGTTTATATAGGAATTCTTCTTCATCACTCCAATTTGAATCCTCCCTATTTTCCAATTTTGATTTTTCATATGTTGTTGATAACATATTTATATTTTCATTTTGAGGGTTTTCTTGAGTGGTGAAATTATGATTGACTTCATTGTCAACTTCCATCGGACCATGTATGTAATATTTAACTCTGTGACCATTAACTTTAAATTCAATCCCATTTGAATTTATTAACTCTATTGTTCCGTATGGTAAAACTCTTTTGACTATGAATGGTCCGGACCATCTTGATTTCAATTTTCCAGGAAATAGCTTGAATCGTGAATTGAAAAGAAGAACTTTATAACCTTCCTTAAATTCTTTTGAACTTCGGATTCTTTTATCATGCCACTTCTTCGTTCTTTCCTTATAGATTAACGAATTTTCATACGCTTCATGTCTTAATTCTTCTAATTCGTTTAGTTGACTTAACCGTATACGTCCAGCTTCATGTAAATCAAGATTACATATCTTCAAAGCCCAAAATGCTTTGTGTTCAATTTCTACTGGAAGATGACATGCTTTTTCGTAAACGAGTTTAAAAGGTGTGGTGCCAATTGGAGTTTTGTAGGCTGTTCTAAAAGCCCAGAGTGCATCCTCCAATTTCATGAACCATTCCTTCGGATTTGATCCTACGATTTTCTCTAGAATACGTTTTAAAGCTCGATTGGTATTTTCAACTTGTCCACTTGTTTGTGGATGATAAGCGGTTGAGATTTTATGAGTTACTCCATATCTTTTGAGAACTTTCTCAAGTTGATTATTACAAAAATGAGTACCCCGATCACTTATTAAAGCTTTCGGTGTTCCGAACCTTGCAAAAAGATGTTTTAAGAAGTTGACTACAACTCGTGCATCATTAGTTGGGAGAGCTTGTGCTTCCACCCATTTAGATACATAATCAATGGCAACGAGAGTGTAGAGATTATTATGAGATTTTGGAAATGGACCCATAAATTCAATACCCCAAACATCAAATACTTCACATGATTGAATGACATTTTGTGGTATTTCATCACGTTGACTTATTTTTCCGGCCCTTTGACAAGCATCACAGGATTTGCAAAGAAGGTGTGCGTCTTTGGAAATTGTAGGCCAATAGAATCCAGCGTCGTAAACTTTTCTTGCTGTGAGTTGAGGCCCATAATGCCCTCCTGTTGGTCCTGTGTGACAATGGTTTAAGATTTGACTAGCTTCATCTCCGAATACGCATCGGCGTATTATTCCATCGGGACAACTTTTAAACAAATGTGGATCTTCCCAAAAATAGTGTTTTATATCACTAAAGAATTTCTTTCATTTTTGGTACGATAATCCTTTTTCAAGGAATCCACATACTAAGTAGTTTGCATAATCTGCAAACCATGGAATTTCATTATAACCGATCTTCAAAAGATATTCATCAGGGAAGTTATCTTGTATAGCCGATTCATTTAGAACTTCTAATTCGGGATTTTCAAGACGAGAAAGATGATCAGCGACGAGATTTTCTAAACCTTTTTATCTCGGATTTCAATATCGAACTCTTGTAAGAGTAAGATCCAACGGATTAATCGTGGTTTAGCATCTTGTTTCAAAAATAGGTATCTAAGAGCAGAATGGTCGGTATAGACCACCGTTTTAGCTAGAACGAGATATGAACGAAATTTGGCAAAAGCAAAGACAATGGCAAGGAGTTCTTTTTCAGTAGTTGTGAAATTTGTTTGTGTTCCTTGTAACGTCTTACTAGCATAATATATAGGTTGAAATCGTTTTTCAAACCTTTGACTTAAAACGGCTCCCATTGCAAAATCACTTGCATCGCACATGAGTTCAAATGGTAGATTCCAATTTGGAGTTATCATAATCGACGCATTAGTGAGTTTTTCTTTAAGAATATTAAAAGATTTGATGCATTCATCTGAAAAGATGAATGGAGCATACTTTTCTAGGAGTTTATTCATAGGAGTGGCAATTTTAGAAAAATATTTTATGAAACGTCGGTAAAAACCGGCATGCCCTAGAAAACTCCTAACTCCTCTAACATTGGTGGGATGTGGAAGTTTAGCAATTACATCTACTTTAGCTCTATCCACTTCAATTCCTTCTTTTGAAATTTTATAACCGAGAAAGATGCCTTCTTTAACCATGAAATGGCATTTCTCCCAATTTAGTACTACATTTGATTGTTCGCATCTAATAAGCATTAGTTCAAGATTAACTAGACATGATTCAAAAGTATCACCGAAGACTGAAAAGTCATCCATGAAAACTTCCATGCATTCTTCTATCATGTCGTGAAAAATCGCCATCATGCACCTTTGAAAGGTTGCAAAGGCGTTGTAAAGTCCAAATGACATGCGTTTATAAGCAAAAGTTCCATAAGGGCACGTGAAAGTGGTTTTCTCTTGGTCCTCGGGTGCTATTAGAATTTGAAAGTATCCGGAAAAACCGTCAAGAAAACAATAGTAACTATTCCCGGCTAATCTTTCTAACATTTGATCAATGAAAGGTAAGGGAAAGTGATCTTTTCTTGTGGCGTCATTTAATTTTCTATAATCAATACAAACACGCCATCCTGTTACAGTCTTAGTAGGAATAAGCTCGTTTTTTTCATTTGTGATGACAGTCATGCCACCTTTCTTAGGTACACATTGAACTGGGCTTACCCATAGACTATCAGAAATTGGATAAATTAAACCTGCATCAAGCAGTTTAATAATCTCTTTTTTAACAACATCTTGCATATTAGGATTTAATCTTCGTTGGTGTTGCACATACGTTTTATGACCTTCTTCCATAAGGATTTTATGTGTGCAATACGAAGGACTTATGCCTTTAATGTCATGAATCTTCCATGCAATAGCTGGTTTATGAGCTTTTAGCATAGAAATGAGTTGAGATTTTTCATTTTCAGTAAGAGAAGACGATATTATTACAGGTAATTCAGATTCATCATGTAAATAAGCATATTCCAAATGGTTTGGAAGTGGCTTTAACTCTAATGTCGGTGGTTCTTCTATCGATGATTTATATCGATATCTGTCTTCCTCTTTTAGCATTTGAATTTCTTCTGTTGTTGGTTCATATCCATTAGCCATAAGTGTAGCTAACATTTCAGTTTCATCAATTGGTTCAGTTCCTTCTCCTAAAGAACATTCTCATGTTCCTTGTAATTCTGTAAATTCTTCTAACAATTCTCAATGTGAATCTATAGTTTGAATATAATAACATGTATCATCTGTAGATTGCGGTTGTTGCATGGCTCTATCCACAGAAAAGGTAACACTCTCGTCCTCTATACTTAGGGTCAATTTCTTACCGAACACGTCTATTATTGCTTTAGCCGTGTTTAAGAATGGTCTTCCTAATATGAGAGGAACTCGAGAATCTTCTTCCATGTCTAGAATAACAAAATCTACTGGAAATACTAAAGTACCAAATTTAACTAGCATGTTCTCCATTATCCCTCTAGGATATTTTAATGATCGATCGGCTAGTTGTATACTTATTCTTGTTGGTTTCAATTCTCCAAGGTCTAGTTTAGTGTATAATGAATATGACATTAAATTTATACTAGCACCTAAATCTGCCAATGCTTCTATTGAACTAAGACTACCCAGAAAACATGGAATTGTGAAACTTCCTGGATCAGAGAGTTTTTCTGGTATCTTATTCAACAGCACTGCAGAACAATTAGCATTCATAGTAACAGCCGAGAGTTCTTCCATTTTCTTTCTATTTGTGATTAGAACTTTCAAGAATTTAGCATATCTAGGCATTCTTGAAATCACATCAATGAAAGGAAGATTGGCATTTATTTGTTTAAACATATCCAAGAATTTGGATTGCTTGAATTCAAGTCTTTCTTTTCTCATTTTACTCGGGTAAGGAAGTGGTGGTTGGTATGGTTTAACATAAGGTTTTGCCTTAACTGTGTTATCTTCATTAACCTTTTCAACTACCGGTTCTTTTTTCTTTTCTTGCTCAGATTGTGGTTCTTGTGTAGTAGGAGTAGAGTCATCAGAAATTACAGGTATTTCAGGTGGTTTAAGTGTAATACCACTTCTTGTGGTAATGGCTTTAGCTGTTTCATTCCGGGGGTTAGCATTTGTATCGCTAGGTAGACTTCCCGGTTTTCTTTCACCTATTAACCTTGCGAGGTTGCTTACTTCTTATTCCAGATTTTGAATAGAAGCTTGTTGATTTCTAAATGCTTGGGCATTTTGTTCATTGGTTTGTTTCTGAGATGTGAAAAATTGAGTTTGAGATTCAACTAGCTTCGATATCATGTCTTCTAAATTTGGCTTTTTATCATCGGTTTGTGGTGGTTTGTTTTGAAAAATAGGTCTTTGCTGATTGTAAGGATTGTTGGATACTTGTTGATTGCTAGGACCTTGTTGGTTGTTGTATGGAACATTTCAGTTATAATTATGGTTTTGATTGTAGTTTGGTCTTGGCGGTTGATAATTATTCTGATACTTATTTCCAGGCCTTTGGTTCATGTATGAAACATTCTCTCTTTGTTCCATTGTTTGTTCAATACTGGGACAATCTTTTGTCAAATGTGGTCCTCCACACTGCTCACAACTAAATCTCATTGAGTGAATATCTTTAGTCATCTTTTCCATTCGTCTCTCGACAGCATCTATCTTTGCGGAAATGGAATCAAAATCATGGCTAGAATCGGCTCTAGCTGATTTAGATGATCTAACGATATCTTTTTCTTGGTGCCACTCACGTGAGTGGGAAGCAGTGTTATCAATAATCTTGTAAGCTTCAGTTGCTGTTTTCTTCATAATGGAACCACCAGCTGCTATATCGATGTCTTTTTGTGTAGTGATGTCGCATCCTTGGTAGAATATTTGTACTATTTGATAAGTGTCTAAACCATGTTGCGAACATCCTCTCAATAACTTTCCAAATCTTGTCCACGCCTCATATAGAATTTCATTTGGCTTTTGTGTGAACGTAACAATTTCTCCTTGAAGTCTTACGGCTTTAGATGCCGGAAAGAATTGTTTAAGAAAATTTTCAACTAAAACATCCCATGTATCAATCGCCCCTTCAGGTAACGATTCTAACCACTCTTTAGCTTTTCCCTTTAAAGTCCAGGGAAATAACATGAGATATATCTGTTCATCCTCAACTTCTCGGATTTTAAATAGAGTACAGATCCTATTAAAGGTTCGAAGATGTTCATTTGGATCTTCCTTCGACGCACCACTAAATTGGCATTGATTAGTTACCATGTGTAGGATTTGTCCTTTGATTTCATAATCTGGCGCATTAATGTCTGGTTGAGTAATTGAGTGACCTTGGCCAGTGCGTTTAGCTCTCATTCGGTCTTCCATACTTAAAGGTTCCAGATTTTCCATGATTGAATTTGTTGAATCTGAATCACTAAGGGATTCTGATTTAATGGTTTCTTCCTCGACAATCTCTGTTTGAATGATTGGTGGTTCCGGAGGAAAGATTAGTGGTTCAGGATCTCTGAATTGTCCCTGAATATCCTCCGGATTCTCAATTATGAGGTCGGGTTCAAAAAATGGATTATCGTAAATTTGAATTGGAGTACTTGGTCGACTGGATGACGATTCTAAAGAAAAATCAACGGCGACAATATTGGCTAGATATCTTGATCGAGTTACAGGTGGTGAACGTATAAAAGGTGGTGAACGTTTTGCTCGGTGCATTCACTGAATATCCTATTAGTTATAAAAGATAAAAATTATATCAGTTATAAAATTTAATAGACTTTTCTGATTTTGCCCACGTTTTGAATAGCCAATAGATGCAGTAGGTAGCCAGGACCCTTTAAATCGGAAGCCCACAACTCGCCACTAACAAATCCAACTATTACTACGAACCAAAAAATTTTGGACGTTTATCAATTTAACCGCTTAAAATAATTTTTCGTTTTGAATTATTAGAGAAGAAGTAGAGAAAATTCTAAGTCCTAAAAACTAGAGCGGCGAGAAATAAGAAAGAAAAAGAGTGCGTCGAAAAACGTCGAAAAATAAAAGGTCGAAAAATAAGGCGTCGAAAAATAAAAATAGAGTAGCGTGTCGAAACTTAAAAAAAAACTAAAATTTATAAACAGCGTCGCAAAATTCTAAAGCACATAAATCTTAGTCTAAAGAAAAACAAATTCTAAGAATCTAAAAATAAAAATAACTACGGCAAATACTAGTCTTAAAACTAATTACGAACGATAATAATACAAATTACGAATAAAAAAAACAAAATAAAAATGAACTTAAAGTTATAAAAATACAATTTTTATAAAAATATTATTTTTATATTATATTTTATAAAAGTAATAATTTATATATTAATAAAACTTAAAAATACAAATTTAATTAACTAAAACTAATTAATATTTTAATTGAACCCTAATTAATAATAATAATTAATTAAATAACCCTAATTTCGTAATTAATGCTGCAATGTTTGACCTGTCAGAGACCTCCGCGAGTGCGGATTTCCTCAGTTAAAAAATTCCGCGAGTGCGAAGGATGCAGATTCAGTTGAAGTGCAGGTCGAAAAATTACAGGTTCAGTTATAATCTGTTATTAAATAAATTGATGATTTAGTCATTTTGTATAAGTTGTCATATATATTTGGGATATGTCTATATTTTGGTAAACTTTCTATGTATAGAAAGTATGTTTTTTTTTTAAATGAATGCAATGTTTTATCAAAACGTATCATATAGAGGTCGAAACCTCGCCGTGGGACCGTAGATAACGTACCGTGTCAATAGCGATTTTGTAACAACCCGACTTCATAAACCCTAAAACGCGTACCAAAAAAAAAAAATTTTAAGGCAGTGTATCTGGACGGCGTCCAGAATCCTGGACAGCGTCCAGCTCAGAAGGGTGGGACGGCGTCCAGAGTTCTGGGACGACGTCCAGATCAACCAACTGGGACGGCGTCCAAGGAATTGGGACGGCTTCCCAATGGCCTTCCAGCCACTGATCACGGGTCCAACTCACATGAGCGAAAAACCCGCTTCCCGACATTTTCAAACGAAAACCTTTTTACCACAAGTCAATATAAATGAAACTAAGAGATTTTCATCATCAAATCAAGTTTTACATCAACGGGTCCACATCGCCCATTTTACGAGTTTCGTTCTAAAATAAATGTTTCGACCAAATATAAGTTTAAGTTTCAAACGACACTAGAGCATGGTGTTTGGGGTTAAACTACCCAATCTCGGTCGAACTCCAAAAGCTAACACCCAAAAGCATCCCCTAACAAAACAAGCGGGAGATCACTAATCCAATTGAACGCTCTTACCCTTGTCAATGCCCGAGCCTATAAAAAAGTAAACAACGAGAGGTTAAGCAAAGCTTAGTGAATGCAATAATTATACGAATACATATATAATTATACCTACTTGCATACACTTACACAACCGCAAACATGCTAGGAAACAACATTAGCTTATCGCCGCAATAACAAGCTATAATTCACCCATACCCCCAAGCTAGCATAACATCCGCATATAAATATAACTCGAATAATATAATATGCTTACAACACAAATAACCATGGTTAACCAATAGTACAAGGGAACGGCGCTCGCGAAAACGCCATCGGTGTTCGTAACATCCGTTAGGGCACTTAACACCTCGCACCACTAACCCCTAGGGTGGCACCTTAACACCTCGGCACATCACCCCGAGTGGCATATTAACACCTCGATGCAACACTCATTATTTTACGGAGTGGTGTCTTAACACCTCGACACTACACTCCTAGGTGGCATCTTAACACCTCGATGCTACACCCGAGTGGCATCTTAACACCTCGATGCTACACTCTACACGTGAAACGTGGTGTCTTAACACCTCGACACTACACCTTTCACGCTACAACAAATAGATACATTATATACATACGCATATAATTATTCCACTCACCTCAAAGTCTTCTTGTAAGATAACCGAACTTGAAACGTCAATGTAACGTACCTATTACATTTTAGCACATAATCAATTCACAACACAAGTCGGTCAAGCAACTCACTTAACAATCTAGAGTCTTTTGACCCTAAGTGCAATCCCGACCCATTTTGCACCTTTAACCCTAATAATGGGTTAACTTCACCAAAAGCCCTAACTTTAGCCAATTAAGGTATTAACACACTTTTAACCACAAAGTTAACTCGTTTTCATACTTGCAAGACAACCTAGGTCATCAAAGACCCATTTGACCCATTTTTAGGTCAACACACCCATTTGGGTCACCCACAACCCAATTCACACCCACTAACATTAACTATAAGTGTATTAGTATTTACTTAGGTCTTTAAGACCCATTTACACCATTTACCCTTTCAAAACCCTAAGTTAGTCACCTTTTGGGTCTTCATGACCCAAACTTACCCAAAAACCCCAAATTGCTCACAAATGGGTTTTATGTGCAATACTAACCCAAACCCTAACCCTTAAACACATTAAACTAAGGTAATCAAGTTTAGGGCTTACCACAACAATCAAAACGAAGCTAACGAGGAGATGAACAACTTTAACTCCCGAGTTCTAACCCGAAACGAGCTTCTTCTTCCCCGATTTAAGCTTTCTCACACTTAACCACCCCCTCTCTCTCTAGAATGAATGGATGATGTTTGGTGGTTGAGAAATGGAGTAATGAGCTCACCAAACTGATCCTAAGGCCTTTAATTCGTCCACCAAGTGAAATTACCAATTTACCCATCTAAAATATTTAAAAGCAAAAAGACATGCCTGCCAGCCATCCTGGACGGCGTCCCAAAATGTTGGACGGTGTCCCAAGGTGTTGGACGGCGTCCAGGTCTTCAAAATAGGACGGCGTCAAAAAATGTTGGACGGCGTCTAAACCCAAAAGAAAACAGGATCTTACAACTCTCCCCCACTTGAACCGGATTGCGACCTCACAATCCACGCCGCATGACAAGCAAGAAGATAAACCAAGACAAACTCTTCGGGCTCCCAAGTAAACTCGGAACCTTTACTTCGCCGCCATTGAACCTTGAAAGTTCTCACCTCTTTATTCCTCAACATTTTCACCTTCTCATCAAGGATAGCAATCGGTTCCTCGACATATTCTAACCTGTTATTTAGCTCGATCTCGTCTAAAGGCATCCATGAGGAATCGTCCGCAAGACACTTACGGAGGTGGGAAACATGAAATGTATTATGGATCCCCGCAAGCTCTTCGGGCAATTCCAATCGATATGCAACTTCACCAACACGAGCTGAAACCTTGAACGGCCCAATAAACCGAGGAGCTAATTTTCCCCGTTTTCGAAATCGAATAATACCCTTCCAAGGCGAAACCTTAAGCATCACCATATCGCCTTCTTGGAACTCAATCAATCTCCTACGTCTATCGGCATATGACTTTTGCCTATCTTGAGCCTTCTTCATATGTTCCCGAATCAAATCGATCTTGCTATTTGTCTCTAAAACCAAATCGGTACTCCCGATCTCTCTTTGACCCACTTCTCCCCAACAAACGGGAGTTCGACACCTACGCCCATAAAACATTTCGTAAGGTGGCATCCCGATGCTAGTATGATAACTATTATTGTACGAGAACTCCATCAAAGGCAAATGCTCATCCCAACTACCACCAAAGTCAATGATGCACGCTCGTAACATATCTTCCAAAGTTTGATTCGTACGTTCGGTTTGACCGTCCGTTTGAGGATGATACGCCGTGCTCAACTTCAATTGCATGCCCATATCTCATGAAACTTTTCCCAAAACCGAGATGTAAAACGGGTATCTCGATCCGAAATAATAGATATAGGAACCCCATGTCGCGAGACCACTTCCTTGATAAACAACTTAGCCAAAGTCTCCGACGATATCGCTTCTTTAATGGGAAGAAACAAAGCGCTTTTTGTCAATCGGTCAATTATAACCCAAATCGAATCGAATTGGGTTCTCGCCGTTTTAGGTAACTTTGTAATGAAATCCATGGTAATGTGCTCCCATTTCCATTTCGGGACTTCTAATGGTTGCAACTTACCATACGGCTTTTGGTGTTCGGCTTTTACTTGTAAACACGTGACACATTGCTCAACATACTTCACAACATCACGTTTCATGCCCGGCCACCAATAATCTTTCTTCAAGTCAAGATACATTTTCGTCGCGCCCGGATGAATGGAGTATTTTGACTTATGTGCTTCATCAAGTAGCACTCGTCGGTAATCACCCATCTTAGGCACCCACACCCTTTCTTGAAAAGACAACAAACCACGCGGACCCATAGTAATAAACTCCGATTGGCCCACGATTCGCTCCGTATGCTTGTTGTGAACATAAGCCTCTATTTGAATCTCACCAAGCTTTTCAAGAAAATCGTTGGAAATAATCAAACGTAACGACCCCACTTTTATCACCTGATGTTGACTCTTTCGACTCAACGCATCCGCGACTACATTCGCCTTACCCGGATGATAAAGTATCTCACAATCGTAGTCTTTCACCACATCCATCCACCTACGTTGGCGATAATTCAAATCTCGTTGATTAAAGAGGTGTTTCAAACTCTTATGATCCGAATAAATCGTACACTTGACACCATACAAGTAATGGTGCCAAATTTTCAACGCATGCACAACCGTCGCCAACTCAAGATCATGAGTCGGATACCTCGTTTCATGTTCCTTTAATTGTCGAGAGGCATAAGCGATGACTTTAACTCTTTGCATTAGAACACACCCGAGACCATTTAAGGAAGCATCACAATAAACCACCATGTCTTCAACACCTTCCGGTAACACTAACACCGGAGCTTGACACAACTTCTCTTTTAACAATTGAAAAGCAATTTCTTGCTCGTTCTCCCAATTAAACCTAGCATTCTTTCTTGTCAATTTCGTCAATGGAGAAGCAATCTTCGAAAAGTCTTGGATAAACCGACGATAATAACCGGCCAATCCGAGAAAACTTCGGATTTCCGTAGGCGTAGTCGGTCGTCCCCAACTCTTCACCGTCTCGATCTTCCCCGGATCTACTTGAATACCGTTTTCGTTCACAATATGACCAAGGAATTGAACTTCCCTTAGCCAAAATTCACATTTGGAGAACTTTGCATACAACTTCTCCTTTCGCAGCGTCTTCAATACTTCACGCAAATGACGTTCATGCTCGTTCATACTTTTCGAGTAGACCAGTATGTCGTCAATGAACACTATAACCGACTTGTCCAACATAGGTTGGCACACTCGGTTCATAAGATCCATGAATGCCATCGGTGCATTCGTAAGACCAAAGGGCATAACTACAAACTCATAATGCCCGTAACACGTTCTAAAAGCCGTTTTCTCTATGTCTTCCTCACGGACCCGCATTTGGTGATAGCCGGACCGTAGGTCGATCTTAGAGAAATACATTGCACCTTGAAGTTGATCAAATAAATCGTCAATCCTAGGTAATGGATAACGATTCTTGATTGTCACTTTATTCAACTCACGGTAATCAATGCACATACGCATACTACCATCTTTCTTCTTCACAAATAACACCGGAGCGCCCCATGGCGAAGCACTCGGTTGAATAAAACCCTTCTCGAGCAACTCTCGGGTTTGATTTAACAACTCTTGCATTTCCGTTGGTGCTAAACGATAAGGAGTTTTAGCAATGGGAGTAGCTCCCGGAACCAACTCAATACGAAACTCAACTTGTCTTTCTGCCGGAACACCCGGTAATTCGTCCGGAAAAACGTCTTCGAATTCACTAACAACCGGAATTTCACGAATAGGTGGTGGCTCATTGCGTGTATCAACAACATGAGCAAGGAAAGCCATGCCACCGGTAACAACAAAACGACGTGCCCGTGCAAAAGTGCATATCGGCACCGGTCTCCTTCGCTTATCACCATGAATAATTAACTCTCCCCCACTTAGGGTCTTCACACGAATAAACTTATCATGGCATGCAATATCGGCTCTATAACGATCGAGCCAATCCATACCAACGACAATATCGAAGTCGCCCAAGGTCATTGGAATGAGATCGATTTTAAAGGTTTCGGCACCAAAAACAACATCACAATTTTCACACACACCCACCACTAGCACCGTCTTGCCGTCCGCTATTTCGACTTCTATCGGATGACTTAACTTAGCTAACGGTCTATTAAGTTTAGGCATAAATTTAGGAGACACAAATGACAAATTTGCACCGCAATCGAAAAGAATCCTTGCCGGATTAGAATTAACCATGTAAGTACCTGAGACAACTTCGTGCGATTGTTTGGCTTCATCATTGGTCATCAAATAGTTGCGACCCCTAGCCGTACCCGCCGCCTTCTCTAACCGCTTCACATTATCATTTCGCAAATCGGGACACTCCGGCTTCTTATGCCCCTCTTTGCCGCAATTAAAACAAGTGATTTTGTTTCCGGAACGTGGTTTCGGACACTCATGAGCCATATGACCCGGTTGTCCACAATTGTAGCAAGTATAAGAAAACCCGCCGGTAGTGCCCTTCTTTGAACTATTGATGCTTTCGGCCCCCTTCTTGCTCTTGCTCTTCTTACTTGAGGCGTTAGAGTAACTAAAACCTTCAAATTTTCTTTTGGAAAACATGAAATCACTCTTTCTTGGAACCTCCGGCTCAAAGCCCCGAGCCAACTCGAACAATTCATCAAAAGACTTAGCCATACCCCGACTAATCTTCCCCTTGTACTCATCATTCAAAGTACGGTAGAAATCCTTCATAAGCTTATGATCATCACCAACATATTCCGGGCAAAAACGAGTCTTTGCCAAGAATGTAGACTTAAGAGTAACTAAGTCCATTGAGCCTTGTTGCAAATGGTGCAACTCGTCCTGGATTCTATCGAGATCGGAAGAAGTTCGGTATTCCTTGAAAAACTCCTTCTTAAACTCTTCCCACGTCAAGCCCATACATTGTTCCTCACCATACAAGTTGATTTTATCATCCCACCATAACTTAGCCTCTTCTCGTAGCATAATAGAGCCATACCTCGCCTTCTTCTCGGGAGGACATTCCGAAGTGCGGAAAGCTCCCTCAATATCGGAGATCCAACATGTACTTTTCAAGGGATCTCGCACCCCATTAAACATCGGGGGTTGAGCATCCTTGAAGTTCTTGTAGTGGAAGTCCCGCCTTCCTTCGCCTCCTTCACCGCGAGGATAGATATTCCTAGCGTCAAGGGCCTCTTCGATAGTGGCCTTCATTCGTTCATTTATCAAATCGGTCACCTGCCCATCGACCGAATCTTGAAAGACTTTTTGGACGTCCGTAAGAAAATTCGCTTTTAACTTTTTAAAGACGGCCTCAACCTTGGCCGAAAACTCGGCGTCCTCGCTTGTACTTCCGTTATCATGATCGGGACCGTTTCTCGTCTTCATTCTATAAAACGAAATAGGTTAAACCACAAAAACGAAAGGACAAATTACACATGTATACACATATATGCCACACTACTCCATCTCGCTCAACAATCGTCGTACATTGCTTGTTTAACACGATTTGCACCCGTAACAACGGTAGCTACTCATTGTTACGCGAGCACGTCGCATTCACTTGCTAGTACCACGTCCGTCTTGCTTGATGATTGCTAAACACAACACAAAACAATTAGCACAAGGTTAATTCTCATAAACCAAAGCAGTAACAATTCCCGATTAGACCCAAAGTCCTACAAGTCCCGCATAAGGCGCTCACACAATAAAGTCTAAGTCTAGGCACCTATCTCAAGTCGCCTAGATCCCTTAGACCATGCTCTGATACCACTTGTAACAACCCGACTTCATAAACCCTAAAACGCGTACCAAATTTTTTTTTTTTAAGGCAGTGTATCTGGACGGCGTCCAGAATCCTGGACGGCGTCCAGCTCAGAAGGGTGGGACGGCGTCCAGAGTTCTGGGAAGGCTTCCAGATTAACCAACTGGGACGGCGTCCCAATGGCCTTCCAGCCACTGATCACGGGTCCAACTCACATGAGCGGAAAACCCGCTTCCCGACATTTTCAAACGAAAACCTTTTTACCACAGGTCAATATAAATGAAACTAAGAGATTTTCATCATCAAATCAAGTTTTACATCAACGGGTCCACATCGCCCATTTTACGAGTTTCGTTCTAAAATAAATGTTTCGACCAAATATAAGTTTAAGTTCCAAACGACACTAGAGCATGGTGTTTGGGGTTAAACTACCCAATCTCGGTCGAACTCCAAAAGCTAACACCCAAAAGCATCCCCTAACAAAACAAGCGGGAGATCACTAATCCAATTGAACGCTCTTACCCTTGTCAATGCCCGAGCCTATAAAAAAGTAAACAACGAGAGGGTAAGCAAAGCTTAGTGAATGCAATAATTATACGAATACATATATAATTATACCTACTTGCATACACTTACACAACCGCAAACATGCTAGGAAACAACATTAGCTTATCGCCGCAATAACAAGCTATAATTCACCCATACCCCCAAGCTAGCATAACATCCGCATATAAATATAACTCGAATAATATAATATGCTTACAACACAAATAACCATGGTTAACCAATAGTACAAGGGAACGGCGCTCGCGAAAACGCCATCGGTGTTCGTAACATCCGTTAGGGCACTTAACACCTCGCACCACTAACCCCTAGGGTGGCACCTTAACACCTCGGCACATCACCCCGAGTGGCATATTAACACCTCGATGCAACACTCATTATTTTACGGAGTGGTGTCTTAACACCTCGACACTACACTCCTAGGTGGCATCTTAACACCTCGATGCTACACCCGAGTGGCATCTTAACACCTCGATGCTACACTCTTCACGTGAAACGTGGTGTCTTAACACCTCGACACTACACCTTTCACGCTACAACAAATAGATACATTATATACATACGCATATAATTATTCCACTCACCTCAAAGTCTTCTTGTAAGATAACCGAACTTGAAACGTCAATGTAACGTACCTATTACATTTTAGCACATAATCAATTCACAACACAAGTCGGTCAAGCAACTCACTTAACAATCTAGAGTCTTTTGACCCTAAGTGCAATCCCGACCCATTTTGCACCTTTAACCCTAATAATGGGTTAACTTCACCAAAAACCCTAACTTTAGCCAATTAAGGTATTAACACACTTTTAACCACAAAGTTAACTCGTTTTCATACTTGCAAGACAACCTAGGTCATCAAAGACCCATTTGACCCATTTCTAGGTCAACACACCCATTTGGGTCACCCACAACCCAATTCACACCCACTAACATTAACTATAAGTGTATTAGTATTTACTTAGGTCTTTAATGTAGTGACCCGAACTTTTCCATGTTTATATATATTAATTGAGATTGATATTTACATTATTAAATGTTTCCAACATGTTAAGCAATCAAACTTGTTAAGACTTGATTAATTGAAATATGTTTCATATAGACAATTGACCACCCAAGTTGACCGGTGATTCACGAACGTTAAAACTTGTAAAAACTATATGATGACATATATATGGATATATATATAGTTAACATGATACTATGATAAGTAAACATATCATTAAGTATATTAACAATGAACTACATATGTAAAAACAAGACTACTAACTTAATGATTTTTAAACGAGACATATATGTAACGATTATCGTTGAAAAGACATTTAATGTATATATATCATATTAAGAGATATTCATACATGATAATATCATGATAATATAATAATTTAAAATCTCATTTGATATTATAAACATTGGGTTAACAACATTTAACAAGATCGTTAACCTAAAGGTTTCAAAACAACACTTACATGTAACGACTAACGATGACTTAACGACTCAGTTAAAATGTATATACATGTAGTGTTTTAATATGTATTTATACACTTTTGAAAGACTTCAATACACTTATCAAAATACTTCTACTTAACAAAAATTCTTACAATTACATCCTCGTTCAGTTTCATCAACAATTCTACTCGTATGCACCCGTATTCGTACTCGTACAATACACAGCTTTTAGATGTATGTACTATTGGTATATACATTCCAATGATCAGCTCTTAGCAGCCCATGTGAGTCACCTAACACATGTGGGAACCATCATTTGGCAACTAGCATGAAATATCTCATAAAATTACAAAAATATGAGTAATCATTCATGACTTATTTACATGAAAACAAAATTACATATCCTTTATATCTAATCCATACACCAACGACCAAAAACACCTACAAACACTTTCATTCTTCAATTTTCTTCATCTAATTGATCTCTCTCAAGTTCTATCTTCAAGTTCTAAGTGTTCTTCATAAATTCCAAAAGTTCTAGTTTCATAAAATCAAGAATACTTTCAAGTTTGCTAGCTCACTTCCAATCTTGTAAGGTGATCATCCAACCTCAAGAAATCTTTGTTTCTTACAGTAGGTTATCATTCTAATACAAGGTAATAATCATATTCAAACTTTGGTTCAATTTCTATAACTATAACAATCTTATTTCAAGTGATGATCTTACTTGAACTTGTTTTCGTGTCATGATTCTGCTTCAAGAACTTCGAGCCATCCAAGGATCCGTTGAAGCTAGATCCATTTTTCTATTTTCCAGTAGATTTATCCAAGGAACTTAAGGTAGTAATGATGTTCATAACATCATTCGATTCATACATATAAAGCTATCTTATTCGAAGGTTTAAACTTGTAATCACTAGAACAAAGTTTAGTTAATTCTAAACTTGTTCGCAAACAAAAGTTAATCCTTCTAACTTGACTTTTAAAATCAACTAAACACATGTTCTATATCTATATTATATGCTAACTTAATGATTTAAAACCTGGAAACACGAAAAACACCGTAAAACCGGATTTACGCCGTCGTAGTAACACCGCGGGCTGTTTTGGGTTAGTTAATTAAAAACTATGATAAACTTTGATTTAAAAGTTGTTATTCTGAGAAAATGATTATTATTATGAACATGAAACTATATCCAAAAATTATGGTTAAACTCAAAGTGGAAGTATGTTTTCTAAAATGGTCATCTAGACGTCGTTCTTTCGACTGAAATGACTACCTTTATAAAAACGACTTGTAACTTATTTTTCCGACTATAAACCTATACTTTTTCTATTTAGATTCATAAAATAGAGTTCAATATGAAACCATAGCAATTTGATTCACTCAAAACGGATTTAAAATGAAGAAGTTATGGGTAAAACAAGATTGGATAATTTTTCTCATTTTAGCTACGTGAAAATTGGTAACAAATCTATTCCAACCATAACTTAATCAACTTGTATTGTATATTATGTAATCTTGAGATACCATAGACACGTATACAATGTTTCGACCTATCATGTCGACACATCTATATATATTTCGGAACAACCATAGACACTCTATATGTGAATGTTGGAGTTAGCTATACAGGGTTGAGATTGATTCCAAAATATATATAGTTTGAGTTGTGATCAATACTGAGATACGTATACACTGGGTCGTGGATTGATTCAAGATAATATTTATCGATTTATTTCTGTACATCTAACTGTGGACAACTAGTTGTAGGTTACTAACGAGGACAGCTGACTTAATAAACTTAAAACATCAAAATATATTAAAAGTGTTGTAAATATATTTTGAACATACTTTAATATATATGTATATATTGTTATAGGTTCGTGAATCAACCAGTGGCCAAGTCTTACTTCCCGACGAAGTAAAAATCTGTGAAAGTGAGTTATAGTCTCACTTTTAAAATATAATATTTTTGGGATGAGAATACATGCAGGTTTTATAAATGATTTACAAAATAGACACAAGTACGTGAAACTACATTCTATGGTTGAATTATCGAAATCGAATATGCCCCTTTTTATTAAGTCTGGTAATCTAAGAATTAGGGAACAGACACCCTAATTGACGCGAATCCTAAAGATAGATCTATTGGGCCTAACAAACCCCATCCAAAGTACCGGATGCTTTAGTACTTCGAAATTTATATCATATCCGAAGGGTGTCCCGGAATGATGGGGATATTCTTATATATGCATCTTGTTAATGTCGGTTACCAGGTGTTCACCATATGAATGATTTTTATCTCTATGTATGGGATGTGTATTGAAATATGAAATCTTGTGGTCTATTATTATGATTTGATATATATAGGTTAAACCTATAACTCACCAACATTTTTGTTGACGTTTTAAGCATGTTTATTCTCAGGTGATTATTAAGAGCTTCCGCTGTCGCATACTTAAATAAGGACGAGATTTGGAGTCCATGCTTGTATGATATTGTGTAAAAACTGCATTCAAGAAACTTATTTTGTTGTAACATATTTGTATTGTAAACCATTATGTAATGGTCGTGTGTAAACAGGATATTTTAGATTATCATTATTTGATAATCTACGTAAAGCTTTTTAAACCTTTATTGATGAAATAAAGGTTATGGTTTGTTTTAAAATGAATGCAGTCTTTGAAAAACGTCTCATATAGAGGTCAAAACCTCGCAACGACATCAATTAATATGGAACGTTTTTAATCAATAAGAACGGGACATTTCAGTTGGTATCAGAGCGTTGGTCTTAGAGAACCAGAATTTTGCATTAGTGTGTCTTATCGAGTTTGTTAGGATGCATTAGTGAGTCTGGACTTCGACCGTGTTTACTTGAAAAATGATTGCTTAACAAATTTTGTTGGAAACTATATATTTTTAACATGTGAATATTATGTGATATATTAATCTCTTAACGCGTTTGATATTATGTGATAGATGTCTACCTCTAGAACAAGTCCCATTGACTCACCTAATAATAATGAAGAGTCAAATGTAAATTGGAATGATTCGTGGACTGATTCAAAAGTTCCCGAAGAGGAACCGGAAGAAGAGTCGGAACCGGAAGAAGAATCGGAACCGGAAGAAGAATCGGAACCGGATGAAGAAATAGAACCGGTGGGGGAAATAATAAAACGGTTAAGTAAAAGAAAATCCTCAACCAACCGACCAAGGTTAATTATCGTCAATGGTGTTTCCGCCAAGGAAGCAAAATATTGGGAGGATTACCAATTCTCGGATGAATCGGATTCCGACGAGAATTTCGATGATGTTATAGAAATTACCCCAACTGAATTTAAAAAGGCAAAAGAAAATAATAAGGGAAAGGGCATAAAAATAGAGAAATCTAATTCCAACCCCGATGAACTTTATATGTATCGTCAACCCCCGAAGTCCTTAAGTTGTAACAATGACCCGGGAACCTCTAAACCACCAGGTTTTTTCTAAACCAATGTGGAAAATTACGGCTCGTATTAGGGGAACATCATATATCCCTAGAAACTTGGCAAAACGAACCAAAACCGAAGAAGAAGAAACAAGCGAGTCGGAATAAGATAGTTGTATTCGTGTGGTGTAATATATGTAATATAGTGTGCTTATGCTTTATGATATATGTAAAAATTGCTTGTATTAAATAAGTATTTTTTTTTATGAAGCTAACTCTTGTCTATTTTACAGTATAAAAACACAAAATGGATAGACAACCCAATAATTTAAGAGACCTATCCGGAGACATGATTGATGAAATCTTGTCTAGAGTTGGTCAGAATTCTTCGGCACAACTATTTAAGGCGAGATCAGTTTGTAAGACATTCGAAGAACGTTCCAAGAATGCCTTGGTTTATAAAAGGCTTTCGTTCGAAAGATGGGGGATATCACATTGGGAAATCCATAAGTTACGAAGTGTTTACTTTGACGCATATATTGCGGGGAACCCAAATGCTATTTTACGCAATGGGTTAAGAAATTATTTTGACTCAATATATCCTAATATTGGACTTCGTGATTTAGAAAAAGCGGCTAACATGCAACATAAAGAAGCATGTTATGCTTACGGATTAGTAATGTTCGCTTCTCACCAAAGTGAGAACAAGAACATCGGCCTACAACTATTAAACAAAACGTTCCCACAAGTGATGGAGTCGGTAATTGGGGTAAGAAATGAGGTTTTTAGATTGTTACGGGACTGTTGGACATTACGTAACCCTCGTCCCTTTGACGACGTTACAACACGCTGTCTTATCAACGGCCATAACGGTTATGTTCCACAAGACCAAGGATGGGAAGTAGTCCTAGTAAAACCAGAATGCATGACTTATTTCTGGACGTATGAATTACGTGTCTTTATTGCCTTTGCTGAACGACTTGTGTACTAGCTAGAATTATCTTCACAACTATCTTGTATCAAAGTTATTGTGTGCTATATTTCATGCTTCATGTAAAATAAGTGGTATTGTAAGTTTGTAAAATATTGTGTAAAAGTTTGAACGCGAAATATTATTATAATCAGTTTTTCATATAGAATTGTAGTAGTTGAATTGTATATTAGCTACTAAGTATGAACTTAACGGGTAGGTACTACCCGAATTTAAACTTATAAAACGCTAATATGAAGAAAAAGCTTTTATAAATGAGTTCATATTATGCTACGAAATACTATTAACTACTCTTAATATTCTGTATGATTAACTTGTTCCATTTAACTATTTTGAAGGAAATGGCACCGACTGCTCGACACACCGTGAATATGAATGAAGAGGAATTCCGTACTTTTCTAGCTTCAAACATAGCCGCAGTACAGGCTGCGCTACATACCAACAATAACCTTGGATCTAGCAGTACAGGAAATCGTGTAGGATGCACCTACAAAGAATTCACTGCCTGCAAACCTTTGGAATTTGATGGAACCGAAGGACCGATCGGATTGAAACGGTGGACCGAGAAGGTCGAATCGGTGTTTGCCATAAGTAAGTGTACTGAAGAGGACAAAGTGAAGTACGCTACGCATACCTTCACAGGTTTTGCGTTAACATGGTGGAATACCTATCTAGAGCAAGTGGGACAAGACGATGCGTACGCACTACCGTGGTCAGCATTCAAGCACTTGATGAACGAGAAGTACCGTCCCAGAACCGAGGTCAATAAGCTCAAGACAGAACTTAGAGGGTTACGAACCCAAGGATTTGATATTACCACGTACGAAAGACGATTCACAGAATTGTGCCTATTGTGTCCGGGAGCATTCGAAGATGAGGAAGAGAAGATCGACGCGTTTGTGAAAGGATTACCGGAAAGAATCCAAGAAGATATAAGTTCACACGAGCCCGCCTCCATACAACAGGCATGTAGAATGGCTCACAAACTAGTGAACCAGATTGAAGAAAGAATTAAAGAACAGACTGCTGAAGAGGCCAATGTGAAGCAAGTCAAAAGAAAGTGGGAGGAAAACGGTGATAAGAATCACCAATACAACAACAACAGTAATTACAACAATAATCGCAACAATTATCCCAACAATCGCAACATCAATCGCAACTACAACAAACGGCCCAACAACAACAACAACAACAACAACAACAACAACTACAACAATCATCCCAACAACAATAATAACCGCAACAACAACAACAACAATCAGAAGCAGCTATGCCAAAGGTGTGAAAAGAATCACTCGGGGTTCTGCACCAAATTTTGCAACAAGTGTAAAAGAAATGGTCATAGCGCGGCGAAGTGTGAGGTCTAGGGACCAGGGGTTAATAGAACGAAAGGAACAAATGGTGTCGGAACGAGTAATGGCGGAGCAAGTAGTGTCGGAGCAAGTTATGCCAATGTAGTTTGTTATAAATGTGGAAAACCGGGCCACATTATTAGAAATTGACCGAACCAGGAGAACACGAATGGACAAGGCAGTGGAAGAGTTTTCAATATTAATGCGGCAGAGGCACAGGAAGACCCGGAGCTTGTTACGGGTACGTTTCTTATTGACAATAAATCTGCTTACGTTTTATTTGATTCGGGTGAGGATAGAAGCTATATGAGTAGAGATTTTTGTGCTAAATTAAGTTGTCCATTGACGCCTTTGGATAGTAAATTTTTACTCGAATTAGCAAATGGTAAATTAATTTCAGCAGATAATATATGTCAGAATCGAGAAATTAAACTGGTTAGCGAAACATTTAAGATTTACTTGATACCAGTAGAGTTAGGGAGTTTTGATGTGATAATCGGTATGGACTGGTTGAAAGAAGTGAAAGCAGAGATCGTTTGTTACAAAAATGCAATTCGCATTATACGAGAAAAAGGAAAACCCTTAATGGTGTACGGAGAAAAGGGCAACACGAAGCTACATCTTATTAGTAATTTGAAGGCACAAAAACTAATAAGAAAAGGTTGCTATGCTGTTCTAGCACACGTCGAGAAAGTACAAACTAAAGAAAAGAGCATCAATGATGTTCCCGTCGCAAAAGAATTTCCCGATGTATTTCCGAAAGAATTACCGGGATTACCCCCACATCGATCCGTTGAATTTCAAATAGATCTTGTACCAGGAGCTGCACCAATAGCTCGTGCTCCTTACAGACTCGCACCCAGCGAGATGAAAGAACTGCAAAGCCAATTACAAGAACTTTTAGAGCGTGGTTTCATTCGACCAAGCACATCACCGTGGGGAGCTCCTGTTTTGTTTGTCAAGAAGAAAGATGGTACATTCAGGTTGTGTATCGACTACCGAGAGTTGAACAAACTTACCATCAAGAACCGCTATCCACTACCGAGAATCGATGACTTATTTGATCAACTACAAGGCTCGTCTGTTTATTCAAAGATTAACTTACGTTCCGGGTATCATCAAATGCGGGTGAAAGAAGATGATATTCCAAAGACTGCTTTCAGAACACGTTACGGTCATTACGAGTTTATGGTCATGCCGTTTGGTTTAACTAATGCACCAGCTGTGTTCATGGACCTTATGAACCGAGTGTGTGGACCATACCTTGACAAGTTTGTCATTGTTTTCATTGATGACATACTTATTTACTCAAAGAATGACCAAGAACACGGTGAACATTTGAGAAAGGTGTTAGAAGTATTGAGGAAGGAAGAATTGTACGTTAAGTTTTCAAAGTGTGCATTTTGGTTGGAAGAAGTTCAATTCCTCGGTCACATAGTGAACAAAGAAGGTATTAAGGTGGATCCGGCAAAGATAGAAACTGTTGAAAAGTGGGAAACCCCGAAAACTCCGAAACACATACGCCAGTTTTTAGGACTTGCTGGTTACTACAGAAGGTTCATCCAAGACTTTTCCAGAATAGCAAAACCCTTGACTGCATTAACGCATAAAGGGAAGAAATGTGAATGGAATGATGAACAAGAGAAAGAGTTTCAGTTATTGAAGAAAAAGCTAACTACGGCACCTATATTGTCATTGCCTGAAGGGAATGATGATTTTGTGATTTATTGTGACGCATCAAAGCAAGGTCTCGGTTGTGTATTAATGCAACGAACGAAGGTGATTGCTTATGCGTCTAGACAATTGAAGATTCACGAACAAAATTATATGACGCATGATTTGGAATTAGGCGCGGTTGTTTTTGCATTAAAGACTTGGAGGCACTACTTATATGGGGTCAAAAGTATTATATATACCGACCACAAAAGTCTTCAACACATATTTAATCAGAAACAACTGAATATGAGGCAGCGTAGGTGGATTGAATTGTTGAATGATTACGACTTTGAGATTCGTTACCACCCGGGGAAGGCAAATGTGGTAGCCGATGCCTTGAGCAGGAAGGACAGAGAACCCATTCGAGTAAAATCTATGAATATAATGATTCATAATAACCTTACTACTCAAATAAAGGAGGCGCAACAAGGAGTTTTAAAAGAGAGAAATTTAAAGGATGAAATACCCAAAGGATCGGAGAAGCATCTTAATATTCGGGAAGACGGAACCCGGTATAGGGCTGAAAGGATTTGGGTACCAAAATTTGGAGATATGAGAGAAATGGTACTTAGAGAAGCTCATAAAACCAGATACTCAATACATCCTGGAACGGGGAAGATGTACAAAGATCTCAAGAAACATTTTTGGTGGCCGGGTATGAAAGCCGATGTTGCTAAATACGTAGGAGAATGTTTGACGTGTTCTAAGGTCAAAGCTGAGCATCAGAAACCATCAGGTCTACTTCAACAACCCGAAATCCCAGAATGGAAATGGGAAAACATTACCATGGATTTCATCACTAAATTGCCAAGGACTGCAAGTGGTTTTGATACTATTTGGGTAATAGTTGATCGTCTCACCAAATCAGCACACTTTCTGCCAATAAGAGAAGATGACAAGATGGAGAAGTTAGCACGACTGTATTTGAAGGAAGTCGTCTCCAGACATGGAATACCAATCTCTATTATCTCTGATAGGGATGGCAGATTTATTTCAAGATTCTGGCAGACATTACAGCAAGCATTAGGAACTCGTCTAGACATGAGTACTGCCTATCATCCACAAACTGATGGGCAGGGCGAAAGGACGATACAAACGCTTGAAGACATGCTACGAGCATGTGTTATTGATTTCGGAAACAGTTGGGATCGACATCTACTGTGACGATCGCTCCAAATCCATATAGACGAACACGTCATTCATTGATTTCATTGCGAGGTATTGACCTCTATGTGATACGTTTTGTAACATTGCATTCGTTTGAAAAGGTATTTCATAAATGAATATATAAATTCTAGGTTTTTAACATCTGATGATTTTTACGTATAGACAATCACCATTTAAATGGTTTACAATAATACATCTGTTGACAATACAGTCAAAATAAGGTACATGGTAATGGTTTGGTGAATGCAAGTTTCTTGTATATAGCATGTATGACTCCAAGCACATAACTTGTATCACGTATCAGCAAACAGCGGAAGACTTCTAGAAACCTGAGAATAAACATGCTTCAAGTGTCAACACAAAGGTTGGTGAGTTCATAGTTTTAATATTACACATAATCCGTATATCAATGTGGATTACAAAAGTTCAGTTGTTTCATTCAAAACGTTTATCAATATGTTTTAAATAAAAGGTGGACCACAAGATTTCAGTTGTTTCATCCGAAACGTTTATCAATCGGTTCTACAAAATTGAGCACCCTGGTAACCAAGCCTTAACGTCTATAATAAGTACCCCTCGTTTAACATGCAACCAACATGTACAATACACGCAATCCAACGTATACTAACTTCAAATAGCATACGTCCGTTAAAAGGCTAGTGCTCTAGCTCGGACGGGGATATCAAGCCCTATGGATCCATATACTACTACTCGCGCCCACCAGTTCTTATAACCGGCAGTTACTAGTTACCAAAGCTAAGGGATTTTCGGTTCAAACTCAGTATAGAATTTAGTATGTACTTGTGTCCATTGTTTTTAAAATAAAGTGCATGTATTCTCAGCCCAAAAATATATATTGCAAAATCATTTAAAAAGGGAGCAATGAAACTCACGCATATAAATATTGTAAATCAGTTTATAAAGCATTTGCATGTATTCTCAGCCCAAAAATGTAGAGAGTAAAAGGGATCTTATGAAACTCACGCATATAAATATTGTAAATCAGTTTATAAAGCATTTGCATGTATTCTCAGCCCAAAAATGTAGAGAGTAAAAGGGATCTTATGAAACTCACAGTTAAATATTGATATACAATATTGTAGGAAAGCACGTAGACGCATCGGAGATGATAAACACGAGGTTTGCTTCACAAAAATACCCCCGAACATTACCCATAACCTCCTTGGTAATAACCCATATTTTCCTTAGCTCTAGCTCGCTAAAAAACTCGTTTTGAAAGTGACACGCTCAAGACCTCGTCGTAGTATTTTATGTATAATATTAATACTACTAATAATAATAATAAGATTAATAATAAGATTAATAATAATATTAATCTTAATAATAATAATAATAATAATAATAATAATAATAATAATAATAATAATAATAATAATAATAATAATAATAATAATAATAATAATAATAATAATAATATAAATACGGAGTAATATATGTGTAAAAAAAAAGGAAGAATTCGACTGAATTTATAGAGGTTGCCTGCCCAGCCTTCCCATGCGATCGCATGGGTCTGAGGCACAATGGCCATGCGATCGCATGGCCTCTTTTTCCAGCTCACAATCGTTTTGTATTTTAGTTTGTCGACATATTTAAATATAATATATATTATATTTAATTTATATAATTATTTATATATTATATTATATTTACGTGCATAGTTAACTTGTAACTTTTGTTCCGATAAGTCGTACGTTGTTACTTGACTTATGTCCCAGTTCCGGTTTCTCGAATGTCCTTTCGTACGCTGAGAAAACTTGCATTTTACATTTCGTGACTCGTACCTTTGTTAAAATATAGCCTTAAATTATTCCTAAACTATACCACTCAAAGTATATCTTAAACTTTCGAGTATTTTGGTCATTTACTTCTATAAATCATCGTCTCACTATTTGTTAAAATACATTTTTAAAATAGTGTTTTACTGTAGCAAAGTCAATTTTACATTTTTAAAATAGTGTTTTACTGTAGCAATTCACTGTAGCAAAGTCAATTTTACTGTAGCAAATAGTGATTTTCGAAAACACTGTAGCATTTTGGGTACTGTAGCAATTTGAAAATACTTTATCAAATTAGTGTTTTACTGGTTCATCTTAAACGTTTTAGTTAACTTATCTAAATATCAATCAAATCAATAATCGAATGTTACTATCGTTTACTAAATAACTTGAAATCATATATATTCAAATAGATATATAAACCAATAAGTTTAATGTATGGTATCATGCAATTAAAACTTTGTTACGTTTTCAAGTTATAGTATATATATGTATCTATTTACATATAATGGTTCGCGAATCGTTGAGAACAACCGAAGGGTAATTGAATAGTTCAAAATTTTGAGATTCAACTTCATAGGCTTTGCTTATCGTGTCGAAATCATTAATCATTTAAGATTAAGTTTAAATTTAGTCGAAATTTCCGGGTCATCACATCTACCGTTAGCAGAATTTTCCTACAATAACAGCTACCATTCAAGCATTGAGATGGCGCCGTTTGAAGCACTTTATGGTAGAAAGTGTAGGTCTCCGATTTGTTGGAGTGAAGTGGGGGATAGACAGATTACGGGTCCAGAGATTATACAAGAAACTACCGAGAAGATCATCCAAATTCAACAACGGTTGAAAACCGCCCAAAGTCGACAAAAGAGCTACGCTGACATTAAAAGAAAAGATATAGAATTTGAAATTGGAGAGATGGTCATGCTTAAAGTTGCACCTTGGAAAGGCGTTGTTCGATTTGGTAAACGAGGGAAATTAAATCCAAGGTATATTGGACCATTCAAGATTATTGATCGTGTCGGACCAGTAGCTTACCGACTAGAGTTACCTCAACAACTCGCGGCTGTACATAACACTTTCCACATCTCGAATTTGAAGAAATGTTTTGCTAAAGAAGATCTCACTATTCCGTTAGATGAAATCCAAATCAACGAAAAACTTCAATTCATCGAAGAACCCGTCGAAATAATGGATCGTGAGGTTAAAAGACTTAAGCAAAACAAGATACCAATTGTTAAGGTTCGATGGAATGCTCGTAGAGGACCCGAGTTCACCTGGGAGCGTGAAGATTAGATGAAGAAGAAATACCCGCATCTATTTCCAGAAGATTCGTCAACACCTTCAACAGCTTAAAATTTCGGGACGAAATTTATTTAACGGGTAGGTACTGTAGTGACCCGAACTTTTCCATGTTTATATATATTAATTGAGATTGATATTTACATTATTAAATGTTTCCAACATGTTAAGCAATCAAACTTGTTAAGACTTGATTAATTGAAATATGTTTCATATAGACAATTGACCACCCAAGTTGACCGGTGATTCACGAACGTTAAAACTTGTAAAAACTATATGATGACATATATATGGATATATATATAGTTAACATGATACTATGATAAGTAAACATATCATTAAGTATATTAACAATGAACTACATATGCAAAAACAAGACTACTAACTTAATGATTTTTAAACGAGACATATATGTAACGATTATCGTTGTAAAGATATTTAATGTATATATATCATATTAAGAGATATTCATACATGATAATATCATGATAATATAATAATTTAAAATCTCATTTGATATTATAAACATTGGGTTAACAACATTTAACAAGATCGTTAACCTAAAGGTTTCAAAACAACACTTACATGTAACGACTAACGATGACTTAACGACTCAGTTAAAATGTATATACATGTAGTGTTTTAATATGTATTTATACACTTTTGAAAGACTTCAATACACTTATCAAAATACTTCTACTTAACAAAAATGCTTACAATTACATCCTCGTTCAGTTTCATCAACAATTCTACTCGTATGCACCCGTATTCGTACTCGTACAATACACAGCTTTTAGATGTATGTACTATTGGTATATACATTCCAATGATCAGCTCTTAGCAGCTCATGTGAGTCACCTAACACATGTGGGAACCATCATTTGGCAACTAGCATGAAATATCTCATAAAATTACAAAAATATGAGTAATCATTCATGACTTATTTACATGAAAACAAAATTACATATTCTTTATATCTAATCCATACACCAACGACCAAAAACACCTACAAACACTTTCATTCTTCAATTTTCTTCATATAATTGATCTCTCTCAAGTTCTATCTTCAAGTTCTAAGTGTTCTTCATAAATTCCAAAAGTTCTAGTTTCATAAAATCAAGAATACTTTCAAGTTTGCTAGCTCACTTCCAATCTTGTAAGGTGATCATCCAACCTCAAGAAATCTTTGTTTCTTACAGTAGGTTATCATTCTAATACAAGGTAATAATCATATTCAAACTTTGGTTCAATTTCTATAACTATAACAATCTTATTTCAAGTGATGATCTTACTTGAACTTGTTTTCGTGTCATGATTCTGCTTCAAGAACTTCGAGCCATCCAAGGATCCGTTGAAGCTAGATCCATTTTTCTCTTTTCCAGTAGGTTTATCCAAGGAACTTAAGGTATTAATGATGTTCATAACATCATTCGATTCATACATATAAAGCTATCTTATTCGAAGGTTTAAACTTGTAATCACTAGAACAAAGTTTAGTTAATTCTAAACTTGTTCGCAAACAAAAGTTAATCCTTCTAACTTGACTTTTAAAATCAACTAAACACATGTTCTATATCTATATGATATGCTAACTTAATGATTTAAAACCTGGAAACACGAAAAACACCGTAAAACCGGATTTACGCCGTCGTAGTAACACCGCGGGCTGTTTTGGGTTAGTTAATTAAAAACTATGATAAACTTTGATTTAAAAGTTGTTATTCTGAGAAAATGATTATTATTATGAACATGAAACTATATCCAAAAATTATGGTTAAACTCAAAGTGGAAGTATGTTTTCTAAAATGGTCATCTAGACGTCGTTCTTTCGACTGAAATGACTACCTTTATAAAAACGACTTGTAACTTATTTTTCCGACTATAAACCTATACATTTTCTGTTTAGATTCATAAAATAGAGTTCAATATGAAACCATAGCAATTTTATTCACTCAAAACGGATTTAAAATGAAGAAGTTATGGGTAAAACAAGATTGGATAATTTTTCTCATTTTAGCTACGTGAAAATTGGTAACAAATCTATTCCAACCATAACTTAATCAACTTGTATTGTATATTATGTAATCTTGAGATACCATAGACACGTATACAATGTTTCGACCTATCATGTCGACACATCTATATATATTTCGGAACAACCATAGACACTCTATATGTGAATGTTGGAGTTAGCTATACAGGGTTGAGGTTGATTCCAAAATATATATAGTTTGAGTTGTGATCAATATTGAGATACGTATACACTGGGTCGTGGATTGATTCAAGATAATATTTATCGATTTATTTCTGTACATCTAACTGTGGACAACTAGTTGTAGGTTACTAACAAGGACAGCTGACTTAATAAACTTAAAACATCAAAATATATTAAAAGTGTTGTAAATATATTTTGAACATACTTTAATATATATGTATATATTGTTATAGGTTCGTGAATCAACCAGTGGCCAAGTCTTACTTCCCGACGAAGTAAAAATCTGTGAAAGTGAGTTATAGTCCCACTTTTAAAATCTAATATTTTTGGGATGAGAATACATGCAGGTTTTATAAATGATTTACAAAATAGACACAAGTACGTGAAACTACATTCTATGGTTGAATTATCGAAATCGAATATGCCCCTTTTTATTAAGTCTGGTAATCTAAGAATTAGGGAACAGACACCCTAATTGACGCGAATCCTAAAGATAGATCTATTGGGCCTAACAAACCCCATCCAAAGTACCGGATGCTTTAGTACTTCGAAATTTATATCATATCCGAAGGGTGTCCCGGAATGATGGGGATATTCTTATATATGCATCTTGTTAATGTCGGTTACCAGGTGTTCACCATATGAATGATTTTTATCTCTATGTATGGGATGTGTATTGAAATATGAAATCTTGTGGTCTATTATTATGATTTGATATATATAGGTTAAACCTATAACTCACCAACATTTTTGTTGACGTTTTAAGCATGTTTATTCTCAGGTGATTATTAAGAGCTTCCGCTGTCGCATACTTAAATAAGGACGAGATTTGGAGTCCATGCTTGTATGATATTGTGTAAAAACTGCATTCAAGAAACTTATTTTGTTGTAACATATTTGTATTGTAAACCATTATGTAATGGTCGTGTGTAAACAGGATATTTTAGATTATCATTATTTGATAATCTACGTAAAGCTTTTTAAACCTTTATTGATGAAATAAAGGTTATGGTTTGTTTTAAAATGAATGCAGTCTTTGAAAAACGTCTCATATAGAGGTCAAAACCTCGCAACGAAATCAATTAATATGGAACGTTTTTAATCAATAAGAACGGGACATTTCATTTAAGACCCATTTACACCATTTACCCTTTCAAAACCCTAAGTTAGTCACCTTTTGGGTCTTCATGACCCAAACTTACCCAAAAACCCCAAATTGCTCACAAATGGGTTTTATGTGCAATACTAACCCAAACCCTAACCCTTAAACACATTAAACTAAGGTAATCAAGTTTAGGGCTTACCACAAAAATCAAAACGAAGCTAACGAGGAGATGAACAACTTTAACTCCCGAGTTCTAACCCGAAACGAGCTTCTTCTTCCCCGATTTAAGCTTTCTCACACTTAACCACCTCCTCTCTCTCTAGAATGAATGGATGATGTTTGGTGGTTGAGAAATGGAGTAATGAGCTCACCAAACTGATCCTAAGGCCTTTAATTCGTCCACCAAGTGAAATTACCAATTTACCCATCTAAAATATTTAAAAGCAAAAAGACATGCCTGCCAGCCATCCTGGACGGCGTCTCAAAATGTTGGACGGCGTCCAGGTCTTCGATCTGGGACGGCGTCCCAAGGTGTTGGATGGAGTCCAGGTCTTCAAAATAGGACGGCGTCCAAAAATGTTGGACGGCGTCCAAACCAAAAGAAAACAGGATCTTACAGATTTTGGCGGGTCGTTAGAGATGGTATCAGAGCATTGGTTCTAGGGAATTAGGTGCATTAATATGTCTGACATGGACCGTTAGGATACATTAGTGATCTAGTCTAGAACCGTGTCGTTACACTTATATGTGATTATGTGCATATTCTAATATTAATATAATATTATTATTACTATCGGTGAGAAAGTATTTCTCCCTTTGATTACAAGCCTTCTCATGCTCAAACGAGTTCATTTTCAACACCCCGGTCATTGAAAAACCGGGAAGCGTCATTCAAGACTTTCGAAATTTCTGACATTCCTACGTGAGTTATTACTTATATAATTTTTTAGATATCATTTATGTTATAACATGTGCTTATGTGCTTCGATCAAGAAATTCCGGACATCTCAAATTGTGAATCGGAAGAAGTCTTTTCCGACTCACGAAGATTCTCAGTAGTTTCAAAGACATTCTTACGACATTCCCTTTCAATATTATTAATTATAATATTATATTCCCATACTATTTTTAGTACAACTCTTTTTGAAATCATTTTGATTCATAAATTTTGGAAAACGACACTTGTTTCATATCCAAAAATATTTTGGAGTAGTGTTGGAATGGAAGTATGACTTAGTTTAATATAATTACGCTTGATCAACGTGGTTATATTACGGTAAGTCATGCAGAAGTTCTAATGGAACGTGATGGTGGTAATGCTTGATCAACCTTATCTTCACCACGTACCATGTTACAAGACTCTGTTTTCTGTGCTGATATCTGAATATACCAAGACTCTATATGTGACATCATTTGAGTCACGTGTGGTTTCCTTCTCATCTTTGTTATATCATACTTGCACTCCGAACCATTTATTCAAAGGTATTCGTTATCAAAGAAATATGATCTCGTTTTGCCCAACTTTCATACTTAACTACAAGATGCTCGGTCTTACTATGTCAAGACGAACATTCCTATCCTCACTTGTTTCCTAAACGCACTTTAATCGCACCAACCAAAATTTCAGGACGAAATTTTCTTTAACGGGTAGTTAATGTAATAACCCGACTTTTTCCGTTAAATACTTAACAACCATTTATTAAATTCAATGATTTTTCCATGCCATATTTTTTTTCTATATTAAAGAACAGACTACTTTTGATATGTGTTAATTTATCACTAGAAAATTTTGAAAATTATTAATAATAAAGTTAATAATTGAAACTAATAACTTATGAAAGATATATAAATACTTTATAAATAAATATATAAAATGATAAATAAAAATATATAATAAATGGTTAAATTGAATTTCGACATCACTAGATTTGTATATATTTCTAGTCACTATTTAGATCCAAGTTGTAAGAAATTTTGTTTACTACTTTTTAGTATTTTTTTTTTATATAAAACACTACGGTTAATGAAACCAAGAAAAATACCTTTTCAGACAACGAAACGCATGAATACTTATTTTATATAATAATTAAGTTTAAAAAAAATTGAATTATTTAATTGGGATATTTTTAAATTAAACCCGAGAAAATTAGTTTAAACATTCATGTTTCAATAAAGGACAAATATTTATTTAATGTAAAATATTATAAATAAGTATTTTATGAAAAACACAAACCAGGTATGACGTCAAGAGTTTAAAAGGTTTCAAACAATATGGATATATATAATTTTTTTATAAATATAAAATTAACCAGTCATTGAATCATATTAAGATAAAATACATTGGATCTTAGCTAAAGGATAAAAATTTAATTATAACATGTGACTTTACAGTAATACCCGTGTTTACCAAATTATTACACCCGTGATATATTCATACCCGTGACTACACTGTATTATCCGTGATGTCTATTATTAAGATAGATATATCCCGTGACTATACAGTTAACACCCGTGTTTTATAGCTGTGATATATATATATATATATATATATATATATATATATATATATATATATATATATATATATATATATATAACCCTAATTTATTCATACCCGTTCATTTTTCTTCTTCTCCTCAAGAACACCCACATTCTTCTTCACTTCTAACCTCAAATTCTCCTTCAATATTTGCTTGATCACAAAATCGTTTACATATTCGGATTCCTCTCGAAGAGCTCTACTTATCCATACCAACAATTTCTTGATTTGAGTAAGTTTTAAAAACTCCAATTTTCTAGTTTTCATATTTTTGTTACATATTAGGGTAGATATAGTGTCTAGTGCTCAAGTCCTTGTATGTATGCATGATATTGTTCGTTAATTTGATCATTTGTTGACTTGTTGATGAATCACGAATTTGAATGGTATGTTACTGATATGAACATGAAATTTTCAGTTTATGAAATACTTATAAATGAAATTCTTGTGAAAAACTTTTAATTTTAGGCTCAAGAATCACTTGATTTCGTTTAGAATTGCTTCCGGTATGATTAATTGAAGTTTAACATGATATTACATGAAATCCGAATTGTTTTGCCATGTTTCTAGAATTTTGACTTTGTTATCTGTAAATATAAGTATGTAGATGGATTACTATTGAAAAACTATTAATTTTAGGCTCAAGAATCAATTGATTTCGTTATCGTATGCTCCCGATATGTTAAATTGAAGTTTTCATGTGATCTTGCTATGAATCCTAATTTTCTGAGATGAATGCTTTATGATTGAGTTTGTGAACTGATGTTAGATGTATAGATAATTGAAAAACACCCAAGATAGACTTAAGATTCATGTTAATCGGATATGTAAAGCCCTCGTTATGGTTAATTAAAGGTTTGTGATTTTGTTGCTTAAAAATTTATTTCGGTTTAAAAATTCGTAATTGAAACTGTGAATCTGGGAAAGTATGCTATATATTCAGGTCCGGAGAGGTATATAGTTGTATTGCTTGCAAAAAAAACATTTGGTTTTCATTTAGATATTGTCCAATTCCGATAAAAGAGTCAAAATCTATGGCCAAATCAAAGTTAGAATTTTATATTATTTAAAACCGGACAGAACAGTTTCATTGGGATGCGTGCGACTTGATCTCAGGATTCTGGGTTCACGGTTGCGTGCGTGTCGAAAAATTAATAAGTTTAGACTCCAGAAACGCGTCATTTGGATACTTTTTGGATTTGATATGATTTTTCAAAGTTTATACATGAGTACCGAAACGATTCATCATTACAGCCTTGTACGTTTTCAGTCACTGCGAGCTTTCTGTTTAGGGTTAGAGGTTGTGCTTCGGATATATTATAGTCAACTAAATTCCGGAGATTTTGGCGTGTATTTCAAGTCAAACGGACCTGTACTTATTTTTATAAAAATTCTGGAAGTTGACTACATTATTTAAGCTAAATAATATGTGCAATTGACTTTGTTTGACCAAATGGGTTTAATGGGTCAAAATGGGTAACGGTCAGTGTAGAAAAGTCTCAAACGTCGATTTAAGTAAGTTTAAAGGTTGTGGTGTTTAAAAAAAAATAAGTTGTGGCATGTTTTGATCAAAATGGGTGTTTATGACCCATTTGGGTCATACGAGCCTACTTTGACCCATATGCGAAATTTTGAGAACCAAAGGTATGTAACACATCCCGTATATTGATTTAAGTATGTTTGCAAGTTTTGGTGCTTTAAAAATGAGTTTGGGTCAAATTTGGTTTAAAGAAAGTTTTATGACTCATTCAGGTTAAACGTGCATAAATTGACCCATATGCATAATTTTGGAAAACGAAAGTCACCAACACATCTAAAATGTCATTTTTGAGCTGTGATAAAAATTTGGTTAAGTCAGGTCAGCCGGATTCCAATTTGGATCGTCAACCGAAAATTTTAGTATTTTAACAAAATTGTCAAAATGACTCTCGGACCTACTTTGAGGACTCGCAAGTTGAAATCAATTAAGTTTAGATAAAAACTATTATTTGGTGTTGAAAGTATTTATGACAAGCTTTAAAACGATATATTATTTGTATAATTTTGTTGAGTCTAAACAGGTATAAAACAAGCGAGAAAATGGGCAATCGTTGCTGATTTTGAACACTTAACAAAAATTTTATCAGCATTTTATGTTTCGGGAGACTGTTTTCGCGAGGTCATAACTTTAAAACCGTAACTCCGTTTTTGTCAAATAAACTGTCTATAGAAAGTTGGGATGACATACTTTCCAATGGTCACAACCTAAGGTATTATATCAAATTTTGTGGGACCCTAAATCAGCTGCAAAATACTAAAAAATACATATATGTAAATAATATAAATTTTTCTAAGTAAAAATGAATAACTTAAGTTTGACCTATGTTTGACTACTTGACCTACTTGTGTAATTTTATGCGGTTGTTGACTTGTGTTAATCATGTTGACTGTGTTTGACTTGCGTTTGACTTACATTTGACTTACTTTGACTTGCGTTGACTTTTGTTGACTTTTGCTAAATTTTGCTAAATTTATGAGTCGGACTTGAGCAATAGGACTATACGAACCCTATGACCTGACCTAGCTTGTTAGACATTTATTAACCAACATATATTCTTTAGGATGAGGTGTACGGTTACTTGCATTCCGAGTATTGGTTACATCTACGTGAATTGTTTATTGGGCTACAAAGGTGAGTTTCATTTGCTCCCTTTTTAATTGCTTTTGCAATATATATTTTTGGACTGAGAATACATGCGCTACTTTTATAAATGTTTACAAAATAGACACAAGTACTTAAAAATATATTCTACGTTGAGTTGTACCACTGGCATATTTCCCTGTAGCTTGGTAACTACTATTTACATGGGTATTGTAAACACGAATCCTGTTGATAGATCTATCGGGCCTGACAACCCCAACCGGACTGGACGACCAGTATTCAACGGTTGAACAGTACTTCGTTTCAGTAACTACACTTGGTATGGTGTAGTGAGATTTCATAATAAAGGGAATATGCGACGTTGATTAAATGTTAAGTATGGTTACCAAGTGCTCAACCACTTAGAATGCTTTACATACACTTGCGAGTGTATTATGTTTATGATTATGAAATCTTGTGGTCTATTGAAACTATTGATAACTGTTGTTATGATAAACCTATGAACTCACCAACCTTTTGGTTGACACTTTTAGCATGTTTATTCTCAGGTTTTTCAAAAGTGCTTCCGCTGTCTGCTTGCTATTTGCTCAAGGTGCTGCATGGAGTCTTTTATGCCATATTTTCAAAAAGACATTGCATTCAAATATTATTGTTATAATCTGTTATTAAATAAATTGATGATTTAGTCATTTTGTATAAGTTGTCATATATATTTGGGATATGTCTATATTATGGTAAAATTTCTATGTATAGAAAGTATGTTTTTTTTTTTTTTTAAAATGAATGCAATATTTTATCAAAACGTATCATATAGAGGTCGAAACCTCGCTGTGGGACCGTAGATAAGGTACCGCGTCAATAGCGATTTTGGCGGGTCGTTAGAGATGGTATCAGAGCATTGGTTCTAGGGAATTAGGTGCATTAATGTGTCTGACATGGACCGTTAGGATACATTAGTGATCTAGTCTAGAACCGTGTCGTTACACTTATATGTGATTATGTGCATATTCTAATATTAATATAATATTATTATTACTATTGGTGAGAAAGTATTTCTCCCTTTGATTACAAGCCTTCTCATGCTCAAACGAGTTCATTTTCAACACCCCGGTCATTGAAAAACCAGGAAGCGTCATTCAGGACTTTCGAAATTTCCGACATTCCTACGTGAGTTATTACTTATATAATTTTTTAGATATCATTTGTGTTATAACATGTGCTTATGTGCTTCGATTAAGAAATTCCGGACATCTCAAATTGTGAATCGGAAGAAGTCTTTTCCGACTCACGAAGATTCTCAGTAGTTTCAAAGACATTCTTACGACATTCCCTTTCAATATTATTAATTATAATATTATATTCCCATACTTTTTTTAGTACAACTCTTTTTGAAATCATTTTGATTCATAAATTTTGGAAAACGACACTTGTTTCATATCCAAAAATATTTTGGAGTAGTGTTGGAATGGAAGTATGACTTAGTGTAATATAATTACGCTTGATCAACGTGGTTATATTACGTTAAGTCATGCAGAAGTTCTAATGGAACGTGATGGTGGTAATGCTTGATCAACCTTATCTTCACCACGTACCATGTTACAAGACTCTGTTTTCTGTGCTGATATCTGAATATACCAAGACACTATATGTGACATCATTTGAGTCACGTGTGGTTTCCTTCTCATCTTTGTTATATCATACTTGCACTCCGAACCATTTATTCAAAGGTATTCGTTATCAAAGAAATATGATCTCGTTTTGCCCAACTTTCATACTTAACTACAAGATGCTCGGTCTTACTATGTCAAGACGAACATTCCTATCCTCACTTGTTTCCTAAACGCAGTTTAATCGCACCAACCAAAATTTCGGGACAAAATTTTCTTTAACGGGTAGGTAATGTAATAACCCGACTTTTTCCGTTAAATACTTAACAACCATTTATTAAATTCAATGATTTTTCCATGCCATATTTTTTTTCTATATTAAAGAACAAACTACTTTTGATATGTGTTAATTTATCACTAGAAAATTTTGAAAATTATTAATAATAAAGTTAATAATTGAAACTAATAACTTATGAAAGATATATAAATACTTTATAAATAAATATATAAAATGATAAATAAAAATATATAATAAATGGTTAAATTGAATTTCGACATCACTAGATTCGTATATATTTCTAGTCACTATTTAGATCCAAGTTGTAAGAAATTTTGTTTACTACTTTTTAGTATTTTTTTTATATAAAACACTACGGTTAATGAAACCAAGAAAAATACCTTTTCAGACAACGAAACGCATGAATACTTATTTTATATAATAATTAAGTTTTAAAAAAATCGAATTATTTAATTGGGATATTTTTAAATTAAACCCGAGAAAATTAGTTTAAACATTCATGTTTCAATAAAGGACAAATATTTATTTAATGTAAAATATTATAAATAAGTATTTTATGAAAAACACAAACCAGGTATGACGTCAAGAGTTTAAAAGGTTTCAAACAATATGGATATATATAATTTTTTTATAAATATAAAATTAACCAGTCATTGAATCATATTAAGATAAAATACATTGGATCTTAGCTAAAGGATAAAAATTTAATTATAACATGTGACTTTACAGTAATACCCGTGTTTACCAAATTATTACACCCGTGATATATTCATACCCGTGACTACACTGTATTATCCGTGATGTCTATTATTAAGATAGATATATCCCGTGACTATACAGTTAACACCCGTGTTTTATAGCTGTGATATATATATATATATATATATATATATATATATATATATATATATATATATATATATATATATATTAATCTATAACCCTAATTTATTCATACCCGTTCATTTTTCTTCTTCTCCTCAAGAACACCCACATTCTTCTTCACTTCTAACCTCAAATTCTCCTTCAATATTTGCTTGATCACAAAATCGTTTACATATTCGGATTCCTCTCGAAGAGCTCTACTTATCCATACCAACAATTTCTTGATTTGAGTAAGTTTTAAAAACTTCAATTTTCTAGTTTTCATATTTTTGTTACATATTAGGGTAGATATAGTGTCTAGTGCTCAAGTCCTTGTATGTATGCATGATATTGTTCGTTAATTTGATCATTTGTTGACTTGTTGATGAATCACGAATTTGAATGGTATGTTACTGATATGAACATGAAATTTTCAGTTTATGAAATACTTATAAATGAAATCCTTGTGAAAAACTATTAATTTTAGGCTCAAGAATCACTTGATTTCGTTTAGAATTGCTTCCGGTATGATTAATTGAAGTTTAACATGATATTACATGAAATCCGAATTGTTTTGCCATGTTTCTAGAATTTTGACTTTGTTATCTGTAAATATAAGTATGTAGATGGATTACTATTGAAAAACTATTAATTTTAGGCTCAAGAATCAATTGATTTCGTTATCGTATGCTCCCGATATGTTAAATTGAAGTTTTCATGTGATCTTGCTATGAATCCTAATTTTCTGAGATGAATGCTTTATGATTGAGTTTGTGAACTGATGTTAGATGTATAGATAATTGAAAAACACCCAAGATAGACTTAAGATTCATGTTAATCGGATATGTAAAGCCCTCGTTATGGTTAATTAAAGGTTTGTGATTTTGTTGCTTAAAAATTTATTTCGGTTTAAAAATTCGTAATTGAAACTGTGAATCTGGGAAAGTATGCTATATATTCAGGTCCGGAGAGGTATATAGTTGTATTGCTTGTAAAAAAAACGTTTGGTTTTCATTTAGATATTGTCCAATTCCGATAAAAGAGTCAAAATCTATGGCCAAATCAAAGTTAGAATTTTATATTATTTAAAACCGGACAGAATAGTTTCATTGGGATGCGTGCGACTTGATCTCTGGATTCTGGGTTCACGGTTGCGTGCGTGTTGAAAAATTAATAAGTTTAGACTCCAGAAACGCGTCATTTGGATACTTTTTGGATTTGATATGATTTTTCAAAGTTTATACATGAGTACCGAAACGATTCATCATTACAGCCTTGTACGTTTTCAGTCACTGCGAGCTTTTTGTTTAGGGTTAGAGGTTTTGCTTCGGATATATTATAGTCGACTAAATTCCGGAGATTTTGGCGTGTATTTCAAGTCAAACGGACCTGTACTTATTTTTATAAAAATTCTGGAAGTTGACTACATTATTTAAGCTAAATAATATGTGCAATTGACTTTGTTTGACCAAATGGGTTTAATGGGTCAAAATGGGTAACGGTCAGTGTAGAAAAGTCCCAAACGTCGATTTAAGTAAGTTTAAAGGTTGTGGTGTTTAAAAAAAATAAGTTGTGGCATGTTTTGGTCAAAATGGGTGTTTATGACCCATTTGGGTCATACGAGCCTACTTTGACCCATATGCGAAATTTTGAGAACCAAAGGTATGTAACACATCCCGTATATTGATTTAAGTATGTTTTCAAGTTTTGGTGCTTTAAAAATGAGTTTGGGTCAAATTTGGTTTAAAGAAAGTTTTATGACTCATTCGGGTCAAACGTGCATAAATTGACCCATATGCATAATTTTGGAAAACGAAAGTCACCAACACATCTAAAATGTCATTTTTGAGCTGTGATAAAAATTTGGTTAAGTCAGGTCAGCCGGATTCAAATTTGGATCGTCAACCGAAAATTTTAGTATTTTAACAAAATTGTCAAAATGACTCTCGGACCTACTTTGAGGACTCGCAAGTTGAAATCAGTTAAGTTTAGATAAAAACTATTATTTGGTGTTGAAAGTATTTGTAACAAGCTTTAAAACGATATATTATTTGTATAATTTTGTTGAGTCTAAACAGGTATAAAACAAGCGAGAAAATGGGCAATCGTTGCTGATTTTGAACACTTAACAAAAATTTTATCAGCATTTTATGTTTCGGGAGACTGTTTTCGCGAGGTCATAACTTTAAAACCGTAACTCCGTTTTTGTCAAATAAACTGTCTATAGAAAGGTGGGATGACATACTTTCCAATGGTCACGACCTAAGGTATTATATCAAATTTGGTGGGACCCGAAATCAGCTGTAAAATACTAAAAAATACATATATGTAAATAATATAAATTTTTTTAAGTAAAAATGAATAACTTAAGTTTGACCTATGTTTGACTACTTGACCTACTTGTATAATTTTATACGGTTGTTGACTTGTGTTAATCATGTTGACTGTGTTTGACTTGCGTTTGACTTACATTTGACTTACTTTGACTTGCGTTGACTTTTGTTGACTTTTGCTAAATTTATGAGTCGGACTTGAGCAATAGGACTATACGAACCCTATGACCTGACCTAGCTTGTTAGACATTTATTAACCAACATATATTCTTTAGGATGAGGTCTACGGTTACTTGCATTCCGAGTATTGGTTACATCTACGTGAATTGTTTATTGGGCTACAAAGGTGAGTTTCATTTGCTCCCTTTTTAATTGCTTTTGCAATATATATTTTTGGGCTGAGAATACATGCGCTACTTTTATAAATGTTTACAAAATAGACACAAGTACTTAAAAATATATTCTACGTTGAGTTGTACCACTGGCATATTTCCCTGTAGCTTGGTAACTACTATTTACATGGGTATTGTAAATGCGAATCCTGTTGATAGATCTATCGGGCCTGACAACTCCAACCGGACTGGACGACCAGTATTCAACGGTTGCACAGTACTTCGTTTCAGTAACTACACTTGGTACGGTGTAGTGAGATTTCATAATAAAGGGAATATGCGACGTTGATTAAATGTTAAGTATGGTTACCAAGTGCTCAACCACTTAGAATGCTTTACATACACTTGCGAGTGTATTATGTTTATGATTATGAAATCTTGTGGTCTATTGAAACTATTGATAACTGTTGTTATGATAAACCTATGAACTCACCAACCTTTTGGTTGACACTTTTAGCATGTTTATTCTCAGGTTTTTCAAAAGTGCTTCCGCTGTCTGCTTGCTATTTGCTCAAGGTGCATTTTGGGATAAACCTATGAACTCACCAACCTTTTGATGATTTAGTCATTTTGTATAAGTTGTCATATATATTTGGGATATGTCTATATTTTGGTAAACTTTCTATGTATAGAAAGTATGTTTTTTTTTTTTTAAATGAATGCAATGTTTTATCAAAACGTATCATATAGAGGTCGAAACCTCGTTGTGGGACCGTAGATAACGTACCGCGTCAATAGTGATTTTGGCGGGTCGTTAGATTAAGATTAATATTATTATTAATCTTATGGTTATGAGTATTATTATTATTCATACATAAAATACTACGACGAGGTCATGAGCGTGTCACTTTCAAAAAAATGTTTTCGAGCGGGATAGAGCTAAGGAAATTATGGGTTATAGCTATGGAGGTTATGGGTATTGTTCGAGAGTTATGCTCGTAAGGTCAACCTAGTGTTTATCATCTCTGTTGCGTCTACGTACTTTCCTGCAATATTGAATCTCAATATTGATAAGTGAGCATTCATATCTTATCTTTTATATATTAATAGTGTATACATGCCTAGTGCTCGAGTATATATGTTTATGCATGCTTGTATACTAAATTTCGTCGTTAAACAGTTTATAATGAATCACTAATTAAATACATATATTACTGGTAAAAGGTATATGATATACATGTTTTTGGAAAGCTGGCGAAAAATCAATAACTTCTCATTTAGATATCGAATAGTGTCGATGAACGGATTAAAAGATATGATCAACTGAATTATGATTGACGTTAATTGATATTGCTTTTGAATCTGCAATTAAGATTTAAACAACTTGTTTACGAGATTGATAAATTGGATTTTTGAATATTACCAACCGAGTAAATGAATCCTTATATAAGGTACATCTCGTTTTGTTAAACAACTGTCCAAAATTGACTTTTTGAAACGACTTTGGATAACTTTTGTATGTCGATCTCGAGCATTAGGATTGTGATACACTATGACCTGACCTAGCTTGATAGACATTTATTGACCAACATATGTTCTCTAGGTTGAGATCTACAGTTATTTGATAATCCGAGTTTCGGTCACATTTTGGTGAACGACTTTATATGCTGCTAAGGTGAGTTTCATTTGATCTTTTTTTAATTGCTTTTGCAATCTATATTTTTGGGCTGAGAATACATGCAATTTATTTTAAACGCAATGGATACAAGTACATACTAAATTCTACACTGAGTTTAAACCGAAAATCCCTTAGCTTTGGTAACTAGTAACTGCCAGTTATAAGAACTGGTGGGTGCGAGTAGTAGTATATGGATCCATAGGGCTTGATATCCCCGTCCGAGCTAGAGCACTAGGCTTTTAACAGACGTATGCTATTTGAGAAGCGTACACGTTGGTTTGCGTGTATTATTAAGATGATTATACAAAGGGTATAAATTATATATACGTTAAGTTTAGTTACCAGGGTGCTCAATCTTGTAGAATATTTTGATAAACGTTTCTGGATGAAACAACTGAAATCTTGTGAACCACTTTTATATACAGATTATACGAAACACTAAAACTATGAACTCACCAACCTTTGTGTTGAAACTTGTTAGCATGTTTATTCTCAGGTTTCCTAGAAGTCATCCGCTGTTTGCTTATATGATAGACAAGCTATGTGCATGGAGTCTTACATGGCATATTTTTCAAGAAAACGTTGCATTCACCAAATCATCACCATGTATCTTATTTTGACTGCATTGTCAACGGAAGTACTGTTGTAAACTATTATTTACGGTGATTGTCTATATGTAGAAATCATCAGATGTCGAAAACCTTTGATTTAAATATTCATATATGGTTTGCCTTTTCAAAAGAATGCAATGTTTATAAAACGTATCATATAGAGGTCAAATACCTCGCAATAAAATCGATGAATGACGTGTTCGTCCATATGGATTTGGAGCGATCATCACATATAAAGTGCGAGAGTCTTCGTCAAATTATCCTTATACCCGAAGTCAAATATTCCAACTAATTGGGGATTTGAATTGTAACAAGGTCTTAATACTTTGTTTAATGAATACACCAGGTTATCGACTGCGTGTAATCCAAGGTTTTATTACTTTGTTAACAATTACACCAATTACCCTTGAATGTATTCCACCCCTGTTTTAACTAGTCCATTAACAATTAATCCAGTCCCGTGTCCGGTAAAATTAACAATTATTGGTATTTATAGATATCCCGCCCACCGTACCCGATTAAGCGTAAGTGGTTATTTATAGATACGTCAAATTATAACCTTTATATTAAATTAACGAGGTATCATTAAGTTAATATAAAACCCATTAATAGCCCATAGTCTAATTTTCACAAGTGTCGTTCTTTTATCCAAACCCCAATTATGGTACAAAGCCCAATTACCCAATTTTAATATTTAGCCCAACATCACAATTACTTCGGCATTAAATAAGCATAATAATAACTTAGCTACGAGACATTAATTTAAAAAGGTTGAACATAACTTACAATGATTAATAATAGCGTAGCGTTACACAGACAGAATTTTGACTTACAAACTTAAAACATTCGCTAACATAACCTTATTATTATTAATCTTAAATTAAAATTAAAATTATAATTATATATATATATATATATATATATATATTTGAGAGTAAGAGTAAGGAAAAGAAAAAGATGTGTTTTTTCGTGCAGAATTCGATGGCTTTTATAGGCCCACATTTTACTGTGCAGCTCCGCGAGTGCGGAGCTTTTGTTCTTCTTAACTCCGCGAGTGCGGAGGCCTTAAATACAGCTCACATTATGATCCAAAACGTGGGCGGCTTTTAATTAATATATATAATAATATATATAATTAATTATAGATTATATTATATTCTTGTGCAAAGTTGACTTGTAATTTTTGGTCCGTTGCGCCGCGCGTTGAGAGTTGACTTTGGTCCCGGTTCCGGATTTTCGAACATCCTTGCGTATAATTTAATATCTTGTACTTTGCGTTTTACGGCTCGTACTCTTGTAATTTTTAGACGTTCCTTATCAATAATTTGAACCTCTTTGATTGTACTTTGTACTTTTTAGCTTTTTGGTCGTTTGCGTCTTCAATTCGTCGAATCTGCCTTTTGTCTTCACATTTTATTATTTAAACGAATATCACTTATAAATAGGACAATTGCAACTAAAAGCTTGTCTTTCTTGAGGGATAATGCTATGAAATATATGTTCGTTTTTAGCATTATTAAGGCGCTATATATTCCTGACAGATGTATAGCATGTATGCTTTCAACGTACGCTGGTTGCACGACCTATTTTTCCAGTATGAACTGTTTGCAAATTACACGTTTGTCCTCTCGAGATATAATGTATATCAAATCAGTTTGTGTGCGATTGGGAGATGTTGGAACTTGGATCCATTCCCCCCACTAACTTCCGTAGTACTTAATACCATTATGTCGGTATTTATTTAGAATTAAGTACTCATTTATGCTAGTGATTAATTACAATTAACCATCCATTAATATGCGGATTAATGGTGACTTTTCACTTGCTAAGTGGTTATATGTAATCACTATATAAAGGAAGTACATGTATACTAAAAGGATGATCTAACACAACTAGTATAGAGAGAAATTGACAAGATAATGTTCTTGTCATGTTCGTGTATATTTGAGGTAAACGAGATAAGGGAATCTTAGGTTGTGAATGTCGAAAGCTTTCCATTTGTGATTGCTTTTCTTCGACCGGTGATATAAACGACGATCCTATCCACTTCCGCTACTAGTTTTCGGGTACGTCTCGAATCTATAATTATATAACAATAAATACTTAAACGTAATACATGTTTTCCCCAAAATCAAGTCGATCACGATTATCAAAAGTTGTAATTTACAATAAGTCAAACTGTGGATAAAAGCCACAAACTCGTCGGAGTGTACTAGCTTTTGAACCCTAATCAACAGTATCTCATCATAAGCAATGCAAATACATGCAATCCCAATGTAGTTTACAACAATCACGATAGCAAAGGGGACCACTGGAAGTTGCAGATAACGGCGCTGACAAAAACGATCTCGTTGTAAGTTTCATCGCCGGTGAAGTAGTGTTTTCTCTGATAAACCTAAGGCCGCCGAAAAAGGGAAGAAACATCAGTTGAGTGAGCTACGATCCAGAAACAGCAAGAAACATCGGTTGCCAGAACCACCGTTGAGTGAGCTACGAGCCGGAAACGGCAAGAAACATCGGTTGCCGGAACCACCGTTGAGTGAGCTACGAGCCGGAAATGGCAAGAAACATCGGTTGCCGGAACCATCGTTGAGTGAGATACAAGCCGGAAACGGCAAGAAACATCGGTTGTCGGAACCACCGTTGTGTGAGCTACGAGCCAGAAACGGCAAGAAACATCGGTTGTCGGAACCACCGTTGAGTGAGCTACGAGCCGAAAACGGCAAGAAACATCGGTTACCGGAACCACCGTTGAGTGAGCTACTGTAGCGACCCGACCAAATCATGTTTGACGGCGCCGACTACTTCGGTCCCGTTGCGTGGTCATAAGTCTTTATTATGACTTTTGACCAAAATATGTCGCATTTGTTTTATAAGAAAAAGGATGTTTCAAGTTTACAAATGTAGTTCGAAAGACTAGTTACATTACAATGTTTAACGTACGAATGAAACCTATGCGACACAATTTAAAGTAGTCAAAAGACGCTCCATCTATGCATGTATACTCGACATCCAAGCAAGTATCAAAAAGAGTGCGGAAGCATGTATCAAGTAGCTTTCAAGGACCTGAGAAAACATATAGAAAACTGTCAACGAAAACGTTGGTGAAATCATAGGTGTTTTAGTAAACGTTGCATTTGAACCACAAGATTTAATATAATATGATTATCTAAATCATTTGCATTCCAAAGTTGTTATTTGTTTCGCGGGCACCCAATTATCAAACTTAACTATTTTGCACCCTTCGCGTAGTGTTAGAACATACACTAGACCCGAAAATATATTTCATCCGCTAACGGTAGCGAACCGTCCGAATGAGGCTCGTCAAGCCCATGTGATCACATAATATAAGTTCACGTTTACACCCTGCAAGTGTAACTAATGATAATTGAATTGAGGCTTTTTGTTCAAACCCGTACGTGGAATGTTCGTTTTCGTACTTGTGTTTAAAGTGTAAAAGTATGATACGTATATGTTTCTCATCCCATAGTTTAAAGCATAAAAGTTGTTTGAAGGATGGGACTATGATCTCACCTTGAGTGCACGTATGAAAAGTACTTCACAAAGTAACGTGTGCGAAGGATAGTGCTAGTCTTGACCTAAACCAATAGGTCGTATCAATAACGGTAAATACGATAGGTCAAAGATGTTTAATTAGTCCTATGGCTCGTTACGACTCGATTATGTAGCATGTAAATCAAATTGTCAAGTTTCATGCAAGATACAAGTACAGAAACAAGTTAGAAAGGTTGCATAATCATTTGGTTAAGTTTGACAAAAAGTCAAACTTTGGTCGGTCAAAGTCAACGAAAGTCAACACGTTCGGGTCGGGTCCCGAACTATTTTTCTAAGGTTTTTATTCATATATAAGCATGTTAGAACAAGTCTCATGTGAATCGGAGGTCCATAGTGTGCCAAACATTTTTCGTATTTTGACCAAAGAGGTCAGAAACTGGACACGGCTTAGGCCGCGCCGCGGCCCCAAATTGTCGCGCCGCGACAATACACTGGAACTGGTACCTGGTCAGTCTCAAATGTCCAAGTCTCAATTCTAAACACTTTCAAGCATAACTCGCAAACCGCTAATACTTAGAACTCGTATCTTATATCGTTAGAAAGGTAATTTGACAAAGAACACAACTAAATACATTTCACCAACCAAAAATGTTATTTGTAACAATCGGCTTTCCAAAGTAAATGATCAATTAATGCACACATTTAATACACAAATTTGATAAGTGCACATTTATGATTCGGGCATTTAATGCATACATATAACATGCCGTTTTGTAGGTAATCGAGCATACAATACAACTAACTACTTACTAACTACAATTCATGTCATTCAATGCATCAAATATTCATTTCAAGCTTATCAAACCCTAACCCGAATTCACCAAAATCACTAATCAAGTTTATGGAGTTTTCTCAAGCAACCTACACATCAATTTGAAGCTAGTGATACTAGGAACACATTTAATACATGCATTTATAACATTTAACAACATTCAAACAACCAAATCACCAAATCAAAAACACCAAAGTTCATACTCAAGCTAGTTACTTCAAATAATGAAATCGAGCATATAAATCATATATTCATGTTAGACTTGAGCCATAGACACTAATTAACAACTTTATAAGTTCAAAAATATCAAGAACACAAAATCTAGTGATTTTAGAAAGTTACCCAAACTTGATGAAGTCGGTATGGAATCGAAGAGGAAGTTGCAAGGATTTCAAATATGTAATTTGTTTTGCAAGACACCCGCTAGCTTGGATTTAGATGATGATTCCTTGTTTGAGAAATTGAGAGAAAATATGGAAGTAGAAGAAGAAAAGGGAAAATGAAAAAGAAAAGATGGGGGTGGGGGTTGACTAGTCAAAGGCTAGTCACCTCTTTGGCATTTTGGCGAAACTAGTCCCTCAAGTTCGGTTGCGGGTGCGTGAATTACCTAGACGAGATATTTTTAAAACACGTATTAACGGGAGATGTTATAAACATATAACGGAATTTAAATAGTTAAACGGAAAAAGGCGGGATGTTACATTACCTACTCCTTAAAAGAAATTTCGTCCCGAAATTTAAGTAGGCGTAGTAGTCGTTGTTTCTTCCTCGGAATCCTGCGTTTCCGGAATTGGGAATAAATGAGGGTATTTCTTTTGCATTTGATCTTGCCTTTCCCAAGTAAACTCGGGTCCTCTTTTGGCGTTCCAACGGACTTTAACAATCGGGATTCGGCTTTGTTTCAATGTCTTGACGGAGGTGTCCACAATTTCAACCGGTTCCTCCACAAAATGAAGCTTGTCATCAATAGTAAGTTCCTCGAGAGGGATGACGATATCGGGTTCGGCAAGACACTTTTTCAAGTTAGATACATGGAAGGTAGGATGAACGGAGTTCAATTGAGGCGGAAGATCTAAACGATAAGCAACGTTTCCAATACGCTCCAAGATTTCGAAAGGACCAATATACCGCGGATTTAGCTTCCTGCGTTTCCCAAAACGGATTACACCTTTCCAAGGTGCAACTTTTAACATTACTCGGTCACCGACTTGAAATTCGAGGTCGTTGCGTCTTTTGTCGGTGTAGCACTTTTGACGACTCCGGGCCGTCCGGAGCCTATCTCGGATTTGTACGATCTTCTCGGTGGTTTCGTGAATGAGTTCGGGTCCGGTGATTTGCACGTCGCCTACCTCGGCCCAACAAAGAGGTGAACGACATTTTCGGCCGTATAGCGCTTCAAAAGGTGCGGCTTTAATACTCGCATGATAACTATTGTTGTAAGAGAACTCGGCGAGAGGTAAGTGCTTGTCCCAAGCTTTTCCAAAATCAACCACGCAAGCTCATAACATGTCCTCCAAGGTTTGAATTGTACGTTCGCTTTGTCCATCGGTTTGAGGATGATATGCGGTGCTCATGTCTAAACGCGTTCCCAACGCTTCTTGCAAGGTACGCCAAAATCTAGAAACAAAACGGCCATCTCGGTCAGAGATAATCGATAAAGGTACACCGTGTCGGGCTACGATTTCTTTAATGTAAAGTTGCGCAAGTTTCTCCATTTTGTCGGTCTCCTTCATGGCAAGAAAGTGTGCGGATTTGGTGAGACGGTCAACAATAACCCAAATGGTATCATAACCGCCCGTCATTTTTGGTAGTTTGGTGATAAAATCCATCGTTATCCTTTCCCACTTCCATTGCGGGATCTCGGGTTGTTGAAGTAGTCCGGACGGTCTTTGGTGTTCGGCTTTGACTTTGGAACATGTCAAACACTTGGAAACATAAGTAGCTACGTCCCTTTTGATGTTCGGCCACCAATATTGTTGTTTAAGGTCGTGGTACATCTTATTGGCACCGGGGTGGATCGAGTATCGTGACTTATGGGCTTCATCTAAAATGAGACTTCGTAGGTTCCCATAACTAGGCACCCAAATCCTTCCGGCGAAATATCGGAGTCCGGTTTCCTTAGTTTCGAATCGAGAGACGAGAATGTTCAAGAGCTCGTGTGAAACGTTTTCATCCTTGAGAGCCTCATCTTGGGCTACCCGAATTTGGCTATTAAGGTTGGTGTGGATGGTGATGTTTAAGGCTCGGACACGAAGAGGCACCGCTCTTTCTTTTCGACTTAAGGCATCGGCTACTATGTTTGCCTTCCCGGAATGGTAATGAAGTTCGCAATCGTAATCGTTTAAGGTTTCAATCCACCTTCGTTGTCTCATGTTTAGTTGCTTTTGATCGAAGATGTGTTGGAGACTTTTGTGATCGGTAAAGATAGTACTCTTGGTTCCATAAAGATAGTGTCTCCACATTTTAAGTGCAAAGACAACGGCTCCGAGTTTGAGATCATGTGTCGTGTAGTTTCGTTCATGAATTTTGAGTTGTCGAGAAGCATAAGAAATGACTTTCGTTCGTTGCATCAACACACACCCAAAACCATGTTTCGAGGCGTCGCAATACACAACAAAATCATCGTTGCCTTCGGGAAGTGACAAGATAGGAGCGGTGGTAAGCTTTGTCTTCAAGATTTGGAACGCGGATTCTTGCTCGGTCGCCCAAATGAATTTCTTTCCCTTGTGAGTTAATGCGGTTAGAGGACGTGCAACCAAAGAGAAGTTTTCGATGAATCTACGATAGTACCTGGCGAGACCCAAGAATTGACGAATGTGAGTCGGAGTAGTAGGAGTTTCCCATTTACTAATGGCTTCGATTTTTGATGGATCGACTTTAATACCTTGGTCACTTACAACATGACCAAGAAATTGAACTTCCTTCAACCAAAATTCACACTTGGAGAATTTGGCATAGAGTCTTTCTTGTCTTAAAAGTTCAAGCACAAGTAGAAGGTGTTCCTCGTGTTCTTCGCTTTTTGAATAGACCAAAATATCATCGATGAACACGATAACGAATTTGTCAAGATACGGTTTGCACACGCGGTTCATAAGATCCATGAACACCGCCGGTGCGTTAGTGAGACCAAATGGCATTACAAGAAATTCATAACTACCATAACGAGTTCGGAAAGCGGTTTTGGAGACATCTTCCCCCTTAACCCTTAATTGATGATAACCCGAGCGGAGATCGATTTTTGAATATACGCAAGACCCTTGTAATTGATCAAAGAGGTCATCGATGCGAGGAAGAGGATATCGGTTCTTAACCGTCAATTTGTTTAGTTCACGATAATCAATGCACATTCGTAGGGATCCGTCTTTCTTTTTAACAAACAAAATCGGAGCGCCCCAAGGTGAATGGCTAGGTTGGATAAAACCACGATCAAGTAGTTCTTGGATTTGACTTTGCAATTCTTGCATTTCGGATGGAGCGAGTCTATATGGTGCACGTGCTACGGGTGCGGCTCCCGGAATAAGATCGATTTGGAATTCAACCAGTCGATGGGGTGGAAGACCCGGCAATTCGTCGGGAAATACATCGAAAAAGTCACTAACAATAGGCACATCATCGATATGCTTCTCATCGGACTCGACTTTCTTAACGTGGGCAAGGATCGCAAAACAACCCTTACGGAGTAGTTTTCTAACTTTAAGGCACGAAACGAGGTTGAGTCTGGTGCAACTCTTATCGCCATAAACAATCAAAGGTTCACCATTCTCGATAGGAATTCGGATTGCGTTAAGATCACAAAGGATGTGAGATTTCGTTTTGACTAACCAATTCATACCGATTATTACATCAAAGCTTCCTAGTTCCATGGGTATCAAGTCAATTTCAAATTCCTTACCCAAAATGTTTAACGTACACCCCCGGTAATATGTGTCTGCACTTAATAGTTTCCCGTTAGCCACTTCAATGGTATAAGTGGTATCTAGTGGAAGTGGTGGAGTGCTAAAAGAATGAGTCAAAGTCTTGGATACAAAACTCTTATCGGCACCCGAATCGAATAAACAAGTAACATAAGTGTTGTTGAGGAGAAACGTACCCGTGACTAATTCATTGTCATCTCGGGCTTCCTCGGTGTTGATGTTGAAAGCTCGGCCGCGTGTGTTGGGGTTGGCTTTCTTCTTCGGACAGGCATTTCTAAAATGACCCGTTTGGCCACATTCATAACAAGTACCCGATTTTGGTGCATTGGGCACCTTTTGAGCGACGGGGGCGGCACTTCTACAATCGTTGGCCACATGACCACTGTAGTGACCCGAACTTTTCCATGTTTATATATATTAATTGAGATTGATATTTACATGATTAAATGTTTCCAACATGTTAAGCAATCAAACTTGTTAAGACTTGATTAATTGAAATATGTTTCATATAGACAATTGACCACCCAAGTTGACCGGCGATTCACGAACGTTAAAACTTGTAAAAACGACATGATGATATATATATGGATATACATATGGTTAACATGAGATTATGATAAGTAAGTATCTCCATAAGTATATTAACAATGAGTTATATACATATAAATAAGACTACTAACTTAAGGATTTCGAAACGAGACATATATGTAACGATTATCGTTGTAACGACATTTAAATGTATATATATCATATTAAGATATATTAATATATCATAATATCATGATAATATAATAATTTAACATCTCATTAGATATAATAAACAATGGGTTAACAATATTAATTGAGATCGTTAACTTAAAGGTTTCAAAACAACACTTACATGTAACGACTAACGATGACTTAACGACTCCGTTAAAATGTATATACATGTAGTGTATTTAGATGTATTAAAATACTTTTGGAAGACTTCAAGACATATATCAAAACACTCATACTTAACGAAAATGGTTACAGTTACTTTCCCATTCTTTTCTTTCATCAAGAATTCTAGTTGTATTCTTACCCGTATTATACACAGCTTCAAAACGTACTTACTATGGGTATATACCAATAGGAACTAGCATGGGATTCCACTCTTGATTATGTCATGTATGACTAATCAATTTTAACTTCTACCATGAGCTAGTCAACTAACTAGAACTCCTTTTAACCCCACTCACCACTCACCAATTAACACTCATCATTCACTCCATTTCACTTCCAAATCTCTTTCTAATTCTCTCTCAACACACCCACACTATTATGAACGTATTTTTCCAGTAGTTAATCATCATCTTCATCAAAAATCACTTCAATAATCAAGCTATAATCATCATAGGAAGAACACTTCAAGAATACTTCAAAAATCCCTTCAAGTTTACTAATTTACTTCCAAGCTTTCTAATCCATTCCAAGTAATCATCTAAGATCAAGAAACCTTTGTTATATACAGTAGGTTATCTTTCTTATTCAAGGTAATATTCATATTCAAACTTTGATTCAATTTCTATAACTATAAACTATCTTAATTCGAGCAAAAATCTTACTTGAACTTGTTTTTGTGTCATGATCCTACTTCAAGAACTTTCAAGCCATCCAAGATCCTTTGAAGCTAGATCATTTCTTGTCACTTCCAGTAGGTTTACCTACTAAACTTGAGGTAGTAATGATGTTCATAACATCATTCGATTCATATATATAAAACTATCTTATTCGAAGGTTTAAACTCGTAATCACTAGAACATAGTTTAGTTAATTCTAAACTTGTTCGCAAACAAAAGTTAATCCTTCTAACTTGACTTTTAAAATTAACTAAACACATGTTCTATATCTATATGATATGCTAACTTAATGATTTAAAACCTGGAAACACGAAAAACACCGTAAAACCGAATTTACGCCGTCGTAGTAACACCGCGGGCTGTTTTGGGTTAGTTAATTAAAAACTATGATAAACTTTGATTTAAAAGTTGTTATTCTGAGAAAATGATTTTTATTATGAACATGAAACTATATCCAAAAATTATGGTTAAACTCAAAGTGGAAGTATGTTTTCTAAAATGGTCATCTAGACGTCGTTCTTTCGACTGAAATGACTACCTTTACAAAAACGACTTGTAACTTATTTTTCGGACTATAAACCTATACTTTTTCTGTTTAGATTCATAAAATACAGTTCAATATGAAACCATAGCAATTTGATTCATTCAAAACGGATTTAAAATGAAGAAGTTATGGGTAAAACAAGATTGGATAATTTTTCTCATTTTAGCTACGTGAAAATTGGTAACAAATCTATTCCAACCATAACTTAATCAACTTGTATTGTATATTATGTAATCTTGAGATACCATAGACACGTATACAATGTTTCGACCTATCATGTCGACACATCTATATATATTTCGGAACAACCATAGACACTCTATATGTGAATGTTGGAGTTAGCTATACAGGGTTGAGGTTGATTCCAAAATATATATAGTTTGAGTTGTGATCAATACTGAGATACGTATACACTGGGTCGTGGATTGATTCAAGATAATATTTATTGATTTATTTCTGTACATCTAACTGTGGACAACTAGTTGTAGGTTACTAACGAGGACAGCTGACTTAATAAACTTAAAACATCAAAATATATTAAAAGTGTTGTAAATATATTTTGAACATACTTTAATATATATGTATATATTGTTATAGGTTCGTGAATCAACAGTGGCCAAGTCTTACTTCTCGACGAAGTAAAAATCTGTGAAAGTGAGTTATAGTCCCACTTTTAAAATCTAATATTTTTGGGATGAGAATACATGCAGGTTTTATAAATGATTTACAAAATAGACACAAGTACGTGAAACTACATTCTATGGTTGAATTATCGAAATCGAATATGCCCTTTTTTATTAAGTCTGGTAATCTAAGAATTAGGGAACAGACACCCTAATTGACGCGAATCCTAAAGATAGATCTATTGGGCCTAACAAACCCCATCCAAAGTACCGGATGCTTTAGTACTTCGAAATTTATATCATATCCGAAGGGTGTCCCGGAATGATGGGGATATTCTTATATATGCATCTTGTTAATGTTGGTTACCAGGTGTTCACCATATGAATGATTTTTATCTCTATGTATGGGATGTGTATTGAAATATGAAATCTTGTGGTCTATTGTTACGATTTGATATATATAGGTTAAACCTATAACTCACCAACATTTTTGTTGACGTTTAAAGCATGTTTATTCTCAGGTGAATATTAAGAGCTTCCGCTGTTGCATACTAAAATAAGGACAAGATTTGGAGTCCATGTTTATACGATATTGTGTAAAAACTGCATTCAAGAAACTGATTTCGATGTAACATATTTGTATTGTAAACCATTATGTAATGGTCGTGTGTAAACAGGATATTTTAGATTAACATTATTTGATAATCTACGTAAAACTTTTTAAACCTTTATTTATGAAATAAAGGTTATGGTTTGTTTTAAAAATGAATGCAGTATTTGAAAAACGTCTCATATAGAGGTCAAAACCTCGCAACGAAATCAATTAATATGGAACGTTTTTAATCAATGAGAACGGGACATTTCAGTTGGTATCCGAGCGTTGGTCTTAGAGAACCAGAATTTTGCATTAGTGTGTCTTATCTAGTTTGTTAGGATGCATTAGTGAGTCTGGACTTCGACCGTGTTTACTTAAAAATGATTGCTTAACAAATTTTGTTGGAAACTATATATTTTTAACATGTGAATATTATGTGATATATTAATCTCTTAACGCGTTTGATATTATGTGATAGATGTCTACCTCTAGAACAAGTCCCATTGACTCACCTAATAATAATGAAGAGTCAAATGTAAATTGGAATGATTCGTGGACTGATTCACAAGTTCCCGAAGAGGAACCGGAAGAAGAGTCGGAACCAGAAGAAGAATCGGAACCGGAAGAAGAATCGGAACCGGATGAAGAAATAGAACCGGTGGGGGAAATAATAAAACGGTTAAGTAAAAGAAAATCCTCAACCAACCGACCAAGGTTAATTATGGTCAATGGTGTTTCCGCTAAGGAAGCAAAATATTGGGAGGATTACCAATTCTCCGATGAATCGGATTCCGACGAGAATTCCGATGATGTTATAGAAATTACCCCAACTGAATTTAAAAAGGCAAAAGAAAATAATAAGGGAAAGGGCATAAAAATAGAGAAATCTAATTCCAACCCCGATGAACTTTATATGTATCGTCAACCCCCGAAGTCCTTAAGTTGTAACAATGACCCGGGAACCTCTAAACCACCAGGTTTTTCTAAACCAATGTGGAAAATAACGGCTCGTATTAGGGGAACATCATATATCCCTAGAAACTTGGGAAAACGAACCAAAACCAAAGAAGAAGAAACAAGCGAGTCGGAATAAGATAGTTGTATTCGTGTGGTGTAATATATGTAATATAGTGTGCTTATGCTTTATGATATATGTAAAAATTGCTTGTATTAATAAGTATTTTTTTATGAATCTAACTCTTGTCTATTTTACAGTATAAAAACACAAAATGGATAGACAACCCAATATTTTAAGAGACCTACCCGGAGACATGATTGATGAAATCTTGTCTAGAGTTGGTCAGAATTCTTCGGCACAACTATTTAAGGCGAGATCAGTTTGTAAGACATTCGAAGAACGTTCCAAGAATACCTTGGTTTATAAAAGGCTTTCGTTCGAAAGATGGGGGATATCACATTGGGAAATCCATAAGTTACGATGTGTTTACTTTGACGCATATATTGCGGGGAACCCAAATGCTATTTTACGCAATGGGTTAAGAAATTATTTTGACTCAATATATCCGAATATTGGACTTCGTGATTTAGAAAAAGCGGCTAACATGCAACATAAAGAAGCATGTTATGCTTACGGATTAGTAATGTTCGCTTCTCACCAAAGTGAGAACAAGAACATCGGGCTACAACTATTAAACAAAACGTTTCCACAAGTGACGGAGTCGGTAATTGGGGTAAGAAATGAGGTTTTTAGATTGTTACGGGACTGTTGGACATTACGTAACCCTCGTCCCTTTGACGACGTTACAACACGCTGTCTTATCAACGGCCATAACGGTTATGTTCCACAAGACCAAGGATGGGAAGTAGTCCTAGTAAAACCAGAATGCATGACTTGTTTCTGGACGTATGAATTACGTGTCTTTATTGCCTTTGCTGAACAACTTGTGTACTAGCTAGAATTATCTTCACAACTATCTTGTATCAAAGTTATTGTCTGCTATATTTCATGCTTTATGTAAAATAAGCGGTATTGTAAGTTTGTAAAATATTGTATAAAAGTTTGAACGCGAAATATAATTATAATCAGTTTTTCATATAGAATTGTAGTAGTTGAATTGTATATTAGCTACTAAGTATGAACTTAACGGGTAGGTACTACCCGAATTTGAACTTATAAAACGCTAATATGAAGAAAAAGCTTTTATAAATGAGTTCATATTATGCTACGAAATACTATTAACTACTCTTAATATTCTGTATGATTAACTTGTTCCATTTGACTATTTTGAAGGAAATGGCACCGACTACTCGACACACCGTGAATATGAATGAAGAGGAATTCCGTACTTTTCTAGCTTCAAACATAGCCGCAGTACAGGCTGCGCTACATACCAACAATAACCTTGGATCTAGCAGTACAGGAAATCGTGTAGGATGCACCTACAAAGAATTCACTGCCTGCAAACCTTTGGAATTTGATGGAACCGAAGGACCGATCGGATTGAAACGGTGGACCGAGAAGGTCGAATCGGTGTTTGCCATAAGTAAGTGTACTGAAGAGGACAAAGTAAAGTACGCTACGCATACCTTCACAGGTTCTGCGTTAACATGGTGGAATACCTATCTAGAGCAAGTGGGACAAGACGATGCGTACGCACTACCGTGGTCAGCATTCAAGCACTTGATGAACGAGAAGTACCGTCCCAGAACCGAGGTCAATAAGCTCAAGACAGAACTTAGAGGGTTACGAACCCAAGGATTTGATATTACCACGTACGAAAGACGATTCACAGAATTGTGCCTATTGTGTCCGGGAGCATTCGAAGATGAGGATGAGAAGATCGACGCGTTTGTGAAAGGATTACCGGAAAGAATCCAAGAAGATATAAGTTCACACGAGCCCGCCTCCATACAACAGGCATGTAGAATGGCTCACAAACTAGTGAACCAGATTGAAGAAAGAATTAAAGAACAGACTGCTGAAGAGGCCAATGTGAAACAAGTCAAAAGAAAGTGGGAGGAAAACGGTGATAAGAATCACCAATACAACAACAACAGCAATTACAACAATAATCGCAACAATTATCCCAACAATCGCAACATCAATCGCAACTACAACAAACGGCCCAACAACAACAACAACAACAACAGCAACTACAACAATCATCCCAACAACAATAATAACCGCAACAACAACAACAATCAGAAGCAGCTATGCCAAAGGTGTGAAAAGTATCACTCGGGGTTCTGCACCAAATTTTGCAACAAGTGTAAAAGAAATGGTCATAGCGCGGCGAAGTGTGAGGTCTACGGACCAGGGGTTAATAGAACGAAAGGAACAAATGGTGTCGGAACGAGTAATGGCGGAGCAAGTAGTGTCGGAGCAAGTTATGCCAATGTAGTTTGTTATAAATGTGGAAAACCGGGCCACATTATTAGAAATTGCCCGAACCAGGAGAACACGAATGGACAAGGCCGCGGAAGAGTTTTCAATATTAATGCGGCAGAGGCACAGGAAGACCCGGAGCTTGTTACGGGTACGTTTCTTATTGACAATAAATCTGCTTACGTTTTATTTGATTCGGGTGCGGATAGAAGCTATATGAGTAGAGATTTTTGTGCTAAATTAAGTTGTCCATTGACGCCTTTGGATAGTAAATTTTTACTCGAATTAGCAAATGGTAAATTAATTTCAGCAGATAATATATGTCGGAATCGAGAAATTAAACTGGTTAGCGAAACATTTAAGATTGATTTGATACCAGTAGAGTTAGGGAGTTTTGATGTGATAATCGGTATGGACTGGTTGAAAGAAGTGAAAGCAGAGATCGTTTGTTACAAAAATGCAATTTGCATTATACGAGAAAAAGGAAAACCCTTAATGGTGTACGGAGAAAAGGGCAACACAAAGCTACATCTTATTAGTAATTTGAAGGCACAAAAACTAATAAGAAAAGGTTGCTATGCTGTTCTAGCACACGTCAAGAAAGTACAAAGTGAAGAAAAGAGCATCAATGATGTTCCCGTCGCAAAAGAATTTCCCGATGTATTTCCGAAAGAATTACCGGGATTACCCCCACATCGATCCGTTGAATTTCAAATAGATCTTGTACCAGGAGCTGCACCAATAGCTCGTGCTCCTTACAGACTCGCACCCAGCGAGATGAAAGAATTGCAAAGCCAATTACAAGAACTTTTAGAGCATGGTTTCATTCGACCAAGCACATCACCGTGGGGAGCTCCTGTTTTGTTTGTCAAGAAGAAAGATGGTACATTCAGGTTGTGTATCGACTACCTAGAGTTGAACAAACTTACCATCAAGAACCGCTACCCACTACCGAGAATCAATGACTTATTTGATCAACTACAAGGCTCGTCTGTTTATTCAAAGATTGACTTACGTTCCGGGTATCATCAAATGCGGGTGAAAGAAGATGATATTCCAAAGACTGCTTTTAGAACACGTTACGGTCATTACGAGTTTATGGTCATGCCGTTTGGTTTAACTAATGCACCAGCTGTGTTCATGGACCTTATGAACCGAGTGTGTGGACCATACCTTGACAAGTTTGTCATTGTTTTCATTGATGACATACTTATTTACTCAAAGAACGACCAAGAACACGGTGAACATTTGAGAAAGGTGTTAGAAGTATTGAGGAAGGAAGAATTGTACGCTAAGTTTTCAAAGTGTGCATTTTGGTTGGAAGAAGTTCATTTCCTCGGTCACATAGTGAACAAAGAAGGTATTAAGGTGGATCCGGCAAAGATAGAAACTGTTGAAAAGTGGGAAACCCCGAAAACTCCGAAACACATACGCCAGTTTTTAGGACTAGCTGGTTACTACAGAAGGTTCATCCAAGACTTTTCCAGAATAGCAAAACCCTTGACTGCATTAACGCATAAAGGGAAGAAATTTGAATGGAATGATGAACAAGAGAAAGCGTTTCAATTATTGAAGAAAAAGCTAACTACGGCACCTATATTGTCATTGCCTGAAGGGAATGATGATTTTGTGATTTATTGTGACGCTTCAAAGCAAGGTCTCGGTTGTGTATTAATGCAACGAACGAAGGTGATTGCTTATGCGTCTAGACAATTGAAGATTCACGAACAAAATTATACGACGCATGATTTGGAATTAGGCGCGGTTGTTTTTGCATTAAAGACTTGGAGGCACTACTTATATGGGGTCAAAAGTATTATATATACTAACCACAAAAGTCTTCAACACATATTTAATCAGAAACAACTGAATATGAGGCAGCGTAGGTGGATTGAATTATTGAATGATTACGACTTTGAGATTCGTTACCACCTGGGAAAGGCAAATGTGGTAGCCGATGCCTTGAGCAGGAAGGACAGAGAACCCATTCGAGTAAAATCTATGAATATAATGATTCATAATAACCTTACTACTCAAATAAAGGAGGCGCAACAAGGAGTTTTAAAAGAAGTAAATTTAAAGGAAGAAATACCTAAAGGATCGGAGAAGCATCTTAATATTCGGGAAGACGGAACCCGGTATAGGGCTGAAAGGATTTGGGTACCAAAATTTGGAGATATGAGAGAAATGGTACTTAGAGAAGCTCATAAAACCAGATACTCAATACATCCTGGAACGGGGAAGATGTACAAGGATCTCAAGAAACATTTTTGGTGGCCGGGTATGAAAGCCGATGTTGCTAAATATGTAGGAGAATGTTTGACGTGTTCTAAGGTCAAAGCTGAGCATCAGAAACCATCAGGTCTACTTCAACAACCCGAAATCCCAGAATGGAAATGGGAAAACATTACCATGGATTTCATCACTAAATTGCCAAGGACTGCAAGTGGTTTTGATACTATTTGGGTAATAGTTGATCGTCTCACCAAATCAGCACACTTTCTGCCAATAAGAGAAGATGACAAGATGGAGAAGTTAGCACGACTGTATTTGAAGGAAGTCGTCTCCAGACATGGAATACCAATCTCTATTATCTCTGATAGGGATGGCAGATTTATTTCAAGATTCTGGCAGACATTACAGCAAGCATTAGGAACTCGTCTAGACATTAGTACTGCCTATCATCCACAAACTGATGGGCAGAGTGAAAGGACGATACAAACGCTTGAAGACATGCTACGAGCATGTGTTATTGATTTCGGAAACAGTTGGGATCGACATCTACCGTTAGCAGAATTTTCCTACAACAACAGCTACCATTCAAGCATTGAGATGGCGCCGTTTGAAGCACTTTATGGTAGAAAGTGTAGGTCTCCGATTTGTTGGAGTGAAGTGGGGGATAGACAGATTACGGGTCCAGAGATTATACAAGAAACTACCAAGAAGATCATCCAAATTCAACAACGGTTGAAAACCGCCCAAAGTCGACAAAAGAGCTACGCTGACATTAAAAGAAAAGATATAGAATTTGAAATTGGAGAGATGGTCATGCTTAAAGTTGCACCTTGGAAAGGCGTTGTTCGATTTGGTAAACGAGGGAAATTAAATCCAAGGTATATTGGACCATTCAAGATTATTGATCGTGTCGGACCAGTAGCTTACCGACTTGAGTTACCTCAACAACTCGCGGCTGTACATAACACTTTCCACGTCTCGAATTTGAAGAAATGTTTTGCTAAAGAAGATCTCACTATTCCGTTAGATGAAATCCAAATCAATGAAAAACTCCAATTCATCGAAGAACCCGTCGAAATAATGGATCGTGAGGTTAAAAGACTTAAGCAAAACAAGATACCAATTGTTAAGGTTCGATGGAATGCTCGTAGAGGACCCGAGTTCACCTGGGAGCGTGAAGATCAGATGAAGAAGAAATACCCGCATCTATTTCCAGAAGATTCGTCAACACCTTCAACAGCTTAAAATTTCGGGACGAAATTTATTTAACGGGTAGGTACTGTAGTGACCCGAACTTTTCCATGTTTATATATATTAATTGAGATTGATATTTACATGATTAAATGTTTCCAACATGTTAAGCAATCAAACTTGTTAAGACTTGATTAATTGAAATATGTTTCATATAGACAATTGACCACCCAAGTTGACCGGCGATTCACGAACGTTAAAACTTGTAAAAACGACATGATGATATATATATGGATATACATATGGTTAACATGAGATTATGATAAGTAAGTATCTCCATAAGTAAATTAACAATGAGTTATATACATATAAACAAGACTACTAACTTAAGGATTTCGAAACGAGACATATATGTAACGATTATCGTTGTAACGACATTTAAATGTATATATATCATATTAAGATATATTAATATATCATAATATCATGATAATATAATAATTTAACATCTCATTAGATATAATAAACAATGGGTTAACAATATTAATTGAGATCGTTAACTTAAAGGTTTCAAAACAACACTTACATGTAACGACTAACGATGACTTAACGACTCCGTTAAAATGTATATACATGTAGTGTATTTAGATGTATTAAAATACTTTTGGAAGACTTCAAGACATATATCAAAACACTCATACTTAACAAAAATGGTTACAGTTACTTTCCCATTCTTTTCTTTCATCAAGAATTCTAGTCGTATTCTTACCCGTATTATACACAGCTTCAAAACGTACTTACTATGGGTATATACCAATAGGAACTAGCATGGGATTCCACTCTTGATTATGTCATGTATGACTAATCAATTTTAACTTCTACCATGAGCTAGTCAACTAACTAGAACTCCTTTTAACCCCACTCACCACTCACCAACTAACACTCATCATTCACTCCATTTCACTTCCAAATCTCTTTCTAATTCTCTCTCAACACACCCACACTATTATGAACATATTTTTCCAGTAGTTAATTATCATCTTCATCAAAAATCACTTCAAGAATCAAGCTATAATCATCATAGGAAGAACACTTCAAGAATACTTCAAAAATCCCTTCAAGTTTACTAATTTACTTCCAAGCTTTCTAATCCATTCCAAGTAATCATCTAAGATCAAGAAACCTTTGTTATATACAGTAGGTTATCTTTCTTATTCAAGGTAATATTCATATTCAAACTTTGATTCAATTTCTATAACTATAAACTATCTTAATTCGAGCAAAAATCTTACTTGAACTTGTTTTTGTGTCATGATCCTACTTCAAGAACTTTCAAGCCATCCAAGATCCTTTGAAGCTAGATCATTTCTTGTCACTTCCAGTAGGTTTACCTACTAAACTTGAGGTAGTAATGATGTTCATAACATCATTCGATTCATATATATAAAACTATCTTATTCGAAGGTTTAAACTCGTAATCACTAGAACATAGTTTAGTTAATTCTAAACTTGTTCGCAAACAAAAGTTAATCCTTCTAACTTGACTTTTAAAATTAACTAAACACATGTTCTATATCTATATGATATGCTAACTTAATGATTTAAAACCTGGAAACACGAAAAACAACGTAAAACCGAATTTACGCCGTCGTAGTAACACCGCGGGCTGTTTTGGGTTAGTTAATTAAAAACTATGATAAACTTTGATTTAAAAGTTGTTATTCTGAGAAAATGATTTTTATTATGAACATGAAACTATATCCAAAAATTATGGTTAAACTCAAAGTGGAAGTATGTTTTCTAAAATGGTCATCTAGACGTCGTTCTTTCGACTGAAATGACTACCTTTACAAAAACAACTTGTAACTTAATTTTCCGACTATAAACCTATACTTTTTCTGTTTAGATTCATAAAATACAGTTCAATATGAAACCATAGCAATTTGATTCATTCAAAACGGATTTAAAATGAAGAAGTTATGGGTAAAACAAGATTGGATAATTTTTCTCATTTTAGCTACGTGAAAATTGGTAACAAATCTATTCCAACCATAACTTAATCAACTTGTATTGTATATTATCTAATCTTGAGATACCATAGACACGTATACAATGTTTCGACCTATCATGTCGACACATCTATATATATTTCGGAACAACCATAGACACTCTATATGTGAATGTTGGAGTTAGCTATACAGGGTTGAGGTTGATTCCAAAATATATATAGTTTGAGTTGTGATCAATACTGAGATACGTATACACTGGGTCGTGGATTGATTCAAGATAATATTTATTGATTTATTTCTGTACATCTAACTGTGGACAACTAGTTGTAGGTTACTAACGAGGACAGCTGACTTAATAAACTTAAAACATCAAAATATATTAAAAGTGTTGTAAATATATTTTGAACATACTTTAATATATATGTATATATTGTTATAGGTTCGTGAATCAACAGTGGCCAAGTCTTACTTCTCGACGAAGTAAAAATCTGTGAAAGTGAGTTATAGTCCCACTTTTAAAATCTAATATTTTTGGGATGAGAATACATGCAGGTTTTATAAATGATTTACAAAATAGACACAAGTACGTGAAACTACATTGAATTATCGAAATCGAATATGCCCTTTTTTATTAAGTCTGGTAATCTAAGAATTAGGGAACAGACACCCTAATTGACGCGAATCCTAAAGATAGATCTATTGGGCCTAAAAAACCCCATCCAAAGTACCGGATGCTTTAGTACTTCGAAATTTATATCATATCCGAAGGGTGTCCCGGAATGATGGGGATATTCTTATATATGCATCTTGTTAATGTTGGTTACCAGGTGTTCACCATATGAATGATTTTTATCTCTATGTATGGGATGTGTATTGAAATATGAAATCTTGTGGTCTATTGTTACGATTTGATATATATAGGTTAAACCTATAACTCACCAACATTTTTGTTGACGTTTAAAGCATGTTTATTCTCAGGTGAATATTAAGAGCTTCCGCTGTTGCATACTAAAATAAGGACAAGATTTGGAGTCCATGTTTATACGATATTGTGTAAAAACTGCATTCAAGAAACTGATTTCGATGTAACATATTTGTATTGTAAACCATTATGTAATGGTCGTGTGTAAACAGGATATTTTAGATTATCATTATTTGATAATCTACGTAAAACTTTTTAAACCTTTATTTATGAAATAAAGGTTATGGTTTGTTTTAAAAATGAATGCAGTATTTGAAAAACGTCTCATATAGAGGTCAAAAACCTCGCAACGAAATCAATTAATATGGAACGTTTTTAATCAATGAGAACGGGACATTTCAACCACCCCTTTGGCACCGGTGGCAAAATAGATTGCTACATTCACCATAGTGGTGTTTGTGGCATTTGTTGCAAAAGGGTTTATTTTCGCCATAACTTTTCTTGGCGTCGGAGGTGAAAGGCTTTTTGGTGAAGTTGTTGTTGTAGTTGTTGCTTGATTGAGGGGCTTCCCATTTTCTTTTGTTGTTACCCGACTTGTCCTCAGCTTTAGGCGTCGGTACTACGATTTCGTCAACCGTTTCGATCAATTGGCGGGTCATGTTCAAAGCTTGTTGTAGGTTAGCGGGTTTGGATGACATCACCCCTTGTTTGATGCTCTTTGGAAGACCATACATATAAAGTTCGACCCTTTGAGATTCGGGGTTCACGAGGTTTGGGCACATCAAGGATAGTTCGGTGAATCGTTGATTATAGGCATTGAGATCGTTTTCGACCGCCTCCAAGGTTCTTAGCTCTTGTTCGAGCTTTCGGGTTTCTTCGCGAGGGAAATATTCGATGACCATCTTTTCCCTTAAATCGGCCCAAGAGAGGGCGTGAGCTTCATCGGTACCCACCGATTGTACATAAGTATTCCACCATGTAAGAGCGACACCGGCGAAAGTGTGAGTGGAGTATTTGACCTTGTCTTGGTCCCGACAACCACTTATGCTAAAGACGGCTTCCGTTTGCTCAAACCATCGGGTGAGCACAACCGGTCCCCCGGTTCCATCAAAAGTGTGAGGTTTGCACCCCATGAAGGCTTTATAGGAGCATCCCTCGTTTGAGTTACCGGCTCCATTGTTGTTGTTGTTGTTGTTTTGGTTGTTGTTATTATTATTGTTATTGTTGTTGGATGAGTGACCGGCCATGGCCGCATCTACGGCGGTGGCTATCATGCGTTGTAGAGCTTGTTCGGGTGTTTCACGGCGTGGTTCACGACGAGGAGGCATTGTTCCTTCAAAACAAAAGAATACCGTTGGTTAGTATTCTAAATAATACTAACCGTGATATAGAATAAAGATAGAGAGAAAATTTTCCTTGACTCGCCTTAAATTCTTTATGTCATAATGTCGGAACGTTCATATGAGTCACCGTAATATAATCCCGGAAATTATATTACCCTGATTCATATGTGCATTCGACATTATTTCATATAGTCAAGGTGGCGTGTCAATCAAATTAAACAACGTGAGATTTAGATGAAATAAGAGTAGATATGAGTAGAAGCGTTCGAGTATAAATGCACAAATAGTCAAGTAATTCCTACTTCAAGTCTATATGCCGGTTGTAGTCTAGACTCACCAATGTACCCTATGACTCGGGGTTGACACCAATGAACTCTAAATCCCTATAACCAATGCTCTGATACCATCTGTAGCGACCCGACCAAATCATGTTTGACGGCGCCGACTACTTCGGTCCCGTTGCGTGGTCATAAGTCTTTATTATGACTTTTGACCAAAATATGTCGCATTTATTTTATAAGAAAAAGGATGTTTTAAGTTTACAAATGTAGTTCGAAAGACTAGTTACATTACAATGTTTAACGTACGAATGAAACCTATGTGACACAATTTAAAGTAGTCAAAAGACGCTCCATCTATGCATGTATACTCGACATCCAAGCAAGTATCAAAAAGAGTGCGGAAGCATGTATTAAGTAGCTTTCAAGGACCTGAGAAAACATATAGAAAACTGTCAACGAAAACGTTGGTGAAATCATAGGTGTTTTAGTAAACGTTGCATTTGAACCACAAGATTTAATATAATATGATTATCTAAATCATTTGCATTCCAAAGTTGTTATTTGTTTCGCGGGCACCCAATTATCAAACTTAACTGTTTTGCACCCTTCGCGTAGTGTTAGAACATACACTAGACCCGAAAATATATTTCATCCGCTAACGGTAGCGAACCGTCCGAATGAGGCTCGTCAAGCCCATGTGATCACATAATATAAGTTCACGTTTACACCCTGCAAGTGTAACTAATGATAATTGAATTGAGGCTTTTTGTTCAAACCCGTACGTGGAATGTTCGTTTTCGTACTTGTGTTTAAAGTGTAAAAGTATGATACGTATATGTTTCTCATCCCATAGTTTAAAGCATAAAAGTTGTTTGAAGGATGGGACTATGATCTCACCTTGAGTGCACGTATGAAAAGTACTTCACAAAGTAACGTGTGCGAAGGATAGTGCTAGTCTTGACCTAAACCAATAGGTCGTATCATTAACGGTAAATACGATAGGTCAAAGATGTTTAATTAGTCATATGGCTCGTTATGACTCGATTATGTAGCATGTGAATCAAATTGTCAAGTTTCATGCAAGATACAAGTACAGAAACAAGTTAGGAAGGTTGCATAATCATTTGGTTAAGTTTGACAAAAAGTCAAACTTTGGTCGGTCAAAGTCAACGAAAGTCAACACGTTCGGGTCGGGTCCCGAACTATTTTTCTGAGGTTTTTATTCATATATAAGCATGTTAGAACAAGTCTCATGTGAATCGGAGGTCCATAGTGTGCCAAACATTTTTCGTATTTTGACCAAAGAGGTCAGAAACTGGACACGGCTTAGGCCGCGCCGCGGCCCCAAATTGTCGCACCGCGACAATACACGGGAATTGGTACCTGGTCAGTCTCAAATGTCCAAGTCTCAATTCCAAACACTTTCAAGCATAACTCGCAAACCGCTAATACTTAGAACTCGTATCTTATATCGTTAGAAAGGTAATTTGACAAAGAACACAACTAAATACATTTCACCAACCAAAAATGTTATTTGTAACAATCGGCTTTCCAAAGTAAATGATCAATTAATGCACACATTTAATACACAAATTTGATAAGTGCACATTTATGATTCGGGCATTTAATGCATACATATAACATGCCGTTTTGTAGGTAATCGAGCATACAATACAACTAACTACTTACTAACTACAATTCATGTCATTCAATGCATCAAATATTCATTTCAAGCTTATCAAACCCTAACCCGAATTCACCAAAATCACTAATCAAGTTTATGGAGTTTTCTCAAGCAACCTACACATCAATTTGAAGCTAGTGATACTAGGAACACATTTAATACATGCATTTATAACATTTAACAACATTCAAACAACCAAATCACCAAATCAAACACACCAAAGTTCATACTCAAGCTAGTTACTTCAAATAATGAAATCGAGCATATAAATCATATATTCATGTTAGACTTGAGCCATAGACACTAATTAACAACTTTATAAGTTCAAAAATATCAAGAACACAAAATCTAGTGATTTTAGAAAGTTACCCAAACTTGATGAAGTCGGTATGGAATCGAAGAGGAAGTTGCAAGGATTTCAAATATGTAATTTGTTTTGCAAGACACCCGCTAGCTTGGATTTAGATGATGATTCCTTGTTTGAGAAATTGAGAGAAAATATGGAAGTAGAAGAAGAAAAGGGAAAATGAAAAAGAAAAGATGGGGGTGGGGGTTGACTAGTCAAAGGCTAGTCACCTCTTTGGCATTTTGGCGAAACTAGTCCCTCAAGTTCGGTTGCGGGTGCGTGAATTACCTAGACGAGATATTTTTAAAACACGTATTAACGGGAGATGTTATAAACATATAACGGAATTTAAATAGTTAAACGGAAAAGTAAACGGAAAAAGGCGGGATGTTACAGCTACGAGCCGGAAACGAAAAGAAACATCGGTTGCTGGAACCACCGTTGAGTGAGCTACGAGCCGGAAACTGCAAGATCTGTGTTGCTCTTCGAAACGCCGTCATGATTAGAAAAAAAATTACGGTGATCGTTGATTGATGAGTGCATCGAAATGGAATAGTGAGGGGTAGGAGAGCCATAATAACCTGGCTAGTGGGGTTTAGTCTGTAAAGTTACTTTTCACACTCGCTTGTGACCTATTAAATTTAATTGTTAAAAAATTATAGAATACCTATAAATTAAATAAAAACAAAATTACATATTTTAAACACAAACAATAATAAGCAATTTTACGTAGTGCTAATACCCTATATGAAGAGAGGTTTTGTTAATAGTATAAAAGCTTAATAAATTTTAATTTATTCATATTATACTGCTTATTAGCTCTTTAAATTGTTTAAAAATGTTTTTTAAAAAAAGACATGGTTTTTAACAAGAATAAATTTTTTAAAAACGGAAAATTTTTACAGAAAATTTGAAAAATTAACAAATCAATAATAGTTTGGGGATAGTTAGAAAAATTAACAAATCAAGAATGGTTGGGATAGGTGTCCTAGTTAGGATCAAAATGGAAATGGCTTTTTTTTTTATCAAAATTGTTGTCTTTATATTGTGTTCCCTTTATACAAGATCAAAACTCTATCTGAAAGATATCATCTTCTTTTACAGGAAACCTGTCATTTTATTTTATTCATATTAATTTTCCTACTTATTTGTCCGTTTTTGGTTTGTTGTATGAGAATGAGAATGTGAGTAAGAATGGGAATGAGAATGAATATGCAAATCCTACACATGGCAACGCAAAAGTTATTTACAATAGGGATATTGTGGTGCCATTCCTTTTCATTAACTTTTTAAAGATATATATATATATATATATATATATATATATATATATATATATATATATATATATATATATATATATATATATATATATATAAACCAGTAAAATGATCCGTGAAATTACGGGTTCGTTTAAACAAAACAGTTTAATTATATGTTTAGGTATCAAGTGAATGTAAATGCTAAACTCATTTAGTTTAATGATCCATTGAACCACGAATTTTGACTAAAAATGTGTCGTTTTTACAAATATATTGAAACATGTATTTTCGTATACATATGTAACGTAATTAATGCCGTAAAAATTGAATATTTATAGTATAATAATAATAATTTCAAAAAATAATTATAATTAATATTATAAAAATAAATAATAAAAATAATGTTTGCTTAAAAATGAAGTACTTATATTTTTAATAATAATCATTAATAATAACAAATGCCTATTAAAATATTTTTAAAAATTAAAATACAGTTATTATATGAAGTTTGTAAAATATGCTTCAAAATTTGTACATGTGTTCATTGAGTGTTTTATAAAAAAATGTACAATTTATTTTAAAGTTTGTACATATGATCATATGATGCTTTATCATAAGTTAAGTTGTAGATAATGCTTCAAATATTGTACTTATAATCATGAGGGTGTTTACCATAAGGTTGTACATAATAGTTCAAATATTGTACATGATCGAACCTAATGCTAATTAGGTTGTTAAGGTTCGAGTGCTTGAATTGGGAAAAAAGTGGACGATAGATTGTTTTAACTCCAATAACTGTGCAAACCCCGTTCAAAATTTGGATTCCGAGGGCGTAAAACAATAGATCTGATTAACTCATTCGATTGGATCGAAGCAAGTTAATGTTGTGGGTGATTGAACTCCGGTGATGACCGGAATCCAATTTGATAGGAATATTACGGATTAATTTTAGCAGAGTAACGTTAAGGGTGATAACGTTGTATGTAATGAATGAGTTAGAGGTGTCAAGAGAGAGAAAGGAAATGATGACGTGGCACATGTCCCTTTCATGGTCACAAGTTTGTTAGAGGGAATAATGACGTGACACATGTCCTTTCATGATCGTAAAGATCGGATCTTAACAAACTTTTGTGCTGAAGTGGTATACACACTTTAATTGTGTTATCTTGTGTGGTTTTCCGTGAGCAAGCCACCGGGTAAACTGTAACGACCCAACCCGTTATCCAACCGAATACGCAAGAATTTTTTTTTCACAAGACAGAAGTGATGGAATTCAATGAGTCCATAAAACATGTCATTAAGGTTAACATAGTTACAAAACCAACTTGTAATTGTTAAGAAAGTGGAAGCAAGATTATCAATAAAACAAGTTTATATGTTAAACCATTTAGTTGAATTCCATGTTAATATCAAGTCTTGAAATCATGCTTACAAATATAACAAGATTAGAAGGGTGTTTATACCTCCTCTAAGAATGTAGAGGGCTGAAATTTGGACAGCAGGAAGGTTGAAGAAGATGATGCAAAATGGAGCTTCAAAAGGATGAAACCTCAAGGAGAAATACCCCAAACTATACACCAACACTTAGCCTTTAGTTAGGATTTATAAACACTTGAATTATACTTGCAAAAACCAAACTTTGAACCCTCTTTTCTTCCCCAAAAGTCACGGCCTGGACAACAGCAGTAGGGAGAGTTTGGTACAGTTTTTTTTTTTGAAGTATATTGCATGTATGTTGTGTTCCAAGAAGTCAAGGAACATGTATATGGATTAAAGGAAAAGCATGGCCAAAGGAATGGCATCTCTAGCATGTGTATGCACAACTCCAAGGCCACTACCAATTTTAAATAAAATGGTTTTATTTTATAAAAAAAATACATTTTATAAAACTTGCATTTAATTTATAAAATACATTTTATAAAACTTCCATTTTATTTATTATGATTACATCATTTATAAAACCTATTTTATAAAATGTAACATAATTAATTAATTATTTAACCTATAAATAATTAAATCCATATCATATAAATTATTCCATAATTTATATATATATACATCAAGTAATAATTTAAGAAAGCCATTTTCTTAAAGTTCAAGTGTCGCGTATTTAATCAATGATCCAATCATCAAGATTAATTACATATAAGGTGTTGGTAAGCTTGTTATTGGGTATGACCCGACTTGGATCATAACATAGTGGCTACGTTAATTTAATATGTCTCTCGGGCATACGAAATACCTTCAATCTCCTACTTGCACGAGAAACATAAGAAATTAATGCAAGTGATGGATACCACCTAACGACCGTCCATCACCCACAATATGTTATGACTTTGTGCCATTCAATAACACCATCCCTTTTGAGTTCCCATCTCAAATATGAATAGGTGAATCTTTTCATTATATCCTTTCGTCCTAGATGTCATGTTAAATCCAAGAGACACAGAGTGATCACTCTCTTCTAGATTTAACTTTATCAGGCCTTAGACATCTGACTCTCAACGAATAAGAGGGACAAATTCCATCTTGACTACATACGTCCTAAATATATACCTTGCATTATACCTGAGCTCTTCCTTATGAACTACCATATTTCAGAATAGCGAAGGAAAGAATCAAGGCACAATACTTGGTAAATATCTGAACCCAATATGTATCTCAGGTCAGAGGATACAATGATATTCGCCTTTAATCAAGACTACATGTGATCAACCACAAAGGCTCCATTTAGTAGATCTTGATGGCGGGTCTTCCAATATTTGCATCCCACAAATATCTATGAACCTTGGTTGCAACCTTGCCCCACATTCATCCCGTGAATGTATACCAATCCAAGTTCATAATAGTCTAAACCTCACACTTGCTCCCACAAATGTGATCGACTACGGAATTTAGAATAATAACTTATTCATGGATAAAATATGCAAAATAGGAACATAACTCAAGATAAATTAATGCCATAATTGTATTAATGAGTTTGAACTACTTCGTTCCGTTACAATACATAAAACAGATCATGACCAATCACTAGAATATCGAAGCCCAAGTGCACAAACATGTCCAGTATGTTTCGTTCCATGTAAGAGCTTCGTGAGAGGATCTGCTATATTAAGATCTGTGTGAACTTTGCGAATACATATCTTTCCCTTTTCAACTTCATCCCTTATGTAGTTGAATCTCCGCTCAATGTGACGGGTCTTTTGATGAGCACGAGGTTCTTTGATTTGAGCAATCGCACCCTCGTTGTCACAAAAGATCTCAAGAGGGTCCTGAATGGAAGGGACAACTCCTAAGTCGTCGATGAATTTCTTCATCCATGCAGCTTCCTGAGCTGCCAATGAGGCGGCAATGTACTCTGATTCTGTAGTGGATAAAGCAACAACATCCTGTTTTGAACTCTTCCAAGAGACCGCACCTTCATTTAACGTGAAGACATAACCGGACTGTGACCGAGAATCATCTCGATCAGTTTGGAAACTCGCGTCCACGTAACCTTTTACGGCGAGTTCCTCATCACCAGATCCATATATTAGAAACATATCCTTAGTCCTCCTAAGGTATTTCAATATACTTTTAACCGCAATCCAATGACTGTTTTCTGGGTTATTCTGGTATCTACTTGTCAAGCTAAGAGTGCATGACACATCCGGTCTAGTGCATATCATTGCATACATGATTGACCCAATGGCATATGCATATGGGACTTTCTTCATTCTCTCATGTTCATCTTTCGTGGTGGGGCACTGAGATGAACTGAGAAGTGTTCCCTTTTGAATAGGTACCAAACCTTTCTTAGAGTTCTCCATCTTGAACCTTTTCAAGATCTTTTCAATGTATGCACTTTGATTCTAACCTATCAGTTTCTTGGATCTATCCCTGTAGATCCCAATCCCCAAAACGTATTATGCTTCTCCAAGATCCTTAATGGAGAAGCATTTACTTAACCAAGTTTTAACACCTTGCATAGCCGGAATATCATTTCCAAATAACAATATATCATCCACATATAGTACAAGGAACATGATTGTGGTCCCACTAGCTTTCATATATACACAAGCTTCATCACCATTTTTAATGAAGCCAAATTTCTTGGCCTCCTCATTAAAACGATGATTCCACATTCGAGATGCTTGTTTCAATCCGTAGATTGACTTCTTTAACTTGCATACCCTTTTAGGATATTTCGGATCAACAAAACCTTCAGGCTGAACCATATAGACATCTTCCTCAAGATGTCCATTTAGGAAAGCGGTCTTGACATCCATTTGCCATATTTCATAATCATAATGAGCAGCAATGGCAAGTAATATCCTAAAAGACTTTAGCATTGCCACTGGCGAAAAGGTTTCATCATAGTCAACCCCTTGAGTTTGAGTGAAACCTTTTGCTTCAAGTCTAGCTTTATATGTATCCAAGTTTCCATGTATGTCGGTTTTCATTTTGAAAAGCCATTTACAATCAACTAGCCTAGAGCCAGGAGGTTGCGCAACAAGTTCCCAAACTTGGTTGTCATACATGGATTGCATCTCAGCGTTCATGGCTTCCTGCCATTTATCTTTATCAATCCTTGATAAAGCATCTTGGTAGTTAGTTGGTTTATCCAAATCAACCACATAGCATCCATCCATGAGAAACCCATATCTCTCAGGTGGATTACTAATCCTACCAGATCTGCGAACGTCTTGTGTATTTTGATCATCCATTTGATCACTCTCAACATTTTCATGTTGAGTGCTAGTGTCAACCAATTGTGTATCATCTACTTGATCTTGAATCTCTTCAAGATTTATTTTCCTTTCACTTTCACCTTCCATTAAGAACTTAGTTTCAAGGAATTCTTCCTTCCGAGTAACAAATACATTTTGCTCGGTCGAATCATAGAAATAGTATCCCATATCATCCTTGGGATATCCTATGAAGATACACTTCGTGGATCGAACATGCAACTTATTAGCATCATAGTGCTTAGGATAAGCTTCACATCCCCACACTTTCAAGTATGATAGAGAAGGAGGTTTTCCAAACCACATCTCGTGAGGAGTTCGTTCCACTTTCTTGGTTGGGGCCATATTTAAAATACGAGCCACGGAGCTTAGACAATAACCCCAAAATGATAGAGGTAACGAGCTTCTTGCCATCATAGATCGAACCATATCCATTAGGGTTCGGTTCCTCCTTTCGGAAACCCCATTAAGTTGGGGTGTTCCTGGTGGAGTAAGTTGTGAGATAATCCCACAACTCCTAAGATGATCTTGGAAAGCATCGCTTAGGTATTCACCTCCTCTATCGGTACGAAATACCTTGATTGTCTTGTTGAGTTGATTTTGTACTTCGTTTTGATATTCTTTGAATGCTTCAAAAGTTTCATCCTTATGTCTTAATAAGTAGACATATCTGAAATGACTAAAGTCATTAATGAAAGTAACTAAGTATCTTTCACCATTCCTAGTCATGGGTTTAAAGGGTCCACATACATCCGAATGTATTAATCCCAATAAATCTTTAGCCCTTTCATAGGTCCCTTTGAAAGGTGATTTAGTCATTTTGCCTTGTAAACAAGATTCACATACATCAAATGAGTCCATCTCATTTGATTTCAAAAGTCCATTCTTTTGAAGTGTACGCATTCGGTTCTTGTTTATGTGACCAAGGCGACAATGCCATAAGTAGGAATCACTCAAATCCCTTTTGAGTTTCTTGGTGCTAGTATGGTATATTGAGCTACTAGATGATTTATCATCATGAACCAATTCATAAATTCCATTTGAAGGCGAAGCCTTAAAATAGAATACATTATCTAAATAAACGTGGATATCATCATTAACAAAATTAAGATAAAAACCACATTGTTTTAAACGGGAAACTGAAATAATGTTTCGACATAAATCCGGTGCATACAAAACATTTTTCAAAATAAGTTCCAAACCACTTGGAAGCTTTAATACAAAGTCTCCTTGAGCCTTCACTTGCACTTTGGCTCCATTACCCATAAAGAGACTTGATGTTCCCGCTTGCTTGCTACTTCTTTTGAACCCCTGCAAAGAATTGCAAATGTGAGTTCCACATCCAGTGTCTAATACCCATGTATTAGAAAAGTAATACTAAGCTCTATATATACCATATATATTACCTGAGGTTTGCCCAGCATCCCTCTTTTCCTTCAACTCCTTAAGGTAGACCGGGCAGTTTCTTTTCCAGTGACCCATTTCACCGCAACCGAAGCACGGGTCTTCCTTGGGGTTTGCTTATCCGGCAACCTTTTGCTTCTTGTTCTTGTTTTTAGTTGGGGTAACCATCTTCCCCTTTCCCTTGCCTTGATGAGCGGGTCCTTTCCTCTTAGCCGCCTTTGGCTTAGAGGTGTTATTACCTTTGGACCCACCATCATTGACCATTAGCACGGGTGAAGCCCTCTTACCCATGCTAGTTTACGCCATCCTATGCATGCCATGAAGTTCGCCAATGGTCTTATCCATCCCATTCATATTGTAATTAATTACAAATTGGTCAAACCTCTTTGACAAGGAGTTTAGGATAAGATCCGTGGCCAGCTCATTAGATATGTTGAGATTAAGACGGTTTGCGCGATCAATGAGGCTTTTCATCTTAAGGACATAAGATGAAACAGATTGGGAGTCGTCCATACGACATGCATGAAGCGCTCGAACGGTCTCGAAGCGCTCGACACGTGCTTGTTGAAGGAACATCTCCTTTAATTGCGTGATCATGTCGTATGCAGTATGATGCTCGATATCCTTTTGGAGTTCGGGTATCATAGTCCCAAGCAGTAGGCAAGTGACTTGCACCGAATCGGCGCAATACTTATCCCAATAATCCATGCCTTCCATATCATCCTCGTCGGGTTGATCGGGAATGGGGTCTTCCAACACATACGCTTTATCCTCGAGTTTGAGGACAATCCTAAGATTGCGGAACCAATCCATAAAGTTCGTATGGTTGAGTTTGTCTTTCTCGATGAGAGACCTAAACGATAGGTTGTTCAGGTTAATTGGTGCATTTTGCATGTTGTTGTTATTGGCGGCCATCTACAAAATTTAACAAAGTTCATTTAAGTATCGATTTTAAATTTAATAAATAATACCCTTTAAATATTAATTGACTTATTAAATATTAGAATCCAACGGTAAATCAAATTTCGGTTAGGTGACCTTTATCCCGTTATTTGATTTAGCTAGGTAGTCATTTATATGACAATTGCAATCCTTTTGCAACTTCTAAATTATGGGATCATGCAATCCTTTTGCATGGCATATTTATCCCATCAACGCCTATTTGTTCCTCATGCTTCGGTGACCCTAAGTTCATGATTCCCAAATCAAGTCGTCCTACTTGTGTAAACTTGTAAAATTCAACATACAAGTGGTTAGGTGACCTTTATCCCACAAGTGTGCCAAATTTACCTTAATCATATTAGTTTGCTCATAATGGTTAGGTGACCTTTATTCCATCATGAGTTCCCTAGTATGCCTAATTGTCACACAATAAGGATGGCGTTTAACTTGTTTACCTTGTAAATATAGGGATTTTAAGTTTTCATGTATTTCTAGTTTAAGAAAACTTTTATGCCATACACCAACATGCATTTAGTGTATGGTTTATTTGAAATCCATTTTCATGTCATGTAATTTTAGCCAATTACTTGATATAAACCATTTTATACATATGATCCTTATCATGTTCTTAATGTCCTTTTAGCCATTTCAATTTAACCGATTAAATTATGGTTTGGTAAATTTCATGTTGTTAATAATTTAACCAATTAAATTTTAGTTTTGCTTGTTGTTAACTTGTTTGATAACTTGTTGTATTAACATACACAATCCACAATCATACAAGAAATTAAAACAACCACGCATGCAAAACAAATGTTCACAATCAAGCCTTTTAGTAGACATTTTGTTTAGCCGAAAACAAAATGCCACCGGTCAATGGGTAAAACACAAAGTAAGAGGTTTTAACCTCCCACTTAACCTTGCATCCACATGCTTCTTGTGTTCTTCCTTGTGTTCTTCATGCATCTTCATCTTGTTACAAAATATATCCTAATACATTTTATCTAGAAAATGAAAATACAACCTAATCTACTTTACATACCAAATGTAAAATAAATTACATAACCAAATGAATGAATATTACAACCAAATGAATAAATTAATTATTACATACCAAATGAATAATACAAATCATTCAAACACACATGCATTCAAACATAAGGTCAATGCATTGATTGTGAACTACAACATATGAACAAAAATGACCAATTTGCAACTTCTAAACCCTCTTGGAACCTCCAAGAATTCAGCCAACCTTACAAACCCACCCAAACCCGAACATTTTTACATTCCATATTCATGCATGTGCATGGAATGCAAATATAGTGGGTTTAAAGACCATAAAAGAAGCATAATCCATAGACTTCGGCTCTAGATACCATTGATGGAATTCAATGAGTCCATAAAACATGTCATTGAGGTTAACATAGTTACAAAACCAACTTGTAATTGTTAAGAAAGCGGAAGCAAGATTATCAATAAAACAAGTTTATATGTTAAACCATTTAGTTGAATTCCATGTTAATATCAAGTCTTGAAATCATGCTTACAAATATAACAAGATTAGAAGGGTGTTTATACCTCCTCTAAGAATGTAGAGGGCTGAAATTTGGACAGCAGGAAGGTTGAAGAAGATGATGCAAAATGGAGCTTCAAAAGGATGAAACCTCAAGGAGAAATACCCCAAACTATACACCAACACTTAGCCTTTAGTTAGGATTTATAAACACTTGAATTATACTTGCAAAAACCAAACTTTGAACCCTCTTTTCTTCCCCAAAAGTCACGGCCTGGACAGCAGCAGTAGGGAGAGTTTGGTGCAGTTTTTTTTTTGAAGTATATTGCATGTATGTTGTGTTCCAAGAAGTCAAGGAACATGTATATGGATTAAAGGAAAAACATGGCCAAAGGAATGGCATCTCTAGCATGTGTATGCACAACTCCAAGGCCACTACCAATTTTAAATAAAATGGTTTTATTTTATAAAAAAAATACATTTTATAAAACTTGCATTTAATTTATAAAATACATTTTATAAAACTTCCATTTTATTTATTATGATTACATCATTTATACAACCTATTTTATAAAATGTAACATAATTAATTAATTATTTAACCTATAAATAATTAAATCCATATCATATAAATTATTCCATAATTTATATATATACATCAAGTAATAATTTAAGAAAGCCATTTTCTTAAAGTTCAAGTGTCGCGTATTTAATCAATGATCCAATCATCAAGATTAATTACATATAAGGTGTTGGTAAGCTTGTTATTGGGTATGACCCGACTTGGATCATAACATAGTGGCCACGTTAATTTAATATGTCTCTCGGGCATACGAAATACCTTCAAGAAGGGTGCGCGGCTCGCTCCACTGCTTGTGCGCGGTGCGCACAAGCCTGGTCAGCTTATGTCCGAAGTTTCCATTTTTCGTTTAAAGATCTCCCACTTCCCGACACTTTTAGACGAAACGGTTTTCACAACACATAATATTAGATAAAACTAACGCGTTCCAATAATAAAACAAGTTTTACGACACCGGGCCCACATCTGCCGTTTTACGACTTTCGTACAGAATGCAAGTTTCCGACCACGTGAATTTTAACACAAAAATAAAGACTGAGCATGGTGATTGGGGATACGCTACCCAATCCTAATCAAATCCAAAAGCACGTCTTCTAAGCAACTACGCAAGTCCACTAGTTCCCACGCTTACCCGAGCCACCGCATCCATGCAAATCTATAAAAAAAATATAAACAACGAGAGGGTAAGCTAACGCTTAGTGAGTGAGAATATACTACATACATATATATGCATAAAATGGACACGCATCGCCAACACACAAATAGTAAACACATACCGCAATCCGAGCATAGCTAAGCAATGTTATACCCAACGTACCACTAAGCCAAATCCGTAAGATTAGCTACAACATACAATAAGTATATATACGCATATACAAAATACATCCGATAATACAACAAGGTTAATCCCTTAACCTTAAACCCATGAAGGTTGGCCGAACAACCCGAGCCTTAGTGAATTCGCACAACCCGAGATTCACTTCCTTCACCACTTCAACAACCGAGGACGGCCTTACTACCCGTGTCTTAGTGAATTCGTACTACCCGAGATTCACTACCTCATCAATAAGATGACCGAATAACCCGAGTCATCATGAATTCGCACTACCCGAGATTCGCTACCTCATCAAAACCCACATCATCGGGGTTACTCAACCGTAACTGAATACCAATCCCACTACATCGGGATTATATAACTCCATATCACAAGTCCATGTGATAACGTACACACGAAGTGTGCACCTCGCCAAAGGTGGTCAACCAAAACGCACAACCGTGCCAATTGGACTTATTACACAAGTCCATCAAATCCACCTATATATGAAGTGAGTTCTATAACCGAGAACCACTTCACCCGGCCCGCACCCATCCTACACATACATATGCACATAGGATATTAACACTCACCTTGTCGTCCTGAAGAATGCAACCGACCAAATCCGCAACACGTCTATGGAAAGTACCTATTCCATTATCACAATACAAACAACACAATTATGGTGGATTTACAAACCAACTCAATTGACCCTTAGTGCAACTTCGACCCAATTGCACTTCCAAGCACAAACCGCGCCCAAACTAACCAGTAATCACTAACACTAGTGACAATGGTCCTAATATGCCAATTTAACCCAATAATAAGTGTTAAATGCTTATCATTCTCAAAATCACCCATAAACCCTAATTTTGACTCATTTTAAAATTAGTCTTTCAAATAAATTAAAATGGGTTCCAACACTTTCATAATCACCAAATCTAGTGATTAAACCCAATTCCAAGTCATAAATCATGGCCAAGTCGGTTTTCAACCCAAAACCCACCAACAACAACAATAAACCCGAATACTAGCATCAAAGAACTCACTTCAAGAGTTTAAATTGGTTTATCTACAATTCAAATTCAAACCCTAACTTTGAATATCAAATCAAACATTGAAATTCGGAGTTAGAACTTACCACAACAACCATAATGTAGCTAGGAACGAGATGAACAACTTTAACACTCGAGATTTTGATCGATTCAAGCTTCTTCTTCTCCAAAACCCCAAATCTCTCTCTAGAAATCTCTCTCTCTCTAAGAATGGATGAGAGTGTTGAATGGATGTGAAAGTGATCCAAAATTGGATCCAAACCAGCTGATATGGCTTGATATTCGTCCTCAAGTGAAAAGACCAAAAAGCCCCTCATTTAAATCTAATTTGGAAAAGACAGAAATTCTGTCGCAGGTGGTGTGCGTGGCGCGCACGATGCTCCGAACAGTCTGTCACCCTTTAAACTTACACCACACTTCACACACTTTACGTACATCATTCTTACTCTATGTACAATAAATATTTGGGTCTTACAACTCTCCCCCACTTAGAATCGATCACGTCCCCGTGATCCTCGTCACTTAACCAACCGGAACCACACTCTATGGTCCTCAAACATACGTTACAAACCGACTTCCACCATAATTATTATAACCTCGAAGATTATTCCATTTACCAATTACACACGTGCACGCATTTCGAGACATGAAATGCACATAACATCCGAAATCTATAACGATCACTTAGAGTACGCGGAATCGCCACGTATTCTTCCAACTCCTCTAGGTAATTCTTCTCAAAGAGTCACCTTTAATAACAAAATCGTCACTCGTGATTCATTAAAATCCACAAGTCCAAGCACTAACACTTGCTCAATCCCTCACATCGGAAAAACTCCGCCAATCTCGTACCGAGATAACAACCCTTAGCATACTCATACCAAGTACAATGCTAATAACAACCGCATACCAAAATTAAGGTCAACAACCAAACCGATGAAGACCGAATCCAAGCGAATCCTTACGGATAACACTTACCACCTAATATCCCTCGTAGTGCACAAATACGACTAATATGCCACTATCATAACATCATAAGCCAACGACTAAACCGCTAGTGCCCAAAACGACTAGGGCAACACAAACCCCAAGGTGTACGAAATCAACAAATGTCACAACCTTAACAACATGTGAGCGAAACACAACTATCGCATCACTAAACACACGAAGATGGCCGAAACAACCCGAGCCTAAACATATATGAAGGATGGCCGAAACAACCTGAACCTTAGTGAATTCGCAACAACCTGAAATTCACCAACCCAATCCATATTTCCTACAACGAAATGACCGCACAACCCGAGTCATTGTGAATACGCGCAACTCGATATTCACTACCTCCACCACATAGTATAACCGAGGATGGCCGTGCAAACCGAGCCATAGTGAATCCGAATAACCCGACATTCACTACCTCAAACTATGAGTCCAACCAAAAGGGACAATCGTACTACCCGAAATTTTGTGAATACGAACAACCCGATATTCACGTCCCACAACACAACACATGAATGGTACTCCCATTCCAATAATGTTATACCATGCCGGTACAACACTACTCCCAAGGTGAAGTTAGCGGACCGAGTCAACGGCCATAACCCACCAATCACATACGCTCTTTTGGCCACAATCGACGAGTAGTGTAACATCGCGCACTGCCACACTATAGTGAATCCTAACGGAATACACTAACCATCCATCCCAAACAACAAGTATATACCATACTTAGAAACATTCCACTCACTTGGAATCTTTGCACACGCATCATACGTACGCGTACATCACGCCATCATTATCGAGCAAGAACCATCCATATCGCACATAGGCACAAAATAATAGTTCTTTAGAAGAGAATTCGACACGCACATCCCTTAACCGAGGGATTTCACCTTGCTCGCCAAACACGTCCATTTATCTCCCGAAGAGATTAACCATATTACCACCTTGGTGTTTAAATCCAAAACCATAAGTACAATTTAACTGAAATTGTACTCTACCATAAATCGACCAATCTAGGTCCCGACACTAATTCCTGATCTACTATGAGCATTATCCGAAATCTCACACTAAAATCTCCTAGTGTGGAGTGTAACTCCCCCACTTGGAACTACGTTCCATAGCCGCATCGTCGTGGTAACATCATCCGCGATAATTACCACTCTCCAGTATACGTGACCAATCTCTCCATCAGTCATAACACTCGAATTCTCATGAAATTCATTTCGCGCACTAAAATTGACGCTCACTGTCACCCGTTGGCTTTATTTAAACAACGACACAAAACCAACACAACACGCACCTTGTACAATCGTACAATACTACCGAAAGGTAGACTTTTCTAACAATTAGGTTCACACGACCCATCACCACATCTTGCTCTAACCTTGAACATACGAAGGATTTTAAGCTATCCTTCATCACTTCGAACAAAGCGTTCACCACAAATTACACAAACTTTATTCTTGCAATCCCCCGATTGCCATAGCTTGTCACATTTCCACCTAGTCACTCATGTACCTAAGGGTTTTTCTCCGGTACCCTAAGTACAACGTAACTGTAACACCATCGGAGTCAAATACCACGCTAGTAGATATGAAAGAGGCACCTAACATCGCGTCACGTAGACTCCATTACCAACATACGTCGAGATCAAACACTCAATCTCAAGGGTTCTATCCACCCGATGAACCTCATGGTTCACCGTCTTCAACACAAAAGCGAACACGCGCTCACAACCGAGCACCAAAGCCCATTCTCATGGCTTGGTAGAAACGTTTCCCAAACACTTAGGAATGCTTGGTTACACCAAGTCTTACGCCCTTCGTCCGCCAATCTAAACGTCACCATAGGGAAATTCCACTAGGAACGTCACCCATAACAAAATATGTACAACACAATGCTTTCAACAAACTCGTACACAACGACACATAATAAATATTCAAAAGACATATTTATTAAAATGAAACGTACCTTAACATCTCCTTGCGGCATTCGCCGCCGCCAACTCGGGACAATCCGACTTACGATGTCCCTCTTTATGACAATAGTAGCACATTCCGTCATCACTTCTCGGCATTGAGCACTCCCATAACTTGTGGCCCCTAACACCACAATTGAAACATCTAGGCGCACGAGAACTCGTCGTGCCTTTCTCCAAATTACCCATACTCGTACTTGACTCTTAGTTTTCTTACTTGGAGCACCATACGAATCAACCCTTCTTTTACTTGAAGGTTCACTAACCTTCGATCGCGAATACGATTCGAAACCCCTAGCCATGGCGAATAACTCCGCAAACGGTTTCACTTGACCAACGCTGAAAGGACCCGTTCATATACATTATAAACGATTCACAATAGTTGATTACATCGCGAGGTATTTGACCTCTATATGATACATTTTACAAATATTGCATTCGTTTTTAAAAGACAAACTTTCTTTACAATGAAAGTTGACGGCATGCACACCATTTCATAATACATCCAACTATAATTGGCCTAATAATAATCTTGATGAACTCAATGACTCGAATGCAACGTCTTTTAAAATATGTCATGAATGACTCCAAGTAATATCCTTAAAATGAGCTAATGCACAGCGGAAGATTTCTTTAATACCTGAGAATAAACATGCTTTAAAGTGTCAACCAAAAGGTTGGTGAGTTCATAGGTTTATCATAACAATCATTTCAATATATTAATAGACCACAAGATTTCCGTTTATAAATATATGTACACTCGCAAGTGTATAAAAGTATTCTATAAGTTGTAGGCACCCGGTAACAAGCCTTAACGTTCATGTTTTACCCTCTGAAAGTACACCAATCAGGTGTGTTATATAAACCTCGAAGTACTAAAGCATCCCATAGTCAGGATGGGGTTTGTCAGGCCCAATAGATCTATCTTTAGGATTCGCGCCTACCGTACATAGACAAATAGTTTAATGTTACCAAGCTAAGGGTATATTTCTGGTTTAAACCCACGTAGAATTAGTTTTAGTACTTGTGCCTATTTCGTAAAACATTTATAAAAACAGCGCATGTATTCTCAGTCCCAAAAATATATATAAAAGGGAGCAAATGAAACTCACCATACTGTATTTCGTAGTAAAAATACATATAACGTCATTTAACAAGTGCAAGGTTAGCCTCGGATTCACGAACGTATCAATATTGAGATTCAATATTGCAGGAAAGTACGTAGACGCAACGGAGATGATAAACACTAGATTGACCTCACGAGCATACTCATGAACCATACCCATCACCTTCATAGCTATAACCCATAATTTCCTTAGCTTCGACTCATTCAAAAAAACTATTTTGAAATCACTCGGACAGCACTCCGTCGTAATATTTTATGTATACTAATAATATCTTGAAATAATACAGAGCAAATATATATATATATATATATATATATATATATATATATATATATATATATATATATATATATATAAATCGATTGAGAGAGTTTAGAGAAATATATTTTCAAGTTTCTATGAAATAATGAAACATATTGAATTCTATTTATAATAGATTTTTGAATTATTAAAGTGAATTATTAAAGTATGAATTATTAAAGTAAATTATTAAAGTATGAATTATTAAAGTGAATTATTAAAGTATAAATTATTAAAGTGAATTATTAAAGTATGAATTATTAAAGTATGAATTATTAAAGTGAATTATTAAAGTTAAAGTAAAGTAAAAGTAAAGTAAAGATAAAGTTAAAGTATAGTAAAAGTATAAAAATTATGTGTGTATAATACGCGTATAAATATATATAATATTAATTTAAATCGTTATATATATATTTAATGAAATAAAATATAAATATCGTTATATTTATTATACTGGTTAAGTAATGAGTTGTCAAAAGTGATTCTAGATATTTATAAAAGTTATATACGTTTTAATAATAAAGTTCTTTTTAAACTGAAAACGTCTTTGTACGTTTGAAAATAGATTAATAGAATATTATGGAAACCAATTCTCCACTAACTTTTGTCTAACTTTCGTAAATGACACTTTTTGTTTTTATTTATAAATAGCTTTACAAATTATTCTGAATATCGTTAAGAGGAATAGATTTTCTCAAATCATAGTGGACATCTCAACAGAGACTTGTAATCATAATTCAATGTTTCTGATAATTCAATCATTTAATATATTTTTTTTAATTTCGTCGAAAATCATATTGAAACAAATACGTTCGTGTAAAGTATTATACGTTTAATACTTTATTAATATTCTCAAGTTATAATATATATACATATACATATCTATTTATATATAACGATTCGTGAATCGTCGGAATTTGGTCGAGGTTATAATGAATGTATGAACACAGTTTAAAATTCTTGAGATTTAACTTAACAAACTTTTCTTATCGTGTCGGAATAATATAAAGATTAAAGTTTAAATTTGGTCGGAAATTTCCGGGTCGTCACAGTACCTACCCGTTAAAGAATTTTCGTCCCCGAAATTTGATAGAGGTCGTCATGACTAACAATGAGAATGTTATTATAATGATTATAGAGTTTTATCATGTTCAAGAAGCATGGATAAATAATTCGATTACTCGAAGTGTGTGAGTGAAGTTATCGTAAATGAATGAAATAAGATAATAGTGATTTGTCGTATCTTTTGACGTCATCACGATTGATCTCCGAAAAGAAAATCTTTGTAATCTATATTGGATTTGATTATTCGGCGATTAAGGAAATTATGATCCTCTTCGAATTAATGCGTTAATCCATTTTGATTTCTCTGTCGAATATTTCACTATAAATCCACCTCCTTTGTTTTCTTACAACTCACATCTTCTCAACTCATATTTTAAAGTATTTGTCAATATGCTTCATCCAGTGCTGATTCTTGATATACTCCTCACTTTCATATCTGTCGCTCTTCTTTTTCATTTGCCTCCGGAAGAATCTATTTACTTCTACTACACTCTTGGTTTTATAGTGTTTTTAGTTCTCCCGTGTCTTTATATTGCTATATGCATTGATATATACGGTTTGTGATTTCTGGGTTGTTGTTGGGTTTTATATCTTCCCTTATATTTCAAAGTCCTTGCTTCTTCTATAATCATTATCATCCACAGTTAATGCTCTCTTCTATTTGCTATGATTTATACTCCCATTTCTAGTTCAGAGCTTTGTCCTTTCATTTCTTCTTCTTGCGATTAAGCACCGCTTGTAATGGTCCAGAATTCGCAGATATAAATTTCGGAATGAACATTGTTAATGTTCTAGGAAGGAAATTGTAATGGCACGATCTTGACTTGTCAAATTACCAGAATACCTCGAAAAAGGCCGAATCATCAAGAAATATTTTCTTGATATTTAGAGATCAAAGAGAATACAAGAGTCGTGTAACATAGCACATGATGACGTTATGATCTGTGAATCATCATGTTCCATTTAGAAACTCAGCATGAATTACTGTAATATAATCACGTTGATCAAGTGTCATTATATTATACTAACTCATGCTTCAGCTCCCAACACTTCTTCAAGAATATTCCTATTTTAAACTCGAATGTTTCAGAATTTAGAAACTAAAATAGTTTCTTTTATGATATAATACAGATAGCGCGAAGAGGTAAATGATTTCAGATAAGAATAATTATAAAAATATCTTCAGAAGTATGGATGATATTTATAATGAAAGATACGATGATATCTTAAAATGTCTAATATCAGAGGATGATGAAGGATATTGTCCGCAGGGGTTTAGAGTCAGGAGCAAGGTATTCGTTAATGACTTCAGCAAGTACTGAATCATTTGGATTCTTTGAAGGCAGGTTCAGCCTTTGTGATTTGTCCACAGCCTCCTTCATACTTTGCTCAATCCGTTTTCCAGTTTCAAAGCTTCTCTTTTTCTGAGCTTTGCCAATATACTATCCTTTATCATCCAACTTTTTACTGTTAAGGTCGTTTACAGTTTTTGCTGCTTCATCATCATTTTTCAAAATTTCAAGAACTGGTTCATAGTTTAGGGTGTTTTTCAGAAATTTCTCATTCAAAGAATGTAAGTCTTGGAGGTAGACGTTGTGTGTATATGTAATTGTTGATGTAGACATGCTGCGAGGTTTCAAAATACTGATTGCTGATTCTCAATAATTGGTATGGCAATTCTTGTTATAAGGTACGAATGAGTATATGATAGGGTTTCGATAATTATAATGATTTTTTTTTTTTGGAAAGTCAAAGATCAGTGAAGTTGTTGGTAAGTTTATTGCTAATGTGGTGAATATAAACGATTCTCCGGTAACGTTGGCGAAAGGGCAACGTATCTATCGAGGTTATAATAAGACTGTTTTGATTGAGAAGTCGAAGTTGACTTGCTGGAGCTGTGACAAAACTGTCTATTTTGAAACGGATTTGAAAAGTTATTTTAGCTAGTAAATGCCAAAGGGTCTAACACGGATACGTGTCGAACTATGACTTGGGTTTTGAGAGTTTTTCAAGTGTATAGCTGTGGGTAACATGTGGTTAGATCATCATCTCGATTTTTCCTTAGTTGAAGTGTCTTCAGGAATTTCGAAGGGTTTGAGCACATATTGTAATCGTTAATACATATGATGTTCTAACACAGTTTTGAAGTCAAAGTATAGCTTTGAAAGATATATGAATCTAAGAGTGATGATACTGGTTATATTTCGAATTAAATTATGCGATTTCAAAATCAGAATATGTAATTGAATTTGAATGAGTATGATTGTTTTGATTTATATGAAAGAATGGATATTGTTGTGAAAATAGGGAGTATAGTTGATGATTGCTGAATCAGTTTCGAAAAATGTAATATATTAATTGTGAATTTATATATCTCTCGGGCATTACCTACCCGTTAAAAAAATTTCACAATTAATATTTTGTACAAAAGAAGTTTATTACAGTCTTTATGAAAATATATGTGTATATTTTCTTTAGATGTAATATAGATTTAATGAGTTAATATTAAATTAAACTCATTTGTTTTATGGTTGAAACTAGAATTGAGTAATCCCTAAAACTTTATAAATTGCATAAGTATTTCTTCAATAATATTGAAATTATGAATCATTACTTTGTTATTTGTTGGTTTTCGTGAAATTCTTGTGAACTTCGCAAGGTACGAATGATGTTATTTGAAAAGTTTCGAGTACATCGATGATGAAAGTGTAAAATCAAACATATATTCGAATAATACACTTGATTTATTATGAATTGGAATTTTATTGAATTGAGACAGAGATTATAATTAACGATGGTTAAGTTGCGGACGAAAGACGTACATCATTGCATATTTGTAATATGAATTAACTGAGTAGTTAAGATTCACACATAATAGCTTAGTACGGGAAGATTTATTATGGTTTAAAAATTTATACATATAAAATATACATATAAATCTTTCGATTGGAAATGAGTTAATACTTCATAACTCGTTGATACAATATATTTGTTGTTGATTCGTTGATAGTGCTCCAAATGAACATATATTTAGTAGCAATATCCTCCCAACATGTAAATTATTTAGTTGTAATTGTCCTATTTTAAGTTGTAATCGTTTATATTAAATAAGTGCGAAGACAAAAGGCGAAAACGACGATTTAAAGACGCAAATGACCAAAAAAGCTCAAATGTACAAGATACAATCCAAGTGGTTCAATTTATTGATGAGAAACGTCTAAAAATGACAAGAGTACAAGTTGCGGAACGCAAAGTACATGATATAAAATAATACGCAAGGACGTTCAAAAATTCGGAACCAGGACATGAGTCAACTATCAACGCCCGACGCAACGGACCAAAAATTACAAGTCAGTTATGCACAAGAATATAATATAATATATAAATAATTATATTAATTATTTATATTTTATATTTATATATTTATTATGTCGACAAGCTAGGAGCCAAAAGTTTGTGAGCTGGATTTTCAAACTCCACGACTCGCGGAGTTTGAAGGCCAAAAACTCCACGACTCGCGGAGCTGCCAAATTCCAAAATGCCTATAAAAGGTCACGAATTCTGCGAGTAAAAATAACATAAATAATAATAATACTCTGTAATAAATAATAAATAAATAATATATATATATATATATATATATATATATATATATATATATATATATATATATATAGGTTAGTTTTATATTAGATTAGTTTGGATTAATGTAAAGGTTATTTTACGGGTTTTAAAGTTGGAGCTCTGTCCGTGTAACACTACGCGATAAATAATCAATGTAATCTATGTTCTCCTTTTTAAATTAATGTCTCGTACTTAAGTTATTATTATGCTTATTTAAGACGAAGTAATCATGATGTTGGGCTAAAAATATTAAAATTGGGTAATTGGACTTTGTACCATAATTGGGATTTGGACAAAAGAACGACACTTGTGGAAATTAGACTATGGGCTATTAATGGGCTTTTTATTTGTTTAACTAAATGATAGTTTGTTAATTTTAATATAAAGATTTACAATTAAACGTACCTATAAATAACCATATACACTCGATCGGACACGATGGGCAGGATATTTATATGTACGAATAATCGTTCATTTAACCGGACACGGGAATGGATTAATAGTCTATGGAATTATTAAAACAGGGGTGAAATTATGTACAAGGGCACTTGGCATAATTGATAACAAAGTATTAAAACCTTGGGTTACACGAAGTCGATATCCTGGTGTAATTATTAAACAATGTATTAAAACCTTGTTACAGTTTAAGTCCCCAATTAGTTGGAATATTTGACTTCGGGTATAAGGATAATTTGACGAGGACACTCGCACTTTAAATTTATGACCGATGGACTGTTATGGACAAAAACCAGACGGACATATTAAATAATCCAGGACAAAGGACAATTAACCCATGGGCATAAAATTAAAATCAACACGTCAACCATCATGGTTACGGAAGTTTAAATAAGCATAATATATTTTATTTCATATTTCATCATACTTTTATTTACTCGCTATTTTATTTAACGTCATTTATTTATTGTCATTTATTTTTCGCTACTTTAATTATCGTCATTTATATTTTGCATTAGGTTTTAATTGTAACTTAAAATATAAAATCGACAAACCAGTCATTAAACGGTAAACCCCCTTTTATATATTATCAATATAATATATTTTGTACAAATATAATTGTTTAAAAAAAATAGTGTGCAATAAGCCCGCTCCCTGTGGAACGAACCGGACTTACTAAAAACTATACTACTCTACGATTAGGTACACTGTCTATAGTGTTGTAGCAAGGTTTAGGTATATCCCATTTGTAAATAAATAATTAAAACTTATCATATTTTGTGTTAAATTGTATCGTATTTAATAGTTTTTCCTAGTAAAATATAAACTATTTCGTACCCCTACGCTACGACATCAAGTTTTTGGCGCCGCTGCAGGGTACTCGGTGAAACGCTATATTTTTAATTTATTTTTGTATAAATATATTTTTATATATTTTTAGAAAAACAATATAAAATTTAAAAAAAACAAAAAAAAAACATTTTTTCAAACTCCACGACTCGCGGAGTTTGCAGGCTGAAAACTCCACGACTCGCGGAGCCGCCTTGACCAGCCTGACCAGAAACCCTATTTCGCATTAATTACGGGGTATTATTAATTATTATTATTATTTAACCCTAATTACTTTATTATTATTATTATTTAGTTTAAGTTTTTAAATTAATTAGTTATAATTAATTATATTTAGTTTTAATATATAAAAAATTAATACTTTTATAAAATATAAAAATAAAAATATAAAAATAATATTTTTTATAAAAATAAGTAATTTTATCACTTTTTATAATTTGTATCCTTTTATTTAGTGTAATCGTAATATTTTATATATTTTTCGTTCGCAATTAGTTTTAAAATTAGTTTTTCCGTAGTTATTTTATATGTATAGATTCTTAGGCTTTGCCGTAAAATCCCTTAAGTGCTATTTCTTTAGACTAAGATTTAGGTGCTTTAGAATTTTGCGACGATTTTAAAATTTTAGTGCCTTTTAAGTCACGACTCGCTACTTTCTTATTTTTATTTTTCGACATTTTTCGACGCGCATTCTTTTTCTTTCTTATTTCTCGACGCTTTAGTTTTTAGGACTTAGAAATTTTCTCTATTTCTTATCTACTATCTCAAACGGAAAGAAAAATTATTTAAGTGATTAAATTAATGGACGTTGACAATTTTCTGCTTCGTAGTAATAGTTGGATTTGTTAGTGGCTGAGTTGTGAGCTTTCGATTTAAAGGGTTCTGGCTCCCTGCTGCATCTTTTGGCTATTCGAAACGTGGGCAAAAGCAGAGAAGTCTATTAATTGGACAACTTATATAAGTTTTTCTATTTTTATAACTAATAGGATAATTAGTAAATGCACCACATTGTAGCTAAAATTTGGCCATCGCAATAAAATGGAAAATTTTGGAAACAAGGCTATGGAAACTCTTTTTGATATCCAAAATCAATTAAATCAATACTCTCAAACGGGTGTTGATGACAATTCGTTTGGTCAATCTTGGATCACGAATGACGAAACAATAACTGGTTGTGAAATCTGTGGAGATTATCACTCAACATGGGAATGTTATTATTATGTTCCTATGGAAAATTACGCACCCACGGAACCTGAATGGAATGATTACGAAGAATACAATTCAAATTGGGATTATTCACAAGAATATATCCAAACTCAACAACTAGTAGACGAGGAAAATTACGTGTCTGAAAATTTATTAGACAATATGAAAATCAAACTCGAAGAACTTGATGCTCAAAATGAACAAATGAGAGAGTTTGTAAATAGGCAAGCTGAAACTCTATCAGATTACACACATGTTGATCTAAGGAGTATTGTGCAAGAAAATCTCATATCATCGAATTTTGATGAATTCGAGAGCTCCGAAATCACCAACTATCCCGATGATACTTTTTATTCATCTTTACCAATTTCACAACATATCGACACATTAGCCTCTACCGACGAAATCAACGATCCATCAATGGATGAAGAAGAAGAAGAAGTAAGGGTGACAAATTGGTACTCTTGGAAAAACGATAACGTTAAAAATTTTACCCCCGAGACCAAAATGGTGAGACCAATAAGTACCATAATGAAGAAGAATTTGCTTTGATCCTGAAATTCACCATTCCACAACCTTCCAACCCAATATTCTCAATAGACGAGTCATCCGCCGGAAATGAACTACGAGTTGTAATAGATAATGACACCTCGAATTTTACCCAATTGGGTAATAGAGGTGAAACCTTTGATCCCGAGAATGAACGGAAGGAAACGTTAGAAATTGTCCACCCTATAATATGTATGTCGGTGTATATCGATCCATTTGACCAAGAACCAGAAAAGAGACATATCCATTTACTAAAAGCTACACTTAAAAACGAATTAAGTAGTGACGATCGGGTGGGTCGAAACTTTAAACCCATTGATATATTTTATACCACCCGAGATGTAAATAACTGGCTCACTATTTTATTTCGTGGAACTTATTCTACCGACTTCACATGTCGTCAGCTAAGTGTGGGGAAGTTTAACCCCACTTAACGTTAAATTAGAGGTTCGGGTTAGTGCATAACTCGTTAATAAACATGCATAATAAATTAGGGTTAAAAAACGCATTTTTAAAGATTAGAAAACAGTTCAGAAAAGCAACCGTTTTTGAAAAAAAAAATCATAGGTGATAAAACAAGAAGGAATGAACGATGAGGCGCGTCATCTATCATTCGACGAGCTTTGTAATTACAAACTGGGTATTTTTAATCACTTTTCTACACTAATTACCCTCATGAATTTATAATTATAGTCTGATTTCATGCAAATGAGGGCATTGCATGATCTCAAGTGTGGGGAAGGGTTATAAATTCTCTCGGGTTTGCACTTAGTTTATTTTCTAAATTTTGTGAAAATTTTAAAAAAATTTCAACTAAATGAATTCAAAATCATGTTTATACATATTTATGAACGATGAAAACTAGGTGTTAATACCGAAATTATCGTTACCTGGGAAAGGACATAAATTGAGAAACACCCTAAAACGATTGAATTCATTTAAAATGGAATAAAGGAGAATAAAAAGGCAAAGAAAGAAACTAAGTGTGGGGAGAATGTACCAAGTTATTCAATTAAAAACTATCTATCACATGTTTCTGTAAAGTTATTGCAGGTACTTTTGTTTTGGACGATTTTAATCAGTTTTACCCGATTTACTATAATATATTTGAAAGAAAAGATTGATCTACATGATGAATCAATTCCATCATTAAAAGGAAGTAAAGTCTTCTGAAAAAGAAACGCGCTTCTTGATTTAGGTCATGAAGTTGTCGTCCAGACCAGCTGTAGGTTGACGAAAAATCTAGAAAAGTCATCTCTAAAATTAGCAGGAAATCCACGGACCTCAGCATCAAACAGGGTCGCCAAGTGGTCAGATTTATCCTAACCATGAGAAGGATTTATCTCGTACAATGGGGGGCACCGTGCAAATTAGCTTGATAATACTAATGAATCAGATCCCCAGAAAGGATAATCTCCTTAAAAGATCAAAAATCAGCTTTTAAGACTGATATTACTCAATCCTTGAGATTGACCTTAAAGATTGAGAATTCAATGATATCTAAACTCGAGCTTGAACGAGAAAATATTTTGATCAAAAATTACAAACCAATTTGTTTTCTGAAAACCTATTTTCAATGCGTTCATTACCATTGAACGTAAAATCTTAGGAATTCACCTGGAATTCATTAGGTCACCTGAACCAAATCGGGTGTCAACCGTAAGAACGGTGGTTGCATAGCATGGTCAAAGACAGGACCTTGTGCCAGACCGAAAAATCATAGGATGATCTTTACTATTGCTCCTACAAAGGATAGTAATAGCATCCGACACGTTTTTGGACCATAATCAAATACATGTCATTAGACATTGCCTTAACAGTTGCTTGTTCATCGCTTTCCTTTACAACCGGACGGTAGTTTGCCGAAAGGTAATATACGGGACAAGTAAACTGGACGTGTTGCTTTCCTAATACAAGGTTAGCAAGTGGGTAACACAAAACCACAAGTGTTGAGCTAAAATTTTCAAATCTGAAACCCACACAACCCACAAAAATATTTTGCAAACACCGGTGAAGTGTTATTCCGGAAAACTTGTCTAGGGTAAAAGCTAGATTGAATTTTCAAAAGATCAAATGTTTTCATAAAGATCCAATTTCTTAAAGGATCTAAATTTTTATAGTCATGTGGGACTGTAAACCACATCGTTACTATCATTGTTTATACCGCTGTATCAAAATCACTAATGTATAAAGTGTGAAGAATAAAGAAGTGATTCGTGTGATTTAATTTCAAGTTCTGTATTGCTTGAGGACAAGCAGCGTTCAAGTGTGGGGATATTTGATAGTGCTCTAAATGAAAATATATTTAGTAGCAATATCCTCCCAACATGTAAATTATTTAGTTGTAATTGTCCTATTTTAAGTTGTAATCGTTTATATTAAATAAGTGCGAAGACAAAAGGCGAAAACGACGATTTAAAGACGCAAATGACCAAAAAAGCTCAAATGTACAAGATACAATCCAAGTGGTTCAATTTATTGATGAGAAACGTCTAAAAATGACAAGAGTACAAGTTGCGGAACGCAAAGTACACGATATAAAATAATACGCAAGGACGTTCGAAAATCCGGAACCGGGACATGAGTCAACTATCAACGCCCGACGCAACGGACCAAAAATTACAAGTCAGTTATACACAAGAATATAATATAATATATAAATAAATATATTAATTATTTATATTTTATATTTATATATTTATTATGTCGACAAGCTAGGAGCCAAAAGTTTGTGAGTTGGATTTTCAAACTCCACGACTCGCGGAGTTTGAAGGCCAAAAACTCCACGACTCGCGGAGCTGCCAAATTCCAAAATGCCTATAAAAGGTCACGAATTCTGCGAGTAAAAATAACATAAATAATAATAATACTCTGTAATAAATAATAAATAAATAAATATATATATATATATATATATATATATATATATATATATATATATATATATATATATATATATATATATATATATATATATATATATAGGTTAGTTTTATATTAGATTAGTTTGGGTTAATGTAAAGGTTATTTTACGGGTTTTAAAGTTGGAGCTCTGTCCGTGTAACACTACGCGATAAATAATTAATGTAAGCTATGTTCTCCTTTTTAAATTAATGTCTCGTACTTAAGTTATTATTATGCTTATTTAAGACGAAGTAATCATGATGTTGGGCTAAAAATATTAAAATTGGGTAATTGGACTTTGTACCATAATTGGGGTTTGGACAAAAGAACGACACTTGTGGAAATTAGACTATGGGCTATTAATGGGCTTTTTATTTGTTTAACTAAATAATAGTTTGTTAATTTTAATATAAAGATTTACAATTGAACGTACCTATAAATAACCATATACACTCGATCGGACACGATGGACGGGATATTTATATGTACGAATAATCGTTCATTTAACCGGACACGGGAATGGATTAATAGTCTATGGAATTATTAAAACAGGGGTGAAATTATGTACAAGGACACTTGGCATAATTGATAACAAAGTATTAAAACCTTGGGTTACACGCAGTCGATATCCTGGTGTAATTATTAAACAAAGTATTAAAACCTTGTTACAGTTTAAGTCCCCAATTAGTTGGAATATTTGACTTCGGGTATAAGGATAATTTGACGAGGACACTCGCACTTTAAATTTATGACCGATGGACTGTTATGGACAAAAACCAGACGGACATATTAAATAATCCAGGATAAAGGACAATTAACCCATGGGCATAAAATTAAAATCAACACGTCAACCATCATGGTTACGGAAGTTTAAATAAGCATAATATATTTTATTTCATATTTCATCATACTTTTATTTACTCGCTATTTTATTTAACGTCATTTATTTATTATCATTTATTTTTCGCTACTTTAATTATCGTCATTTATATTTTGCATTAGGTTTTAATTGTAACTTAAAATATAAAATCGACAAACCAGTCATTAAACGGTAAACCCCCTTTTATATATTATCAATATAATATATTTTGTACAAATATAATTGTTTAAAAAAAATAGTGTGCAATAAGCCCGCTCCCTGTGGAACGAACCGGACTTACTAAAAACTATACTACTCTACGATTAGGTACACTGCCTATAGTGTTGTAGCAAGGTTTAGGTATATCCCATTTGTAAATAAATAATTAAAACTTGTCATATTTTGTGTAAAATTGTATCGTATTTAATAGTTTTTCCTAGTAAAATATAAACTATTTCGTACCCCCACGCTACGACATCATTCGTAATGATGTCCACAGTGATTCTTGAACTAACAGAGTTTGTGATGTTACAGGTGCTGTTGATTCTGACAATACGGATGGCACTGACTGTGTTGATGATGCTAAGGTCCTGTTGATGATGTTGGTAAAACAATTCTAGCTTGTAAATCGTACACCATTTTCGATCAAAGTTTCTAATCTACCATCTCCGTTCACTCATCCGATTTACGGTCAGAATTAAATAATCTCTAAGATTTTGGAGATTACATAACTGCCGCAGAGATATCTCTTCAATGAAGTTTATGAATTAATACTTCATCATTTGTTGTTGTTGATATTCCTGGATATTTACAGGGCGTATGACGTTGATGTTTGAGATACAGATTGTGATGTTGCGGTGTGGGATGTGGATGTTGTTGTTGGTGGTGGTGATGGTACTGTTGGTGTTGCTGATGGTGGTACTGTTTATGCTGCTGGTGCTGCTGCTGGTGTTTGTAACCTTTGCACCATATTCTCCAAAGCCACTACCCGAGCGCGAAGCTCGTTGACTTCTTCTATTACACCGGGGTGATTGTCAGTTCGGACGAGCGGATAAATAAAATCTAGAATTTGGTGTAGTATGTAATCGTGACGAGATACTCTAGAAATAAGAGAGAAAATGGTGTTTCGGATAGGTTCGCCGGTAAGTGCTTCAGGTTCTTCGCCAAGAGGGCAATGTGGTGGATGGAAGGGATCACCTTCTTCTTGTCTCCAATGATTAAGGAGGCTATGAACCCATCCCCAATTCATCCAGAATAGATGATGACTAATTGGTTGATCCATTCCGGTCACACAGCTTTCGGAACTTGAGTGGGATTCCATTTCAGAATCCGAGGGACTTGAACTAATGACGAATTCCATTTCGTACGATTGAATAAAGAATTTTTCGATATGAAATGATTTTCCGGCTATCGGGTGGTATTCTAATTATATAGAGCAAAAGGTTTCGTAGATTACGGAGGAATTTACGGAACATGTCAGGAAAAGTTTACAGTAACAGATACGCTAAGATATGAATTAGCAGATACGCTAAGATATGAATTTTGTCTATACACTATTCATGCAATCAATGCAATAAGATGTGTCTAGACTAAGAATGATAAGCAGGTAATTTTGGACAAAAATGATGAGCAAAACTTTTGACATGCAGACACGGTCGAAGTCCAGACTCACTAATGCATCTTAACGACTATCAGTTAGACACAATAATATAGACCTGGTTCACTAAGACCACCGCTCTGATACCAACTGAAAGGACCCGTTCATATACATTATAAACGATTCACAATAGTTGATTTCATCGCGAGGTATTTGACCTCTATATGATACATTTTACAAACATTGCATTCGTTTTTAAAAGACAAACTTTCTTTACAACGAAAGTTGACGGCATGCACACCATTTCATAATACATCCAACTATAATTGGCTTAATAATAATCTTGATGAACTCAATGACTCGAATGCAACGTCTTTCAAAATATGCCATGAATGACTCCAAGTAATATCCTTAAAATGAGCTAATGCACAGCGGAAGATTTCTTTAATACCTGAGAATAAACATGCTTTAAAGTGTCAACCAAAAGGTTGGTGAGTTCATAGGTTTATCATAACAATCATTTCAATATATTAATAGACCACAAGATTTCTGTTTATAAATATATGTACACTCGCAAGTGTATAAAAGTATTCTATAAGTTGTAGGCACCCGGTAACAAGCCTTAACGTTCATGTTTTACCCTCTGAAAGTACACCAATCAGGTGTGTTATATAAACCTCGAAGTACTAAAGCATCCCATAGTCAGGATGGGGTTTGTCAGGCCCAATAGATCTATCTTTAGGATTCGCTCCTACCGTACATAGACAAGTAGTTTAATGTTACCAAGCTAAGGGTATATTTCTGGTTTAAACCCACGTAGAATTAGTTTTAGTACTTGTGCCTATTTCGTAAAATATTTATAAAAATAGCGCATGTATTCTCAGTCCCAAAAATATATATAAAAGGGAGCAAATGAAACTCACCATACTGTATTTTGTAGTAAAAATACATATAACGTCATTTAACAAGTGCAAGGTTAGCCTCGAATTCACGAACGTATCAATATTGAGATTCAATATTGCAGGAAAGTACGTAGACGCAACGGAGATGATAAACACTAGATTGACCTCACGAGCATACTCATGAACCATACCCATCACCTCCGTAGCTATAACCCATAATTTCCTTAGCTTCGACTCATTCAAAAAAACTATTTTGAAATCACTCGGACAGCACTCCGTCGTAATATTTTATGTATACTAATAATATCTTGAAATAATACAGAGCAAATATATATATATATATATATATATATATATATATATATAAATCAATTGAGAGAGTTTAGGGAAATATATTTTCAAGTTTCTATGAAATAATGAAACATATTGAATTCTATTTATAATAGATTTTTGAATTATTAAAGTGAATTATTAAAGTACGAATTATTAAAGTAAATTATTAAAGTATGAATTATTAAAGTGAATTATTAAAGTATAAATTATTAAAGTGAATTATTAAAGTATGAATTATTAAAGTGAATTATTAAAGTATGAATTATTAAAGTGAATTATTAAAGTATTAATTATTAAAGTGAATTATTAAAGTTAAAGTAAAGTAAAAGTAAAGTAAAGGTAAAGTTAAAGTATAGTAAAAGTATAAAAACTATGTATGTATAATACGCGTATAAATATATATAATATTAATTTAAATCGTTATATATATTTAATGAAATAAAATATAAATATCGTTATATTTATTATACTGGTTAAGTAATGAGTTGTCAAAAGTGATTCTAGATATTTATAAAAGTTATATACGTTTTAATAATAAAGTTCTTTTTAAACTGAAAACGTCTTTGTACGTTTGAAAATAGATTAATAGAATATTATGGAAACCAATTCTCCACTAACTTTTGTCTAACTTTCGTAAATGACACTTTTTGTTTTTATTTATAAATAGCTTTACAAATTATTCTGAATATCGTTAAGAGGAATAGATTTTCTCAAATCATAGTGGACCTCTCAACAGAGACTTGTAATCATAATTCAATGTTTCTGATAATTCAATCATTTAATATATTTTTTTTAATTTCGTCGAAAATCATATTGAAACAAATACGTTCGTGTAAAGTATTATACGTTTAATACTTTATTAATATTCTCAAGTTATAATATATATATACATATACATATCTATTTATATATAACGGTTCGTGAATCGTCGAAATTTGGTCGAGGTTATAATGAATGTATGAACACAGTTTAAAATTCTTGAGATTTAACTTAACAAACTTTGCTTATCGTGTCGGAATAATATAAAGATTAAAGTTTAAATTTGGTCAGAAATTTCCGAGTCGTCACAAACGCTAATTTTGCCTTGCAAGTCATCATTCAAAGTTCGATAGAAATCCTCCATCAACATACGATCATTCCCAATATACTCCGGGGAAAAACGAGCCTTCGCCATAAAGGTCGTCTTGAGAGTATTCAAGTCCATAGATCCTTGTTGTAAATTTCGCAACTCATTTCGCAATTCTGACAAATCGGATCGAGTCCGGAACTCCTCGAAGAATTCCTTTTTAAAGTCGTCCCACGATAACGCCATAAACGCTTCACCACCAACAATATCAATTTTACCATCCAACCAATCTTTCGCCCTACCCCGCAACAAGCTAGTAGCGAGTCGTGTCCTCTTCTCGGGAGTGCATTCAATAGTGTGAAAACACCCTTCGACATCCGAGATCCATGTTGTGCTTACCAAAGGATTCGGTTTCCCGTCATACATCAGGGGTTTAGTCCTCATGAAGCTCTTATGACAACTCTCCATTTCACTACTACTTCGAAATTTGGAATACTTCCTATCTATTTCTTCTCGAAATGCACCCATTTGCTACGCAACAGCGGCCGCAACTCTAGTATTAAACTCATCGTCGCTCGCCTCGATCCCGTTCCTCGTCGTCATTCTAAAGAATGAAAAGCGATTAGTCCACGAGGGTATAAAACCACACGCACAACACCGCCCCATCTTGCTCAACACTCGTCGTACATCACTTGTTAGACACGATTTGCACCCTTAATAAGGTTTGCAAGTCCTTATTACGCACATACACAGTATCAACTCGTTAGTAGAACGACTATCTTGCTCGATGATATTCGCAACGCAAACATAAATACATCCACAACGCAATAGTATATTAATAATAATATCCGCATATTAATATGACCGTTAGTCCACTTACAAATTAAGGCACTAACCACATTTCCCATTCCGACCCGTACTCCTACAAGTCTCGAAACAAATAAGCACACACAAAAGTCTAAGTTTAGGCACCTATCTCAAGTCACCTAAATCCCTTAGACCATGCTCTGATACCACTTGTAACGACCCAACCTGTTATCCAACCGAATACGCAAGAATTTTTTTTCACAAGACAGAAGGGTGCGCGGCGCGCTCCACTGCTTGTGCGCGGCGCGCACAAGCCTGGTCAGCTTCTGTTCGAAGTTTCCATTTTTCGATTAAAGATCTCCCACTTCCCAACACTTTTAGATGAAACGGTTTTCACAACACATAATATTAGATAAAACTAACGCGTTCCAATAATAAAACGAGTTGTACGACACCGGGCCCACATCGGCTGTTTTACGACTTTCGTACAAAAAGCAAGTTTCCGACCACGTGAGTTTTAACACAAAAATAAAGACCGATCATGGTGATTGGGGATATGCTACCCAATCCTAATCAAATCCAAAAGCACGTCTTCTAAGCAACTACGCAAGTCCACTAGTTCTCACGCTTACCCGAGCTACCGCATCCATGCAAATCTATAAAATATATAAACAACAAGAGCGTAAGCTAACTCTTAGTGAGTGAGAATATACAACATACATATATATGCATAAAATGGACACGCATCGCCAACATACAAATAGTAAACACATATCGCAATCCGATCATAACTAAGTAATGTTATATCTAACGTACCACCAAGCCAAATCCGTAAGATTAGCTACAACATACAATAAGTATATATACGCATATACAAAATACATCTGATAATACAACAAGGTTAACCCCTTAACCTTAAACCCATGAAGGTTGGCCGAACAACTCAAGCCTTAGTGAATTCGCACAACCCGAGATTCACTTCCTTCACCACTTCAACAACCGAGGACGACCGTACTACCTGTGCCTTAGTGAATTCGTACTACCCGAGATTCACTACCTCATCAATAAGATGACCGAACAACCCGATTCATCATGAATCCGCACTACCCGAGATTCGCTACCTCATCAAAACCCACATCATCGGGGTTACTCAACCATAACTCAATACCAATCCCACTACATCGGGATTATATAACTCCATATCACAAGTCCATGTGATAACGTACATACGAAGTGTGCACCTCGCCAAAGGTGGTCAACCAAAATGCACAACCGTGCCAATTGGACTTATTACACAAGCCCATCAAATCCACCTATATATGAAGTGAGTTCTATAACCGAGAACCACTTCAACCGACCCGCACCCATCCTACACATACATATGCACATAGGATATTAACACTCACCTTGTCGTCTTGAAGAATGCAACCGAACAAATCCGCAACACGTCTATGGAAAGTACCTATTCCATTATCACAATACAAACAACACAATTAGGGTGGATTTACAAACCAACCCAATTGACCCTTAGTGCAACTTCGACCCAATTGCACTTCCAAGCACAAACCGCGCCCAAACTAACCAATAATCACTAACACTAGTAACAATGGTCCTAATATGCCAATTTAACTCAATCATAAGTGTTAAACACTTATCATTCTCAAAATCACTCATAAACCCTAATTTTGATTTATTTCAAAATTATTCTTTCAAATACATTAAAATGGGTTCCAACAATTTCATAATCACCAAACCTAGTGATTAAACTCAATTATAAGTCCTAAATTATGGCCAAGTCAGTTTCCAACCCAAAACCCACCAACAACAACAACAATAAACCCGATTACTAGCATCAAAGAACTCACTTCAAGTGTTTAAATGGGTTTCTCTACAATTCAAGTTCAAACCCTAACTTTGAATATCAAATCAAACATTGAAATTCGGAGTTAGAACTTACCACAACAACCAAAACGTAGCTAGGAATGAGATGAACAACTTTAACACTCGAGCTTTTGACCGATTCAAGCTTCTTCTTCTCCAAAACCTCAAATCTCTCTCTAGAAACCTCTCTCTCTCTCTCTAAGAATGGATGAGAGTGTTGAATGGATGTGAAAGTGATCCAAAACAGGATCCAAACTAGCTGATATGGCCTGAGATCCGTCCTCAAGTGAAAAGACCAAAAAGCCCCTAATTTAAATCTAATTTGGAAAAGACAGAAATTCTGTCGCACGAGGTGTCCTCGGCGCGCGCCCATTTCTGTGCGTGGCGCGCACGATGCTCCGAACAGTCTGTCACCCTTTAAACTTACACCACACTTCACACACTTTACGTACATCATTCTTACTCTATATATGATAAATATTAGGGTCTTACATAAACCATGCATCTGTGATCTAGCGGAGGGAAACTTTGTATAAAGTGTAAGTTTATTTCAAGTGTTTGTTCTCGGCATGCCATATCCGGACAATCTTCCAACGGTTTGATCATCCAGGAGAAGATTGTCGGTCCATTTGATATATCTATCAGGCGAAATGGTCTGTATAGAGATTATTAGGCGTACTCCAATGTTTCTGTGTCCTTCAGAAAGACTTTGGTCGGCTCTCGGGTCTGACGCTCATATCCGGACAGAAAAGCTTATAAAAAATCTTCAAGGTTTTCTCCCGGTGAGTTATTCCCGGACAATCTCCCGGCTATGTATCCGGAGGTGGATTGTCGAGTAGGGAATGTGTTCACCGGGTGGAGATGAGTGCAGATGTGGCCCGGTACTTGGTTTCTTATTCTATCTTACTCCCCGATATCCTTTTGGTCGGTTTGTTTTATCTGGGAGTTTGTTTGTCAGGTAGATATTGTCTTCTTTGGTCGGAGGTATATTTAGGTAACTCATCCTTTTAGCCGGTAACCCGGGAAGGGATTGTTAGACAGTTGATAGATCGTTGGTTATTCCTCCTGATTTTCTTCCGGATTATGGTGCCGGTTCCGGCTGATGGTCTTATTTATTTTTTGGTGAATAAATCATTTTGATAAATGCCACGAACTCGTCGGAGTGTACCAGCTTTTGAAGCCTAATCAACAATATCTCATCTTAAGCAATGCAAATACATGTAATCCCAATGTAGTTCACAACAATCACGATAGCAAAGGGGACCACTGGAAGTTGCAGATAAGATAACTGCGCTGACAAAAATGATCTCGTTGTAAGTTTCATCGCCGGTGAAGTAGTGTTTTTCTCTGATAAACCTAAGGCTGCCGGAAAAGGGAAGAAACATCGGTTGCCGGAACCACCGTTGAGTGAGCTACGAGCCGGAAACTGCAAGATCTGTGTTGCTCTGCGAAACGCTGTCATGATTAGAAAAAAAATTACGGTGACCGTCGATTGATGAGTGAGGGGTAGGAGAGCCATAATAACCTGGCTAGTAGGGTTTAGTGTGTAAAGTTACTTTTCACACTCGCTTGTGACCAATTAGATTTTAATTGTTAAAAAAACTTAGAATACCTATAAATTAAATAAAAAACAAAATTATATATTTTAAACACAAACAATAATTAGCAATCTTACGTAGTGCTAATAACACCCTATCTGAAGAGTGGTTTTGTTAATAGTATAAAAGCTTAATAATACTAGATTTAAGAGCCCGTACGTTGCACGATGACTTTTAATTAAACAAACTTGAAATGTACAACGGTATATTAATTAATGAAATAATATAGACAGTATCACAAGCATTGTGTTGGTTGAACTACTTAAAGAATCCAAATAGTAATCTTAAATTATGAGTCGCATCGCAGGTAAACATTTTGCAAACATGTTTCCAACAAAACCTTTACCACTAAGCCCTGTATTTAAACACGAGTCTGAGTAAACCACCTACAAAAACCAATGAATTGTGTAATTTTTGTATAGTGATAGTGCAGCTTATTATATATCAGATACAAAATTTGTTTATCCAAACACTAAAACCCGAGTATCGTATGCTAGTTTTAAAATACAATATGTACCTGGGTTCCTAGTATTTTATCAGCACCCCTTAATTCAATAAACGGGCGTCTCAATTTTACCTCCACATCGGAAAGTAATGGATTGTCATATAAACATTTCGCTATTGATGACGGTCCATTGTTAATGCCAGTGAAACAGAGTAACATCTAGTAAAATAAGAGAATGGCAATATACCATTGAAAAAGTAACAGTGAACGGAACCAAGCAAAAAAAAATACCTCTTTTTGTTATTATTGTTTAGGTAATAAGTATTGCACGTAAAAAACATGGGTCTATGATAACCTTTTACATACTAAAGAACAGACATTTTTGCAAGCAAAGAATAGATGCATCATATTAACTATAAAAACACCATTGAACATGTAATAGAAAGCGTATGCAATAGACCCATAATTTAAGACATATTCACAAATGTTGAACATTTGGTTATTTAGCTAATTAATTATTACATTAGATCACAAGTATACTCACCAAAAACCAATCCAAAGGCAACTTCCATTCCAATAAGTCATCATAGCTGACCAAACGATACAAGTTACCAATAATCTCGAATGTTGGGCATATTTAGACCCTTGTTGACCTGTGTTGACAAGGACCTTAAATTCATGTTTGATCAACGGGACCTTATCATCATGATCAACAACTCCAGATATGCTTAGGTCAAGGAAGCTGCCTTCTTTAAAGCCTTAAAGGTAGGTTTAAAATACTTGATTACGTCCTTGTCAATCATTGCACACATATAATTTCCCTGCACGAGTAACAATAATCATGAAACAATCAGTTGCAAATCTGCATGAATATAATATTGAGTGTAAATGTAAGATTTAATATATAGTATGCACACGAAGACGACATATTAATATCAATACTAACATAGAATTCAAGATATAACTAAAAATCAAAATAATATTGAGTGTAATGTAAGATTCAACACACACACACACACACACACACACACACATATATATATATATATATATATATATATATATATATATATATATATATATTTATATATATATATATAATTATTTTAGCAAATAAAACTAAATACCATAGAACTACAGATGGGTATTACAGAAGACTGAAACAAAACAAATAACATGTAAATGCATATTCCAGAAAACCTAATCAATCGATTGTAATTGACGAATTTTTGAGTTTCAATTTTAGGGATTTTGGTATCAATTTTTTTAAATCATCCATTGAAATTGATGAATTTCAGGATTAATTCGATATAATCATCAAATGATCGGTGTTATTTGTCATTGAATTTGTGAATTAAAGGATTGGTGAGTGACGAAGTATTTTTCGTAGTTTGAATCTGTGAATGAAAAGGATTGAATTGTATGGTAATAATTGTATTAAGGTTGCAATTTGGTAGCGTACACGTGGCTGTATTAGAAAATTAGTGAAAATAATCCAGGATTAATGAGAAAAAAGATAATTCTGAGGTTGAATGGCTGAATATCACGTAGATTTAGCTTACCGTTTTAGATATTAATAGATAGATAGATAGATGTAATTTATGCGTTTAGAAATATGATATTTTCACTAAATTTAACCGTAACTTTGTTACTGTACTCGATAAACTACTTCTTCAACCTAACTGCTTTATGTTTGCTACGAGTACTCGTTTAATTTTGTCTCTACTGAAGTAAAATCGTTAATATATACTTGCATGATCTACACTATCATCCAGTCCGTAAGAAGCAATCGTGTAAATAAAAGAATACTATTGTTCAATTCAAGACTTTCACCTCCGATAGCAACATAATAAAGCTCAATTTCATACTGCAAACTCTATGTTAATGTTGTTAAACCAAGTCACTCAATCCATGACTACAAATTCATACACATCTGATTAAAATAGGATTGGAAATTGATCTGAAGTACATGCATCATTTGATTAATTTGTATTTAAAATGTAGGGTTTTTGAGTGTGCACGCAAGGTGTTTGATGAAATTTCTCAAGTGGATTTAGTTGGTTGGTCTGCTTTGATATCTGGGAACGTGCAGAATGGATATGTTAAAGAGGTTTCACCACCTTTAAGAGAATTCTTTGGTTGAGTATTAGTTATTACGGATTACAAGTTTACATTTCCTGGTGCTTTAAAAGTGTATGCGTTGAAGAAGGATATCATTTGAGCTATATAGATGCATGAAATTGTGGTGGTGGCTGGTTTTGAATTCAAGATCAAAACTCTATCTGAAAGATATCATCTTCTTTTACAGGAAACCTGTCATTTTATTTTATTCATATTAATTTTCCTACTTCTTTGTCCGTTTTTGGTTCGTTGTATGAGAATGAGAATGTGAGTAAGAATGGGAATGAGAATGAATATGCAAATCCTACACATGGCAACGCAATAGTTATTTACAATAGGGATATTGTGGTGTCATTCCTTTTCATTAACTTTTTAAGAATGAATATATATATATATATATATATATATATATATATATATATATATATATATATACACACACACACACACCCGTAAAATGATCCGTGAAATTACGGGTTCGTTTAAACAAAATAGTTTAATTATGTGTTTAGGTATCAAGTGAATGTAAATGCTAAAGTTATTTAGTTTAATGATCCATTGAACCACGAATTTTGACTAAAAAATGTGTCGCTTTTATAAATATATTGAAACATGTATTTTCGTATACATATGTAACGTAATTAATGCCGTAAAAATTGAATATTTATAGTATAATAATAATAATTTCAAAAAATAATTATAATTAATATTATAAAAATAATGTTTGCTTAAAAATGAAGTACTTATATTTTTAATAATAATCATTAATAATAACAATTGCCTATTAAAATATTTTTAAAAATTAAAATACAGTTATTATATGAAGGTTGTAAAATATGCTTCAAAATTTGTACATGTGTTCATTGAGTGTTTTGTAAAAAATTGTACAATTTATTTTAAAGTATGTACATATGATCATATGATGCTTTATCATAAGTTAAGTTGTAGATAATGCTTCAGATATTGTACATATAATCATGAGGGTGTTTACCATAAGATTGTACATAATGGTTCAAATATTGTACATGATCGAACCTAATGCTAATTAGGTTGTTAAGGTTCGAGTGCTTGATTTGGGGAAAAAGTGGACGATAGATTGTTTTAACTCCAATAACTGTGCAAACCCCGTTCAAAATTTAGATTCCGAGAGCGTAAAACAATAGATCTGATTAACTCGTTCGATTGGATCGAAGCAAGTTAATGCTGTGGGTGATTGAACTCCGGTGGTGACCGGAATCCAATATGATAGGAATATTACGGAGTAATTTTAGCAGAGTAACGTTAAGGGTGATAACATTGTATGTAATGAATGAGTTAGAGGTGTATTTATAGGTGTCAAGAGAGAGAAAGGAAATGATGACGTGGCACCTATCCCTTTCATGGTCACAAGTTTGTTAGAGGGAATAATGACGTGACACCTATCCCTTTCATGATTGTAAAGATCGGATATTGACAAACTTTTGTGCTGGCGTGGTATACACGCTTTAATTATGTTATCTTGTGTGGTTTTCCTTGAGCAAGCCACCGGGTAAACCATGCATCTGTGAGCTAGCAGCGGGAAACTTTGTATAAAGTGTAAGTTTATTTCAAGTGTTTGTTCTCGACATCCCATATCCGAACAATCTTCCAACGGTTTGATCATCCGGGAGAAGATTGTCGGTCCATTTGATATATCTGTCAGGCAGAATGGTCCGTATAGAGATTATCAGGCGTACTCCAATGTTTTTGTGTGGTTCAGATAGTCTTTAGTCAGCTCTCGGGTCTGAAGCTCATATCCGGACAGAAAGGCTTATAAAAAATCTTCAAGGTTTTCTTCCGGTGAGTTATTCCCGGACAATCTCCCGGCTATGTATCTGGAGGTGGATTGTTGGGTAGGGAATGTGTTCACCGGGTGAAGATGAGTGCAGATGTGGCCCAGGACTTGGTTCCTTATTCTATCTTACTCCCGGATATCCTTTTGGTCGGTTTGTGTTATCCGGGAGTATGTTTATCGGGTAGATATTGTCTTCTTCGGTCGGAGGTATATTTGGGTAACTCATCCTTTTAGCTGGTAACCCGGGAAGGGATTGTTGGTCGGTTGATAGATCATTGGTCATTCCTCCCGCTTTTCTTCCGGATTATGGTGCCGATTTTGGCTGATGGTCTTATTTATTTTTTAGTGAATAAATCATTTTGATAAATGCCACAAACTCGTCGAAGTGTACCAGCTTTTGAACCCTAATCAACAGTATCTCATCATAAGCAATGCAAATACATACAATCCCAATGTAGTTCACAACAATCACGATAGCAAAGGGGACCACTGGAAGTTGCAGATAAGATAACGGCGCTGACAAAAACGATCTCATTGTAAGTTTCATCGCCGGTGAAGTAGTGTTTTTCTCTGATAAACCTAAGGCTGCCAAAAAAGGGAAGAAACATCGGTTGCCGGAACTACCGTTGAGTGAGCTACGAGCCAGAAACGGCAAGAAACATCGGTTGCCGGAGCCAACTTTGAGTGAATTACGAGCCGGAAACGGCAAGAAACATCGGTTGCCGGAACCACCGTTGAGTGAGCTACGAGCCGGAAATGGCAAGAAACATCGGTTGGCGGAACCACCGTTGAGTGAGCTACGAGCCGGAAACAGCAAGAAACATCGGTTGCCAGAACCACCGTTGAGTGAGCTACGAGCCAGAAACGGCAAGAAACATCGGTTACCGGAACCACCGTTGAGTGAGCTACGAGTCAGAAACGGCAAGAAACATCGGTTGCCGGAACCACCGTTGAGTGAGCTACGAGCCAAAAAGGCAAGAAACATCGGTTGCCGGAACCACCTGTGAGTGAGCTACGAGCCGGAAACGGCAAGAAACATCGGTTGCCAGAACCACCGTTGAGTGAGCTACGAGCCGAAAACTGCAAGATCTGTGTTGCTCTGCGAAACGCCGTCATGATTAGAAAAAAATTTACGGTGACCGTTGATTGATGAGTGAATGGAAATGGAATAGTGAGGGGTAGGAGAGCCATAATAACCTGGCTAGTAGGGTTTAGTCTGTAAAGTTACTTTTCACACTCGCTTGTGACCAATTAGATTTTAATTGTTAAAAAAATTTAGAATACCTATAAATTAAATAAAAAACAAAATTACATATTTTAAACACAAACAATAATAAGCAATCATGCGTAGTGCTAATAATACCCTATATGAAGAGTGGTTTTGTTAATAGTATAAAAGCTTAATAATACTAGATTTAAGAGCCCGTACGTTGAACGACGACTTTTAATTAAACAAACTTGAAATGTACAACGGTATATTAATTAATGAAATAATATAGACAGTATCACAAGCATTGTGTTGGTTGAACTACTTAAAGAATCCAAATAGTAATCTTAAATTATGAGTCGCATCGCAGGTAAACATTTTGCAAACATGTTTCCAACAAAACCTTCACCACTAAGCCCTGTATTTAAACACGAGTCTGAGTAAACCACCTACAAAAACTAATGAATTGTGTAATTTTTTGCATAGTGATAGTGCAGCTGATTATATATCAGATACAAAATTTGTTTGTCCCAACACTAAAACCCGAGTATCGTATGTTAGTTTCAAAATACAATATGTACCTGGGTTCCTAGTATTTTATCAGCACCCCTTAATTCAATCAACGGGCGTCTCAATTTTACCTCCACATCGGAAAGTAATGGATTGTCATATAACCATTTCGCTATTGATGACGGTCCATTGTTAATGTCAGTGAAACAGAGTAACATCTAGTAAAATAAGAGAATGACAATATACCATTGAAAAAGTAACAGTGAACGGAACCAAGAAAAAAAAATACCTCTTTTTGTTATTATTGTTTAGGTAATAAGTATTCCACGTAGAAAAACATAGATCTATGATAACCTTTTACATACTAAAGAACACACATTTTTGTAAGCAAAGAATAGATGCATCATATTAACTATATAAACACCATTGAACATGTAAAAGAAAGCGTATGCAATAGACCCATAATTTGAGACATATTCACAAATGTTGAACATTTGGTTATTTAGTTAATTAATTATTAGAGTAGATCATAGCTGACCAAAGGATACAAGTTACCAATAATCTCAAATGCTGGGCATATTTAGACCCTTGTTGACCTATGTTGACAAGGACCTTAAATTCGTTTTTGTTCAACGGGACATTATCATCATGATCAACAACTCCAAATAAGCTTAGGTCAAGGAAGCTGCCTTCTTTAAAGCCTTAAAGGTAGGTTCAAAATACTTGATTACGTCCTTGTCAATCATTGCACACATATAATTTCCCTGCACGAGTAACAATAATCATGAAACAATCAGTTGCAAATCTGCATGAAAATAATATTGAGTGTAAATGTAAGATTCAATATATAGTATGCACACGAAGACGACATATTAATATCAATACTAACATAGAATTCAAGATATAACTAAAAATCAAAAAAAAAATAAGATTCAACACACACACACACACACACAAATACACATACACACACACATATATATATAATTGTTTTAGCAAATAAAACTAAATACCATAGAACTACATATGGGTATAGCAGAAGACTGAAACAAAAACAAATAACATGTAAATGCATATTCCAGAAAACCTAATCGATCGATTGTAATTGACGAATTTTTGAGTTTCAATTTTAGGGATTTTGGTATCAATTTTTTTAAATCATCCATTGAAATTGATGAATTTCAGGATTAATTCGATATGATCATCAAACGATCGGTGTTATTTGTCATTGAATTTGTGAATTAAAGGATTGGTGAGTGACGAAGTATTGTTCGTAGTTTGAATCTGTGAATGAGAAGGATTGAATTGTCTGGTAATAATTGTATTAAGGTTGTAATTTGGTAGTGTACACGTGGCTGTATTAGAAAATTAGTGAAAATAATCCAGGATTAATGAGAAAAAAGATAATTCTGAGGTTGAATGGCTGAATATCACGTAGATTTAGCTTACCGTTTTAGATATTGATAGATAGATAGATAGATGTAATTTATGCGTTTAGAAATATGATATTTTCACTAAATTTAACCGTAACTTTGTTACTGTACTCGATAAACTACTTCTTCAACCTAACTGCTTTATGTTTGCTACGAGTACTCGTTTAATTTTGTCTCTACTGAAGTAAAATCGTTAATATATACTTGCATGATCTACACTATCAGTAAGAAGCAATCGTGTAAATAAAAGAATACTATTGTTCAATTCAAGACTTTCACCTCCGATAGCAACATAATAAAGCTCAATTTCATACTGCAAACTCTATGTTAATGTTGTTAAACCAAGTCTCTCAATCCATGACTACAAATTCATACACATCTGATTAAAATAGGATCGGAAATTGATCTGAAGTACAGGCATCATTTGATTAATTTGTATTCAAAATGTAGGGTTTTTGAGTTTGCACGCAAGGTGTTTGATGAAATTTCTCAAGTGGATTTAGTTGGTTGGTCTGCTTTGATATCTGGGTACGTGCAGAATGGATATGTTAAAGAGGTTTCACCACCTTTAAAAGAATGTTTTGGTTGAGTATTAGTTGTTACAGATTACAAGTTTACATTTCCTGGTGTTTTAAAAGTGTATGCGTTGAAGAAGGATATCATTTGAGCTATATAGATGCATGAAATTGTGGTGGTGGCTGGTTTTGAATTCGATGTTTTTGCAAATACTTTGGTGGTACTATTGGTGCTATTATTTGGAGTTTTATTACTTTTGTAACCATCAATATAGAACAATCAATGGAGGTTATACGATGAACAATTCGGATAATAATCAAAAGGGTAGAATTTTTATCTTCTCTAATTTGGTGTGTTCTAAAATCTAGTGTGTGACCTCCCTTGTAAAAGTGGTGGATCAATTTCCAAGTAATTTCTTACCTTATTTTTATTATATGTTTTATGATGTGATCATCATCATGTTGACCCAATATAAAATTAGTGGTGGATTAAATATAAGGTTAAAATAAGATAAACTATATTAGTTGACAATGATGATGGTGACACATATGTATGTATATGGAATTGTTATACACTTTTGAATTGTTCATGTTCCATCTTATTTTCACAGATCTTACAGTTTTTTAGTTCTATCTACTTCCAAATGACTTCCTCTAGCAACATGGCTCCTCTAAGGGCTAATGGTAGTAGGTATGATGTATTTCTAAGCTTTAGAGGCGAAGATACTCGTTACGGTTTTACCGATCATCTTAATGAAGCCTTAAAGCTAGCAGGGACTTTGACATTCAGAGATAGTGATGATGCCGAAAGAGGTGAAAAATTGAAGTCAGAAATTGAGAAAGAAATCAAATCATCTGATGCTTCAATAATTGTGTTGTCTGCAAACTATGCAATTTCAACTTGGTGCCTTGATGAACTTTCATTGATCCTTGACCAAAGAAGAGATTGCAATCATTTCGTTTTACCCGTTTTTTATCATGTGGATCCTTCAGATGTTGGTAACCACAGAGGAAGTTTCATGATTGAAGTTAAGCCCTCTGAACGGTGGACCGAAGATAATGTCAATAAGTGGAAGGCCGCCCTTACTGAGGTTTCCAGTGTGATTGGCATGCCTGTTGATGGGTACAATACTTTTAATATTGCATTTCTTTTTTGTAGAATAAGTACAACAACAACAACAACAAAACTCAATACCACATGAGTGGTGTACGGGGAGGTGAGATGTAGACAATCATTCCCCTATTCGAGAATAAAAAACAAGTCATTTCTCCACCCAGATAGAAAACACTTTCAAAAGTGGAAAAAGTCATCCCTCTCTCTATTCGACGGATAGAGAGATTGCTTCCGCGTGGACCTCCAAAAGTAGAATTTTTTTTCTCTTTTTAAGAAATAGTAAAATAAAATTGAGACGCCATGAAAATGGCAGAATCAAATTTCCATGGGTTTTAAAACCTGCGTGGAATTCGATTTAGGCTCTAAACGGCAGTCAGGATGCCAATAAATCGACGCTTGCTGTTGACTCAAAAATACGGCCAATTTTTTAATAGAGCCAATTTTGTAAAATAAGTAAATTAATAATTAACTACTCCATATCTTTTTAGGTTGTATACCTTGGATCATGATAGTTCTCAGTTAGTTAACAAAATAGGAGGGGTGGCAGTAACAAGCTATAAAGTCAAATGCATTTTTTAGTATAATGTTCTAGGTTGGTTTGGGTTTTCCTTGTGTTTTTAAAAGGGGATTTTCACATCAACAATGTGCTATAGCCTATATTAAACATATATTGGTTGTCAAACATTTTTTCACTAAATGTTTTTAAACAACTTTTGATACTCATTAGTTTCCTTTGTGTGTTACATGCCCGAAACAAAATTTATAAAGGAGGTTGTCAACAAAGTATACAATAGACTTGATCGCAAACAGTTTTTTATTCCACCCAATTTAACAGGGATGGATGCCCGATATAAAGAGATACTAAATTGCTGGTTAACAACACAATCATCTGAAGCCGAAATTTTAATAATAAATGGCATGCCAGGAAGTGGCAAGTCAACGTTGGCTCAGTACATCGTGTATACTTACGGTCAGCATTACGAAAGCAGTAGCATTGTTGAAAACATTGGAGGTAGATGTGAAAACTCACGTGAAACGGTTAAACTCCAACAACAGCTTTGCAGTGACATTTCAAGAGGCAAGCACAGAAAAATACATACTGTTTGTCAGGGTACTGCTGAGATCGAAATGCTATTGGCAATGACAAAAGTACTTGTGGTTTTGGATGATATTGTTGAAGAGCATCAATTGGATGATTTTATTGGATACGGTAATATTAACAAAGAAAGCAAGATTATAATAACCACGAAAGTTGATACAAGTAGTTGGTTTATGTCCACATATAGGAGGTTTCAAGAGTACAAAATGAAATTACTGAGTGATGATGAATCATTAGAGCTTTTTAGTCTTCACGCTTTCCGGTCTAAACGTCCAAAAGACGGTTACCAAGAGCTTGCACAACAAGTGGTACAGTATTGTGATGGAAATCCGCTGGCTCTTAGAGTGTTAGGATCCTCGTTGTCTCAAAAAAACAGTGTCGCATTATGGGAAAGCGAATTGAGTTCATTCAAAAAAAAGTATTCATGGTGATATATATGATGTACTAAAAAAGGTCTTGATTTGTTACCAGACTTGGAGAGAGAGTTGCTTTTGCATATCGCTTGTTTCTTTGTTGCCGAAGATGTGGATTATGTTGTTAAAATATTGGAGCCTGATTACTCTGCCAAGTCTAGAATCGAAACTCTAATTAAAAGATCATTTTTGTATGTTACATCAGAAAATAAAATAATGATGCATAGATTGCTTCAAACTATGGGGAGAACCTTTGTGGATAGAGAATCATCAACAGTTGCCAAACGTAGCAGAGTTTGGCGTAACAAGGACTCTTATAATATGATAAGAAGAAAAGAGGTAAGATGCTTATATTCGTACGTTGGAAGTAAAAGAATATTTTTTTTAATTTATCTTACTTCATCAAAGAGTTGGTTCTTTAATTTTCATTCTGATTTAGAGTTCAAGGACCGTAGGTCTAGCACTTGATATTCAAATGCTGATGAAAGAGAATGGTTTCGGTACCAGAGAGTTAAAAGAGGTACTACCACGGGCGGATCCAGGATTTGCAGTCACTGGTGTCACCGGTTAAAACTCAAAAAAATTTCTACTAGATGTTTTATTTCAATGGTGTCACTCATACAAAATTTACACTATCCACTGGTATCACTAGTTAAAAACCCCAAAATTTTTCCACTACATCGCGTATTTCAGTGGTGTCCCGTGCCACCACACTCAACACACTAGGTCCGCCCCTGGGTACTACTACTTTTTACTTCATACGTAAGGTCTTAATGTTGGATTTATTGCAGCTTGATTATCCCACTCATTCTTCTGGTTTTCATGGTTCTATTTGTTTCCAAGTAATGCATATCCACATGGTCTCCCCTCAATGGGAGAATGGAAAATTGCTCAAGTGGAATTTGTGAAGTTTCCTTGTTATTTAAACGAAAAACAAAAAAATACCTCTCCATTATCCTGCTTATTTACGCTCAACCAACTGGCCATACACTAAATATTTATGATAACAAGTGAAAAAATTAGACAAAAATATGTCCTGACCTTTTTCCGCCCTGTAAAAATGCATGATATTTTTTATTACTCAGATATACATGTTAGATAACAGGTCAAGGAGAGATGATCTATTAGGATTTCAGATGCTTTTCAATGGAAATCAAGTTGATTTTTTTAATGATGGTACATAGATTATAAATTGGAATAGCGAGAAAGTGGGATCACTACCAATACTGAATATGTTGACCTAACCGGATAACTAGAACATGTACAAAGCTAACTTGTCCAGTTGGACTTCCCTCCATTAATGTTGACTTATTCTTTAACATGAATTCGTACATGACCGTAAGTTTGCAAAGAGCAGTGCAAATCTAATGTTGATTCTTTTTCACATTTTTTTGTTCTCAACAACTTTCAACCGATGCACTCCAACAGATGGATGAACTGAAATTGCTCAAGCTCGGTTTTGTGAAATTCAACGGATTGTATGAGGACATATCTGTACATTTAAGATGGCTCTGCTGGGTTGGATTTAGCGAAAGTATGATCCATACTGAGATATTCATGGGCAACATGGTTGCTTTAGATTTGAGCTATAGTTGCTTGAAAGAATTTGAACCACCCACGGTAGGGAATGTATGGTCCCTGCCTGTTTTTTAGGGGTGGACTTTAAACTTTTGGTTTTCAAGGTCTTCATACAAATATGTACAATTCTAAGTAAATTTTGTAACTTTTTGCAACAGGTTCTTCATACACTTAAGATTCTTAATCTAAAGGAGTCGCACAGTCTCTTAAAAATCCACAACATTCACCAGATCCCTAATCTTGAGAATTTGATTCTCAAGAACTGTCGCAATCTGTTTCATATTTGTGGGGCCATTGGTAACCTTGAAAAACTTGCTGTTTTGAACATGACAGGGTGTTTAAAGCTGAACAAGATGGAGCAAGTACATACATCAATAGACCTCGAAGCTTCTACTTCTGGTGAAGAAAGAACACAAGTGGCGTTCTTTCCCTTGCCAAAATTATTACAAACATTATTTCTTAATGAATGCAATCTCGAGTCTACTGATCATTTTCCTTTGAGTTTCAATGATCAATCATCTTTGCAATATTTGAATCTGGGCAGTGGTCTATTTGATATTCTGCCTAGTTACAGTCATCTTAGAAACCTGGTGGTTCTCGACTTAAGAAACTGTACAAGACTTGTAGTTTTTCATTTAAAATGTATAGGACACCACTATATTTAACTACTCGGACCCAAACTTGTAATTTTTCGAAAGTAAACAACCACTAAAATAGCATTCAAATATAATTAGTACTCAAAAATTTTTCATGACCCATTGAGTTTGCATCTTGGAATTAACACTGCTACTAATTATTTGCTCTTTATGCAGGTTCGTTAGTACCGTATTTTTGTAGGAGTCCCTGTCATTAAAGAAGTTACATTAAAGATGAGGCTAAATAATATTGATGAAGACCTGAAGTCAATTTATAATCACTATTCAGAGACCAACATCTTAGTAAGTTGAAATCAGGTGTTCAATACATCGATCAAAATTACATTACAATGTTTTGTGATTATATATGTAACCACTTCGACTTTTACTTCAGAAATTTAAATCACGGGTGTTACCTTTATTGTATCCATATTGGATCCAAAGCCTACTCTAAATTTGTGTGAGGACGTTCGTCTGGTAATGTAGATGAAGAACCCTGCAAATTTTATATGCCCATCTCCAATGATCTCAACCATGCTGATTTATGCACCTTTTGTTTCATGAATTTTGCAGATTGATTTGGATATTGATAATGAAATTTTCTAGGAAAGGCAAAGGAGAAAGATGGATCTTACATTGACTTCTTTTGAGCTTTTAAAGAATGTGCCAAATGATTAATTGATACTTTGATAGTTTGAGAGGTGTGTGAGTGAATGAGTATACATTAACCCGAAAAAAGTGCTTATTTGAAGAAAAAGAATGACAATAAATTGCTACAAAATTGTACCAACAAGGTCAACTCATTACTTGGACGGAGAGTTAGTTTGATATGTTTTAATTATAGTTAGGTTTGGTATCGTATATTAACATGACTTTGTGAACCTAAAGTTGGAAAGTCGAGCAATTCCGGATGTAAACTCAATATCACATTGATTGGGGGTAAGTGTTAAAGTCAACATATAAGCTCATGAGTTTCTTCCTCTACTATCAATTGATTTTAGAGTATTTCGGGAGCTCATGACTTATATGTTTAGTGCTTGTAAGACTGTAATCGCTCATATCACTCATCATCCACTCCTGCATCATAAAATGTTGGTCGTCGACCTCATGCTAGATTCTTCCAAACTTCATATTCTCAACAACCACGATGTTTTGAGGGTAATGGTGCAACTTATGTTGGCCAATGGTTCCATGAAGGAGCGCATCCGGTGTAGAGTAGGTGGGTCAATCGCCCCCGACGATAGAATTTTTTTTAATATATTTATATGCTAAAGTTCGTCATACTAATACTACGCTATTACATTGTTTTTTCTTGACGTTTTATCACCGTAAAATAATGAATCCACCTATATTATTGTTTTTTTCCCCTTAACGTTTTAACACCGTAAAAAAAATTATGAATCCACCAATGATTGAACGACCCACAAAGTAATTTCATGGTGGAAACTTGCCTGGCTATGTTACCAGAGATATATGATCGATAGCTCTAATAACATGTCTTACATACAACCCCAAGAGTCCGTTAATACTATAAACCATTTGGTAGTAGAAAGAGGTTCCCTAGACATATATGTATACATTTGTTTTTCCCATATCCGATGTGGAATTGTAAGATGTTCTCACTTAGAATTGGTCTGTTTTTTCTTGGTCTGTTTTAAATCATGACACACACGAAAGTATTAGTTGTTAGACCTAATAGATGCCCAGTTAGGACTCTAATTTTACAAAGCTTCTATGACAGTCATATTATAACCTTTCATGTACCTAAAACTTTTGTCCAATTTGCGCAAACGTAAATTTGAAACATTTTATACGAATATTATTTAAACAATAACTTGTGTAATACAAATAAGTAAACATAGCCATTGTCAACTTATCTTAACCACATACAATAGTAAATCAAACACAAGACTACTTAACTTTCAAGTGACGTTAAACCTGACTAAAAGCTTCTGCACCACACGAACAGTGGCTAATTTTCTGCACCTCGTTCACGAACCAAAAACTTATTCCCCGATCGATTTCCTCTTCCTACCAAAAATAGAAGATTTTTGTATTCTTGGTCCACCCATTCTCCAACTCTTAAAAGCTGCAGTTGACGACTTAGCAGCATCGTACACTTCAAAATCAAAAAATGTAAAAAAAAAAAAAAAAAAAAAAAAAAAAAAAAAAACCCATCAATTATCAATTATAAACTGAAAAATTGAGCAAAATAAATAATTTATCCAAATCTCACATTTTGTTTCTTCTTTAGTTAGTAGCGATAGATATTTCGGAGTCAGTGCAGATGTTGTAGTATGTGCCTTTATGAGAACTTCCTTATACCTTGTCCGAAAAGCAACTAACAACAAAGGTCCTATCGTTTTATCACCGATCCTGATCCATATGACAGGAAAATAATTAAAAATGTTCTTACAGCAATACAAAATCTAAGAACACAAATTCATGAATAAAAGCAAGAATCAGTACTGACAATTTCACTATCTTGCATCCTAACTCATAAAAATATGAAGAACGAGATCTTAAGTCAACATGTGCACCATCAGCCTCTATTTCTTCCCGAGTTCTGATATAGAAACACGATACGTGCATATATCACAAAACATCTTAACTAACTCATATTTAACAAAAATCACAAAAAACAAAAAAAAAAATTAACAAAATTAGCTAATGAATACTGGACTTACTTTTTAGCAAAACAAGGAGGAACGCTGACAATTACTGTGCGTCTGAGGTGCAGTTCTTGAGCAAGCCAAAACGGCAATTCGACCTTAGACTTTGGTTCTATCTGATTTAACAAATGCTTGCATTATACAATACAGTAATTAAAACTACCAATTAACATATTCATAAACGAAATGAAGGTTGAATGATTTACTGTATTTGATTCATTAGATTCAAACAAACCAGTTCCATTTACAGCCTCTTCGAATACTGCTGGAACAAGCTACAAATAAATCAATAGGCATATCATATCATATCATATCATACATATGAACAGTGTTAACATATTAAATGAAACAATAACGAAATAAGTTCCTAACCTCTTCATCTGCAAGAATATCATTGATGTCATAATATTGTGCCATGATCAATTAAACAGCCAGATCAAACTGCACAACAACTTAATTACTCAATAACATGCTAAACGATAACAATTATTATTTAACTTTGATTAAATCTCATGAATTGATAAAATTCAGTAAGTCTGTAATCTGTAGTATAGGCTTAATCAGACAGTCCCTAATATACATGATATAAATTAATAACAGTTGATTCCAGCTATTTAATTATCAAAATTAGAATGTGCTTTTCAATATACTAATCTATTGCAGTAGAAAAAATCAATAGAATTTAATAATTAATTTTTTAATGTAAAGCAAGATGAAATGAACGAGTAAATGGCGAAATGAAAACCTAGCCCTAATTAGTTCAATTGGAGCTATAAATTTAAATCCAATCATACCTTCAGAGGTTTTCCAGATCTTGGGCTGTCGGAATCGAAGATTTCTATCGCTTAATTTGAGAATAATAACAAAAACAAAAAGATTCAAATTTGGGGTTGTTAGGGTTTTTTAGACAATTTTTTCTTTTGTTCTCAAAATGCGGGTTAATTAGGCGGGAGGGAAATACAAAAGGAAATCAAAATATTTATTGTGTTTTAATGACTTGAAAGTTTATTAAAATATAAGCTCAACCTCTCATAAACTTCTATAAGCTCGAATAAGCTACGCGCCAAATACACCCCTAGCTCATAAGCTCCAGCTCCAACTATAAGCTCCAGCTCCAGCTAGTTTCATCCAAACACACCCTAATTTTAATAGTATATAGCTACCTTTAGTAGCCAATGTTATAATTAAGAACTTGTAGTATTATAAGAATGGAGAAAAGCTTCAGAAGTAAATGGAAATATTGGTGTACATACTAATTACAATCGATCACATATTTACAGTACAATAATTCACTGTGGAGTTAGGTGGAACAGTAATATCCGTGAGTTTCATCCACCAAATTTGTTGATCTACTAAATTTACTTTATCAAAAGTGTCGGCCACTTTATCAAAAATCTGTGACTTATAACACTCCCCCTTGGACGACAATTTTGTTTCATTAAAAAAAATCAACTACATGTTACTGCCTCGTTAAAAATCCTGCTAAAGAAAAACCTAGTGGAATAAAAACTTTAGCTAAGGGAAAACGAGTGCAGCATAGAGTTGACTCCCCCCTCAAGTAGACATCGCTGAGTCGTCATATCTTTTGAACATGCCTCGTGCCAATATGCGTTCTGAAAATAGCAGTTGGAAGTGCTTTGGTGAAAAGATCGCCAGAGTTTTTTGCTGGATTGAACATATCTCATTTCAATCTGGTTGTCTTTGATGAGATCTTGAGTGTATGAGAAGAATCTAGGAGGTATGTGTTTCGTTCGGTCACTTTTGATATACTCTTCTTTCATCTGTGCTATGCAAGCTGCATTATCTTCATAGATAGTTGTTTGACTTTTATCGCGTTCTAGTCCACAAGAATTAGTAATGAGTTGTGTCACTGATCTCAATCAAAAATATTCCCGAGTGGCTTTATGTAATGCAATCACTTCGGCATGATTTGATGATGTTGCAACAAGTGTTTGTTTTTTGAGAATGCCATGATATTGCAGTACCTCCATTTAGGAATACATATCTAGTTTGTGATTTAGCTTTATGTGGATCAGATAAATAACCTGCATCTGAATAACCAACCAAATCTTGTTTTGATTCGTTAGAATAAAATAATCCTAAATCATTAGTTTCTCGAAGGTATCGAAATATATGTTTGATCCCATTCCAGTGTCTTTTGGTAGGCGCTGAGCTGAACCTGGTCAACAAATTAACTGTAAAAGAAATGTCAGGTCTTGTACAATTTGTAAAATACATAATAGCCCCAATTTCACTAAGATATGGAATTTCTGATCCGTTAAGATCTTCATGGTCTTCACGGGAATGAAATGGATCAGTTTCAATATTGAGTGATCCAACAACCAATGGTTTTATCTTTAAAAATATTTTAAAATATTTTCGATATAAGTTGTTTGATGTATTAAGTAAGTTATTAGTCATATGCTCAATATGTAAATCAACGTAATACTTGATTTTTTTTATTTCAAAATCTTTCTTTAGAAGTTGAATGGCTTCGTAGATTTCTTTATTTAAGATAATTGACATAAACAACTACGATCACATATCCGAACATTGTTTTTATAAAAACACATGTGCAAATAAATTTATATGTATACCATTTTCTTATCAATTAGTCATTTAATCGGTTATACCACATACGTCCAGATTGTATAGACCCATTTAAAAATCTTTGTGATTTAATGGAATACATTCCATTGGGTTTTACATTAGATGCTTATGATACCTTAAACCCTTCAGGTATATTTATATATATCACTGTCAAGTGATCCATACAGATAAGTAGTAACAACATCCACGAGATACATTTAAGTAACTACCAGGTTGATTAAGTATCTAATAAGTAATTGTATCCATTACAAGAGGATAAGTTTTCCTCATAATTCATTTCTGGTCTTTGTGAAAAATCTTGAGTTACAAGTCTAGTTTTGCCTTGTAACTTCATTTGCACATTTATTTTTCGGATAAAAATTCATTTGTATCCCATAATTTTCACATATTTAAAAATGATAACGATTCATCTGAAAACTTTTATTTTATTGAGCGATTCTAATTCAGCTCGTATTGCTCATTTCCATTGAGCTCAATCATGTCTATTTTGATATTCAATGACAGATTTTGGTTCCAGATCATCATCTTTATTCATGATGTCATTGTAACATTATATGAAAATATCTCATCAAGATTTTTCATTTCATTTCGGTTCCATAATATTGCATAATTTATCGCAATTTATGTATTTACATTTATCAATATCCTCTGCATAAGGAATATTGATTTGTGGTTCTTCTTGAACATTTTCTGTTACCTCATTATCAGGTGATTTTCCTTTTCGAGGATTTTTATCTTTAGAACCAATTGGTCTTCCACGTTTCATACGTGACAAAGACTCATGAGTGACATTATTGCTAGCTTTTGGAATTTCAATTCGAGCTGGAGCATTTCCTGCTATTATATATGATTTAGTCATTCTTTTTGTATCTTTAAATGAATCAAGTAATTGATTTGCGAGTTCTTGCATACGCATTATCTTTTGAACTTTTGTTTCGCATTCTTTAATGCGAGGATCAAGATACCTTAATTGATGTTCACACCATAAAACATCATTTTATTTATTTTTCATTTCTTCCCCTAATATAGGGACCAATTTTTCATTAAAAAGACAATCAGCAAAACGTGCTATAATAACATCACCCGTCATGAGTTCAATGTATCTTATAATTGAAGATGTTTCATATCCAATATATATATATATATATATATATATATATATATATATATATATATATATATGGCTCATATAGTGTGTTGTGGTGGCGCAACTAGAGCATACACTCCACAATCAAATGTTCTAATGGTGGGAAAATTTTGGCTCTTGGCCAAAATCAAGTTATCGGAGAGAATATGTATGACTTGCACTTCGTCTAATATGAATTAATGTCACATCATGTAAATTTGCATGTCCCCATATAAATATTGAGAGTTCAGTATTCATTTTCAATGGTCTAGTTATTAGCTACAAGCATTTAATTATTGATTCAGCTAAACCAATTTTGTATGTACATGAGCAATAGGGTGTTCAACAACAATCCCTATAGAAATATAATAATCATTAAATGCTTGAGATGTTAACTCATCAGCATTATCAATTTGCACCCTTTTAATGGTGTAATAAAAAAAATGTGCTCTTAATTTAATAATTTGTGCAAGAAACTATGCAAATGTGTGACGACCCGGAAATTTCCGACCAAATTTAAACTCTAATCTTTATATTATTCCGACACGATAAGCAAAGTTTGTTAAGTTAAATCTCAAGAATTTTAAGCTGTGTTCATACATTCATTATAACCTCGACCAAATTCCGACGATTCACGAACCGTTATATATAAATAGATATGTATATGTATATATATATTATAAATTGAGAATATTAATAAAGTATTAAGCGTATAATACTTTATACGAACGTATTTGTTTCAATATGATTTTCGGCGAAATAAAAAAAAAAATATATATTAAATGATTGAATTATCAGAAACATTGAATTATGATTACAAGTCTCTGTTGAGAGGTCCACTATGATTTGAGAAAATCTATTCCTCTTAACGATATCCAGAATAATTTGTAAAGCTATTTATAAATAAAAACAAAAAGTGTCATTTACGAAAGTTAGACAAAAGTTAGTGGAGAATTGGTTTCCATAATATTCTATTAATCTATTTTCAAACGTACAAAGACGTTTTCAGTTTAAAAAGAACTTTATTATTAAAACGTATATAACTTTTATAAATATCTAGAATCACTTTTGACAACTCATTACTTAACCAGTATAATAAATATAACGATATTTATATTTTATTTCATTAAATATATATAACGATTTAAATTAATATTATATATATTTATACGCGTATTATACATACATAGTTTTTATACTTTTACTATACTTTAACTTTACCTTTACTTTACTTTTACTTTACTTTAACTTTAATAATTCACTTTAATAATTCATACTTTAATAATTCATACTTTAATAATTCACTTTAATAATTCATACTTTAATAATTCACTTTAGTAATTCATACTTTAATAATTCACTTTAATAATTCATACTTTAATAATTCACTTTAATAATTCATACTTTAATAATTCACTTTAATAATTCATACTTTAATAATTCACTTTAATAATTCATACTTTAATAATTCACTTTAATAATTCAAAAATCTATTATAAATAGAATTCAATAGGTTTCATTATCTCATAGAAACTTGAAAATATATTTCTCTAAACTCTCTCAATCGATTTATATATATATATATATATATATATATATATATATATATATATATATATATATATATATATATATATATATATATATATATATATATATATTTGCTCTGTATTATTTCAAGATATTATTAGTATACATAAAATATTACGACGGAGTGGTGTCCGAGTGATTTCAAAATAGTTTTTTTTAATGAGTCGAAGCTAAGGAAATTATGGGTTATAGCTATGGAGGTGATGAGTATGCTTCATGGGTATGCTCGTGAGGTCAATCTAGTGTTTATCATCTCCGTTGCGTCTACGTACTTTCCTGCAATATTGAATCTAAATATTGATACGTTCGTGAATCAGAGGCCAACCTTGCACTTGTTAAATGACGTTATATGTATTTTTACTACGAAATACAGTATGGTGAGTTTCATTTGCTCCCTTTTTATATATATTTTTGGGCTGAGAATACATGCGCTGATTTATAAATGTTTTACGAAATAGGCACAAGTACTAAAACTAATTCTATGTGGGTTTAAACCGGAAATATACCCTTAGCTTGGTAACATTAAACTACTTGTCTATGTACAGTAGGCGCGAATTCTAAAGATAGATCTATTGGGCCTGACAAACCCCATCCTGACTATGGGATGCTTTAGTACTTCGAGGTTCTTTTAAACACACCTGATCTGGTGTACTTCAGAGGGTAAAACATGAACGTTAAGGCTTGTTACCGGGTGCCTACAACTTATAGAATACTTTTATACACTTGCGAGTGTACATATATTTATAAACGAAAATCTTGTGGTCTATTAATATATTGAAATGATTGTTATGATAAACCTATGAACTCACCAACCTTTTGGTTGACACTTTAAAGCATGTTTATTCTCAGGTATTAAAGAAATCTTTCGCTGTGCATTAGCTCATTTTAAGGATATTACTTGGAGTCATTCATGGCATATTTTGAAAGACGTTGCATTCGAGTCATTGAGTTCATCAAGATTATTATTATGTCAATTATAGTTGGATGTATTATCAAATGGTGTGCATGCCGTCAACTTTCGTTGTAAAGAAAGTTTGTCTTTTAAAAACGAATGTAATGTTTGTAAAATGTATCATATAGAGGTCAAATACCTCGCGATGTAATCAACTATTGTGAATCGTTTATAATATATATGAACGGGTCCTTTCAGTTGGTATCAGAGCGGTGGTCTTAGCGAACCAGGTCTGCATTAGTGTGTCTAACTGATAGTCGTTAGGATGCATTAGTGAGCCTGGACTTCGACCGTGTCTGCATGTCAAAAGTTTTGCTTATCATTTTTGTCGGAATTGCCTGCTTATCATTCTTAGTCTAGACACGTCTTACTGCATTGATTGCATAAATAGTGTATAGACAAAATACATATCTTAGCGTATCTGCTAATCCATATCTTAGCGTATCTGTTACTGTAAACTTTGCCTGACATATCACGTAAATTCCTCCGTAATCTACGAAATCTTTTGCCCTATATATATATATATATATATATATATATATATATATATATATATATATATATATATATATATATATATAGATATTCTATGTAATTAGAATACCACCCGATAGCCAAAAAATCATTTCATATCGAAAAATCCTTTATTCAATCGAACGAAATGGAATTCGTCATTAGTTCAAGTCCCTCGAATTCCGATATGGAATCCCACTCAAGCTCCGAAAGCAGTGTGACCGGAATGGATCAACCAATTAGCCATCATCTATTCTAGATGAATTGGGGATAGGTTCGTAGCCTCCTCAATAATTGGAGACAAGAAGAAGGTGATCCCTTCCATTCACCACATTGCCCTCTTGGCGATGAACCTGAAGCACTTACCGGCGAACCGGTCCGAAACACCATTTTCTCTCTCATTTCCAGAGTATCTCGTCACGATTATATACTACATTAAATTCTAGATTTTATTTATTCGCTCGTCCGAACCGACAATCACCCCAGTGTAATAGAAGAAGTCAACGAGCTTCGCGCTCGAGTAGTGGCTTTAGAGAATATGGTGCAAGGGTTACAAACACCAACAAATAACGAAGTATTAATTCATAATTTCAATTTTATTGAATAAATACTCCGTAAAAGTTATGTAATTTCTAAAGTCTTTAGGGATTATTCAGTTCTAGTTTCAACCGTAAATCAAATGAGTTTAATTTAATATTAACTCATTAAATCTATGTTACATCTGAAGAAAATATGTACATATATATTTTCATAAAGACTGTAATAAAATTCTGTTGTACAAAATATTAATTGTGAAATTTTTTTTAACGGGTAGGTAATACCCGAGAGATATATAAATTCACAATTAATATATTATATTTTTCGAAACTGATTCAGCAATCATCAACTATACTCCCTACTTTCACAACAATATCCATTCTTTCATATAAATCAAAACAATCATACTCATTCAAATTCAATTATATATTCTGATTTTGAAATCGCATAATTCAATTCGAAATATAACCAGTATCATCACTCTTAGATTCCTATATCTTTCAAATCTATACTTTGACTTCAAAACTGTGTTAGAACATCATATGTATTAACGATTACAATATGTGCTCAAACCCTTCGAAATTCCTGAAGACACTTCAACTAAGGAACAATCGAGATGATGATCCAACCACATGTTACCCACAGTTATACACCTGAAAAACTCTCAAAACCCAAGTCATAGTTCGACACGTATCCGTGTTAGACCCTTTGGCATTTACTAGCTAATATAACTTTTCAATTCCGTTTAAAAATAGACAGTTTTGTCACAGCTCCGGTAAGTCAACTTCGACTTCTCAATCAAAAAAAAAAGTCTTATTATAACCTCGATAGATACGTTGCCTTTTCGCCAACGTTACCGGGGAATCGTTTACATTCACCACATTAGCAATAAACTTACCAACAACTTCACTGATCTTTGACTTTCTAAAAAAAAAAATAATCATTATAATTATCGAAACCTTATCATATACTCATTCGTACCTTATAACAAGAATTGCCATACCAATTATTGAGAATCAGCAATCAGTATTTTGAAACCTCGCAGCATGTCTACATCAACAATTACATATACACACAACATCTACCTCCAAGACTTACATTCTTTGAATGAGAAATTTCTGAAAAACACCTTAAACTGCGAACCAGTTTTCGAAATTTTAAAAAATGCTGATGAAGCAGCAAAAACTGTAAACGACCTTAACAGTAAAAAGTTGGATGATAAAGGATAGTATATTGGCAAAGCTCAGAAAAAGAGAAGATTTGGAACTGGAAAACGGATTGAGCAAAGTATGAAGGAGGCTGTGGACAAATCACAAAGGCTGAACCTGCCTTCAAAGAATCCAAATGATTCAGTACTTGCTGAAGTCAATAACGAATACCTTGCTCCTGACTCTAAACCCCTGCGGACAATATCCTTCATCATCCTCTGATATTAGACATTCTAAGATATCATCGTATCTTTCATTATAAATATCATCCATACTTCTGAAGATATTTTTATAATTATTCTTATCTGAAATCATTTACCTCTTCGCGCTATCTGTATTATATCATAAAAGAAACTATTTTAGTTTCTAAATTCTGAAACATTCGAGTTTAAAATAGGAATATTCTTGAAGAAGTGTTGGGAGCTGAAGCATGAGTTAGTATAATATAATGACACTTGATCAACGTGATTATATTACAGTAATTCATGCTGAGTTTCTAAATGGAACATGATGATTCACAGATCATAACGTCATCATGTGCTATGTTACACGACTCTTGTATTCTCTTTGATCTCTAAATATCAAGAAAATATTTCTTGATGATTCGGCCTTTTCCGAGGTATTCTGGTAATTTGACAAGTCAAGATCGTGTCATTATAATTTCCTTCCTAGAACATTAACAATGTTCATTCCGAAATTTATATCTGCGAATTCTGGACCATTACAAGCGGTGCTTAATCGCAAGAAGAAGAAACGAAAGGACAAAGCTCCGAACTAGAAATGGGAGTATAAATCATAGCAAATAGAAGAGAGCATTAACTGTGGATGACAATGATTATAGAAGAAGCAAGGACTTTGAAATATAAGGGAAGATATAAAACCCAACAACAACCCAGAAATCACAAACCGTATATATCAATGCATATAGCAATATAAAGACACGGGAGAACTAAAAACACTATAAAACCAAGAGTATAGTAGAAGTAAATAGATTCTTCCGGAGGCAGATGAAAAAGAAGAGCGACAGATATGAAAGTGAGGAGTATATCAAGAATCGGCACTGGATGAAGCATATTGACAAATACTTTAAAATATGAGTTGAGAAGGTGTGAGTTGTAAGAAAACAAATGAGGTGGATTTATAGTGAAATATCCGACAGAGAAATCAAAATGGATTATCGCATTAATTCGAAGAGGATCGTAATTTCCTTAATCGCCGAATAATCAAATCCAATATAGATTACAAATATTTTCTTTTCGGAGATCAATCGTGATGACGTTAAAAGATACGAAGAATCACTATTATCTTATTTCATTCATTTACGATAACTTCACTCACACGCTTCGAGTAATCGAATTATTTTATCCATTCTTCTTGAACATGATAAAACTCTATAATCGTTATAATAACATTCTCATTGTTAGTCATGACGACCTCTATCAAATTTCGGGGACGAAATTTCTTTAACGGGTAGGTACTGTGACGACCCAGAAATTTCCGACCAGATTTAAACTTTAATCTTTATATTATTCCGACACGATAAGCAAAGTTTGTTAAGTTAAATCTCAAGAATTTTAAACTGTGTTCATACATTCATTATAACCTCGACCAAATTCTGACGATTCACGAACCGTTATATATAAATAGATATGTATATGTATATATATATTATAAATTGAGAATATTAATAAAGTATTAAGCGTATAATACTTTATACGAACGTATTTGTTTCAATATGATTTTCGGCGAAATTAAAAAAAAATATATTAAATGATTGAATTATCAGAAACATTGAATTATGATTACAAGTCTCTGTTGAGAGGTCCACTATGATTTGAGAAAATCTATTCCTCTTAACGATATCCAGAATAATTTGTAAAGCTATTTATAAATAAAAACAAAAAGTGTCATTTACGAAAGTTAGACAAAAGTTAGTGGAGAATTGGTTTCCATAATATTCTATTAATCTATTTTCAAACGTACAAAGACGTTTTCAGTTTAAAAAGAACTTTATTATTAAAACGTATATAACTTTTATAAATATCTAGAATCACTTTTGACAACTCATTACTTAACCAGTATAATAAATATAACGATATTTATATTTTATTTCATTAAATATATATAACGATTTAAATTAATATTATATATATTTATACGCGTATTATACATACATAGTTTTTATACTTTTACTATACTTTAACTTTACCTTTACTTTACTTTTACTTTACTTTAACTTTAATAATTCACTTTAATAATTCATACTTTAATAATTCATACTTTAATAATTCACTTTAATAATTCATACTTTAATAATTCACTTTAGTAATTCATACTTTAATAATTCACTTTAATAATTCATACTTTAATAATTCACTTTAATAATTCATACTTTAATAATTCACTTTAATAATTCATACTTTAATAATTCACTTTAATAATTCATACTTTAATAATTCACTTTAATAATTCAAAAATCTATTATAAATAGAATTCAATAGGTTTCATTATCTCATAGAAACTTGAAAATATATTTCTCTAAACTCTCTCAATCGATTTATATATATATATATATATATATATATATATATATATATATATATATATATATATATATATATATATATATATTTGCTCTGTATTATTTCAAGATATTATTAGTATACATAAAATATTACGACGGAGTGGTGTCCGAGTGATTTCAAAATAGTTTTTTTTAATGAGTCGAAGCTAAGGAAATTATGGGTTATAGCTATGGAGGTGATGAGTATGCTTCATGGGTATGCTCGTGAGGTCAATCTAGTGTTTATCATCTCCGTTGCGTCTACGTACTTTCCTGCAATATTGAATCTAAATATTGATACGTTCGTGAATCAGAGGCCAACCTTGCACTTGTTAAATGACGTTATATGTATTTTTACTACGAAATACAGTATGGTGAGTTTCATTTGCTCCCTTTTTATATATATTTTTGGGCTGAGAATACATGCGCTGATTTATAAATGTTTTACGAAATAGGCACAAGTACTAAAACTAATTCTATGTGGGTTTAAACCGGAAATATACCCTTAGCTTGGTAACATTAAACTACTTGTCTATGTACAGTAGGCGCGAATTCTAAAGATAGATCTATTGGGCCTGACAAACCCCATCCTGACTATGGGATGCTTTAGTACTTCGAGGTTCTTTTAAACACACCTGATCTGGTGTACTTCAGAGGGTAAAACATGAACGTTAAGGCTTGTTACCGGGTGCCTACAACTTATAGAATACTTTTATACACTTGCGAGTGTACATATATTTATAAACGAAAATCTTGTGGTCTATTAATATATTGAAATGATTGTTATGATAAACCTATGAACTCACCAACCTTTTGGTTGACACTTTAAAGCATGTTTATTCTCAGGTATTAAAGAAATCTTCCGCTGTGCATTAGCTCATTTTAAGGATATTACTTGGAGTCATTCATGGCATATTTTGAAAGACGTTGCATTCGAGTCATTGAGTTCATCAAGATTATTATTATGTCAATTATAGTTGGATGTATTATCAAATGGTGTGCATGCCGTCAACTTTCGTTGTAAAGAAAGTTTGTCTTTTAAAAACGAATGTAATATTTGTAAAATGTATCATATAGAGGTCAAATACCTCGCGATGTAATCAACTATTGTGAATCGTTTATAATATATATGAACGGGTCCTTTCAAAATGCCATTTTACGACTTGATAATAGACAAACATGAGACCATCTACTAAATGCGTCTATCAGAACATGAAATGTCTAAATGGTCCACATGGTGGATGAATTTATTCACATATTTCACCTTGAATTCTTTCAAGAAACATTTGTGATTCCTTTTCACAATATACTTTTCATTAATCACCATATGTGCTTTTCATTAATCACCATATGAGCTTTTTATTAATCACCATATGTACTTTTTCATTAATCACTGTAACATCCCAGGTAACATGTTCCCCGTAGCATGATATTGTCCGCTTTACCTGTAGGCGCACGGATTTTTCTTGGCAACCACACACGACGAGCACTTTTCCAGGAGGTCACCCATCCTGGTAGTGCTCTCGCCTGAGCACGGTTAACTGCAGAGTTCTTATGGAATCTGCTACGCTTGTAGTCCCAAAACGCGTCATGCTAGAAAAGGTCTCCACACCCTTATAAGGCATGCTTCGTTCCCCTCTCCAACCGATGTGGGACGGATGTAACACGGGTGTTACAATCCTCCCCCTAATGGGACACAACGTCCTCGCTGTGCACATTTGATCCGGGGCCTGGCTCTGATACCATATGTAACATCCCAGGTAACATGTTCCCCGTAGCATGATATTGTCCGCTTTGCCTGTAGGCGCACGGATTTTTCTTGGCAACCACACACGACGAGCACTTTCCCAGGAGATCACCCATCCTGGTAGTGCTCTCGCCTGAGCACGGTTAACTGCAGAGTTCTTATGGGATCTGCTACGCTTGTGGTCCCAAAACGCGTCATGCTAGGAAAGGTCTCCACACCCTTATAAGGCATGCTTCGTTCCCCTCTCCAACCGATGTGGGATGGATGTAACACGGGTATTACAATCACCATATGTGCTTTTCATTAATCATCATATGTGCTTTTCATTAATCACCATATGAGCTTTTCATTAATCACCATATGTGCTTTTCATTAATTACCATATGTGCTTTTCATCATATATCCTTTTCACCATATGCACTTTTAATCATATGCGCTGCGCTTTTCATCATATGCGGTTTTCATCATATGCGCTTTTAATCATATGCGTTGCGCTTTTCATCATATGCGCTGCGCTTTTCATCATATGCGCTTTTCGGTGCTACATAGATATTTCTCATTTTATGTTATCATTGACTGATAATCATATCCATTATGATATATATCAGATAAACTTAACAAATTTCTTTTTGATTTGAGAGAAAACAAGATTTTATTTATCAGAAAATTCGTACAATTTGGTAACATGAATTTTGCCTTTCTCGTTCATTTTATCAAGTTTGCAATACCTGATATAGTATTTATAATTCCTTAAGTTGATTTCAAATTAATGAAATATTTCTTAAATTTGAGTATAGTGTGTGTGTGTGTGGTACCACTATATGCAATACAAATATTTCCACCATGTGATTGATTTTGTACTTTGGCAGTATTCATATTAAATTTTCAACAAGATAAGCAAATAATGAGTAATATTTCAGCAAGATAATCAAAGTATATTACCTGCAAATAAGTTACAATCCGCAGTACATAAAAATAACACCTAATAAACATATATGTGTTATGGCCAAAAATCATTTATATAGGAGTGACACATAACAAACTATGCATCTTAGAAAATTCATATCATTTAAGTCTAAGGTTGCTCAGGGTTTACTTAATCAAGGTTTTCAAAAGATTCACTCTCGTTTCTCTTTTATGAATTCTTTGTAGGACTAAATAAGATGTTGGGATATTCAATAAATACTAGAGGTCATATAATAAGAAATAATATTGTATTAAAAAAATAACATAGAATAATAACGTAAAAAGCTATGTTAAATATCCTTTATTTGTTTAATTATTGGACAGACTTACAATAGACTCATTATTTCAAAATCATGCATAGTGGAAGAGTAAAAAGTTAATATAGCTTCTTGAAAATCGTTTGCACGCCTATTACTTTTTGATTTAACCATAATGAGTTCAATTTGATTTATATCAGTTTCTTAAGGGGTGCTACCATTTGGACCATCCATGTCCAAAAATGGATATAGGCCCAACTAAATTAGAGTGCAAGTACAAGTGCAGGTTCGGCAGTCAATGCCAACTTACTTTTTTTTAACCGTTAGGCATTTACGGAGTATTACTTTTTACATTTCGATCCCCTTTTTTTTAAAGTAAAATAATCATAAAAAAAATCATACTTCGTAATATAAATACTATGTATTATAATATTATAATATTAACTTGAAATAAGAGTGCAAATAATACAACCAAACCAACAAATATGATTCAAGCAACGACCCACGAATTTACATAACAAAAATAAACCCCACTAAAGCATACATATTCATATTATTTTTCTACTTTGATTTTTTTTATTATTAAAGCTTCAAACATAAGTGGTTGAAATATATTTAGACGGTATGTGCAATCAATCACTTTTACCCTAATTGTTTTCTTCCCAATGATGCACATTGTCCAATTATTAAATTGAAGAGGTCCAAATAAAAACAAAAACCACTGTCGTGTATATCATCCCTCAATTAGTGGGATTCTTGTCATATTTTCAATAACAATAGTCAAAGATTTAGAATAATTAGGTGATATGATTATGTAGGCCAGGATAGTAATTATTTACATGACAAAATTAGGTAGGCTAGAGTTGTATATACATACCGATTCTGTAAAGGAACGAGGGCAACGAGCATTTTTTTTTTATGGTATCAGATTTCTCTTTTCTTCTATTAATTCTCCTCACCTATTTCACGTCTGTTTTTTTTTTTTTACATTCCAATTGGGGTTCACTCCCTCTCTCATATGTCTCTTTCACTTTCTCACCAAATACAAAACAAAACGTGAGCAAATCATAGATTAGGAGCAAACCAAGTCACAAATTAGAATCGAAATATGGGTTTTGATTCCAAAGGTGCCATATGTTGATGGCGGCAGGGAAGAGCATGATCGTCCTCTGGAGCTGCAACTGCGTATATTTCAACCGCGAGATAGCTACTCCGGTGGTGATATGACGATGTATAAATAAATGTAAGTAACCATAAATAAATAGATGGTTGATAACATAAATATAAATGTTAGATAACATAAATGTAAATGTTAGTATACATAAATAAATGTTAGATAACATAAATGTAAATGTTAGTATACATAAAATAACATAAATGTAAATGTTAGTATACATAAATAAATGTTAGATAACATACATGTAAATTAGACGACAGTGTCGACCATATATCATTTAGGTTGTATAACCGACCATATATTAGTTAGGTGGCAGAGCCAACCATATTTAGTATAAATGTTGAGATAATCGTGCTGATAACGTGTTGTAATTTTAAAAGTATATAACTAACTTTAGTAGCCAATGCTCTAATTAAGAACTTGTAGTATTATAAGAATGGAGAAAAGCTTCAGAAGTAAATTGAAATATTGGTGTACATACTAATTACAATCGATCGCATATTTATAGTACAATAATTCACTGTGGAGTTAGATGGGACAGTAACATCCGCGAGTTTCATCTACCAAATTTGTTGATCTACTAAATTTACTTTATCAAAAGTGTCGGCCACTTTATCAAAAGTTTGTGACTTATAACATATTGGACTTTATCTATACATTACACTTGTTTATTTTATTTTTTAAGGCAAAACCTCATAATATATCTACTAAAGATTGAACATGAATCTCACTTGAGATTCTATACATTACATTAACATCATTATTATCATTATCATCAATATCTATAACTCTGTATAAATAATGAAAGTAAATCTGGCTAATCACCCGACTTAACACAAATCCGACGTGTAATTAATTTACTTAATCAAGTTTAATTATAATTAATTAATCCGAAAATCCCACATGGCCGAATGAGTTTAGGGATTTGGTACGCTGCACGTCCAAATCAATAAGTGGTCTCCATCTAATTTTTTTTAGGGTTTCAATTGTCTTAAGTCAATTCCTTAAAAAAATTCCCCAACCATTCAATCCATAAACTGAATCATGTATGGAGATCATCGATTAAACGATCTGATCCATTAAAAATGAATATTGTATCGATGGACGAACTCGATTCAAAAGATTCATGTCTTTGATTCATCTATATCGATCAAATCTTCATCATCATTTAGATACAAAAAATCAACATTTTGTTACAACAATGAGGTGGATTTTAGATGAAATCGCACCAGTTTCATCCATCGATTTCGTGTCAGGTATGAATCGGTTTTTTTATGTTCGTAAACCCAATGTTATTATATATTTATTATCGAGATTCAGTTTATAATTTTTGCTAATTGGAACGTAATAGAATGTAAGTTGTTAAATCAGGGTTTATATTTTGTTCAACTTACGTTAGTTGATTAATTATTTAGGGTTTGATAATGGATTTCCCCAAAATGTGATTCCTATCAGTATACTTCTATATCTTATGATTTTATTTTATTTTTTTGGTTTTTTCATCTTAGAAAAAGGTAATTAAAATGAATAACTATTACTGTATAAAATGAATTGACTTCTTTCTCTTTTTACAAGCTCCAACTGATTAACTGATAAAATTAATAACGAAAAGGTTATCATTTTGTGATTTTTAATCGGTCATGTGTAAGCATCATCTATATCTTTAACTTATCTATACGTACTAAAATGCAAGGCTTTATATTATAGTAAGGGGATACATATGACGAGAAACAGGGACTCAAAAATCAACATGCTACAATGAGGAAACTGAAGAAAAAGACAAATCTGATCGACAAGGACGAGAAGAAAAAAGTTTGTGCAAGCCTTGAAGAAAAAAGCTCACAAACAGTTTAAGGTATCAAAAAGCTAATTCCCTTATAGTTTTTTTTTTTTTGCTTATGATCTGTTGTGTTTAATTTCTGTGTATAAGTATTGATCTAAATGTGTGATTGATTATCTGGAGGAGTCAGCTATGTATATCTTGAACAAGTCACATTCAGCTTAATATATTTTGATAAAAATGAAACGGGTCAATTGATATAAAAGAGTTGTAATGAGCCCAAAATGTACTTTCAAGAAATTTAACTTATCAATATATTTTGTTTTCCTTCATAATGTTGTTTTGCAAGGAGCTATCAAAACAAGCTTATTATCTATAACACGAATTCTGATAGAGAAAGAAAGTAGCCTATGTCATTTTTGGTGTATGTATTTTGAAAAGGCCTTTATGTCATAGTCGATATACCAATTTTTTTGCTGTTTTGAGCTCATGTTGACATGAGCCGTTCTGAAGTCTACATTTATCCAGTTGCATAATTTGTATTTTTAGGATACTTCACAATTTTATTTAGCCATATTCACATTAATTTAACAGGATCTAGAGGTGAAATTGAACATTAGAGGTGAAATTGAACAATAGCCAAATACCATGGTGAAACGGTGAACTCTGGTCAACTCTGTAAAACCATGGTGTACAAATGGAAAAAGAACATATTAACTCATGTACTTAGATTAAGTATACCATAGGAATACTGGACTAAACTATGATGAATTGTTCATTGTTAATGCTCTTTTTTTTTGGTGATCTTTTAGCTCATCCATATAGGGGCTTCTGGTTCTAATAATATGATGTTCCACATTGACTCATGGTTTTGCAATCTGGTGTTTCACTTCCTGCCAAGTTATTTGAATTGCATTTTGTTTGGCGTATATGTTATGTCAAACTTGAACATTGTGTTGTTTATTATTGTTTGAATATGTCAAGAAAATGCTAGATAAAGTGTGGCATCTCTTACAATCAGTATGGAAAACGGGTGAATGGTTATGGTTACATAAAGCAGTGTGGAAAAAGTGACGAACTTAAATCTAAATATGTCAACCTTGAACTAATAGATTTACAATACATATTGTTTATTTTTTATCGCATTATATTTACTTTTTTACACGCATTGATTCTTGCTTCTCCTTACTGATTTGCATCGATTCCCGCTTCGTAACATTGATTTGCGTTTATTTGTCTAAGTAAATATCATGCGAAATGGTTTAAAGATTGTGAGCACATTAGTCTTTGTGAACTGTCTCCTACTAAGGTACACTTATTTTTTATTTTTGTTATTATCATTTTTTTTCAAATATAATGTATTGCCTAAACAAATAATTCATTCTTAAAATACAGGTCGGCATTGATTTTGTGAATGCAACAATCATCGCGTTACGGATTTATAATTGAATGTGAGATATCTTATCATGGTTAGTAACTTAATTTGCTTTACCAATCATTGATTGAGTTTGTGAATTACACTTTAAGTTGGCTTTTTTCTCTCAAGTTACCCTTAAGTGTGGTATGACCTTGGTTTTTTCTTGGTAAAATAATTTTGTTGATCTACAATCTCTTATAATTTCTACTGTTTAAAAATTATTCACAATTTACAATTTTAAAGTGTAAATTTTGTGGTCTAAAATAGTTTTTTTAAAAGTGAGGTAGTAGCTGAAACTTAATATAATATGGTGTAAACGGGCAGGGCTTGCACAAAGTGTTCCATTTTTGCAGTTGGAGGAGAATGGCATTAATCTCGATATTCATGTATTCAAAGTTCAATTTACACGGTATTTGTAATGGGTAAGCTTTTAGGTGTATGACCATTTTATTATCTAATCTACATGATCTTTTTACTTAACAGTGTGATTCTTTTAAATACAGCAGATTTGGGCGAATGACGAACTAATGCAAAGCTTATTTGGCAGGGTACTCAATAGAAATCTCGACCCATTAAGAGATAAATCAAACGTGAACGGATCAACTTCTCACCTTGGCCCATTCCATTTTGGGTCTTATTGTAAATCTTTAGCTTCATATGCAATACACACCGACTACTGGTGCTATTGCTCCTGGTGCTTACACACTCCTAGATGCGACAAATTCTAATCAAAAAGTTGTTATGTTGCCACATTCACTGGTCATAATCATAAAGGTGGGCACTCGATTGACACTCTTGAGGTACATCATGGAGTACTTGACATCTAATACAATCGTATTTGCGTTTTTAATTATTTGATATACAATAGTACGAGACATACAAACCAGTTTGTGGAAACTAACCATGTATTATACATACATTCAGTATTTGTACCTGTCTTCAATACTAACGTTTTAGAATACTAAATTTTAAAACTGCCGTGCAACGTACGGGCTCTTACAGGGACTTGAAAGCTCTGTTGGCCTCACGCTCCAAAATGATGGCGTCTTGACGTCCTCCTGGGGATTTGTATCATATGAATGAATAAGTAATTGTGCGACACTGAATGTGAACTATTGATTCTTGCATTTTAATTATATTCAATACTAAAGTTTACGATACTAATGCTTTCGATACTAATATTATCAATAGTAAATGGTTTTTGTTCATTGTAATTGTATTATACATTTGCTAAGTATAAATACTAACGTTATTGAAAAATAATTTATACAATTGCCGTGTAACGCACGGGCTTATAAATCTAATATTCATTATATAATATATAAATAGATACCTTTTTTTGTCTCATCACAAATGTTCACATTAAAATTTAGAATGTCTAAATTCAAATGTCTATTTGTATTTCAACCATTTATAACATGTTATTCTGAAGAGAAAACATTTCTAATTTGATAAGAAAATGAAGTTAATTAGATTTCTTAAAACTGTGTGTAGAACATAAGTAAACAATTGTAACATAATGAAAGTTAAAATGAATTGTGCAATTATAAATCATTTACACCATATTGTTTTACTCTTTAGTGTTTAAAACTGAAAGTTAGCTAGCATTATATATTTATATATCTTTCTTACATAAATACCAAAATAATGAACATCATCTCATAAAATGTAACATTGTATGGGCCATCTAGTGGCCACAATAGCATATACAAAGGGACATCAATGTCGCATCAGGTGGCCCGCTCACTAAAGAACTTTAACAGTTAATCGTTGTTAATTGTAAATTGTAATTGTAAATATCTTCTATAAATACAGCGTAAGGTGAAATTAAATTCCAAATTGTTCCAAAATATAGTATCGTGATAATAATATTCTTTTAAAAAAACCGTAATTAAAGATCCATAACATTTAAGTTAACCACGTCCTTTATTTTAGTCACCTCGGATTGTTAGTATGAAACTCATTTATAACAAGTGATAGTTCTCATCATTGTGATCTCGTTATGATAAGACGCTTTCGTCTTGCTACCCCGAACTCATGCCCCATATTGGATTCTTGTTACCCCGCGTATAAGAGCTCAAGTAAAATGTACTCATGACATATCATTCCCAAATTAAAAATTTATAAATACAATCGAAGATCAAACATTGTATTGGGCTTACAACGACCATATTGGGTTGGCCTAATTCCGAATATCAGACTTCCTTCATTATGTCCATATCGAGGTCCTCTAGTAAACATATGTTAGTCAATAGTCGCCTAGGATTAGCATATTCTATGATGGTTATACCTCATTCATATCCGTATTTTTAGTGAGAACATACTCCATAGTATGAAACCTTTAACATCTATGCTTACATAAACATTAAGAACAAGCCGTCATGTCAATCTTATGGGCCCTATTTAGTAAATAAAAGTGGAATCTTTATATACAAAAATTTGTCGATGGCAGAGTGTTGGAGTAGTATTGGAGCAGAGTACTCGGCGAAGTATTGGATTTCATTGTACTCGACGTTGATTAAGCTTTTAATTTTTTAAACTCTTAATGAACAAATGGATGTGTCAAAAGTGTGTGCAGTAGTGTTTAACTTATCTTTCAACTTTTAAATTTATAGAACCTTTATTTAATACACTTTAACACTCTAACGAGCAACAAGACCTGATCAGATGTAGTATTTTAGGTTCTCGTCCAAAGAGAGCGTAGATGCGGATAAGAGTTGTTTTATTAAATAGTTTAATCCTTATTAAAGAATTAAAGATAGATTTTTATATTTTTTATAGGATAGATTCTTATCTCTTAAGAAAGAGATGCTTTTAAAGATAAACAAAATAATAAAACAAAACAAGGAATTGAAGATTCAAAACAATTAAAAATAAAAGCAGTTACATGAACGAATAACTCATACGGAAATCATATTAGGCAAGTTTCATAACTTATATTAACACAAAGCAGAATAATAATCATAGACCAACTATTATCCCTTAATAGGCTAAGCTAAGTGTTGCATATCATTCAATAGGTAGGACTTAAAACATATGCTAGACACGTGATGTGCATGGCTAACATCTCAATTTTTCATATTTAATTCAATTACATGATACATATAAATCTTGTGATGAGGATCAACATGCAAATAGACTGACAAGTTATATAAGCTATTAAACACCAAGTAGATCAACTCAAGTTACTAACTGAAAGTCAATTACTACTAAGTTCTCATACAATCATTAATTAAACAAATCCGAACAAAGGTTCTTCGATTAAGCCTAACAATATCAAACTCTATTATATAAGTGTAGTTCTAATTAAAAAAGTTTATCACTATTAATATGTTTAACCTAGTTGCATGCAATTCAATTTAACAAGTTTGATGGACTAGATCTAAACAAGTAGCTAAATCAAATAATAGATCATCGGATTAAGTATTAATCAACCCTAAGATCATGTTATTTAATCATTAAGCATGGCAAACAAGTATATTAAAGCATAACAGATTCAAAAAAATTCAAATATCATTATAGAAAGTCAACCATACAGATCTGGAAAAGAACCAGAAACTATACGGATGAAGCACGAAGTCGGCGACTTTGGTCCAGCCAAGCCAGCGGCTTGGATTGGTGAAGCCGGCGGCTTCTTCTGATTCCCAGACGAAGTTTAGTTTTCATCCACGTAACCACTATGAACGTATAGTTCATAGCAGAAGACGAGCAGAAACGATTAAAATAAATAAAACAGATTAAACAATAAGATAAAGATAGAATCATACTTCAAAAGGTAGATGAAAATAACTTGAATAGATAACTTGAATAATTCTTAATTATAATGGAAAATAAATCTAATCTAAGGGTTTTAGAGAAAACCCTAAAAGAAAAACGGAACTAAAAAATGTTGTATTAAGTTGTACATTGAAAACTGTAACATGAGCCCCTATTTATACTATTTAGAATCGGTGGCCAAGCCGGCGACTTCAGGGTGAAGCCGGCGGCTTCCTTGGGTCGACAATCTTTTTGATTTTGTTTTCATTTTTACATGAACTTGGTCGACAAGTCGAGAAACCGTGTGACTTAGGCCGACGGCTTCAATGTGAAGCCGGCGGCTTTAACTGTATTTTGCTTGATCAACAAGTTCATCCAATTCTGCGAGCGATTCTAGAACATTCTGGTATATGTACTCCAAAGTCGGCGGCTTCCTTGAACCCTGGTCGGCGGCTTCATAGCCTTTTCTGCAATTTTCCTTGTTTTTTTGATTCTGTTTGATACATAACTTTGATAAAATCATTAGAATTACCTTTTTTCCCATTTTACCCATTTTAGTGTGTTTTAGGATTAAGATGTTCTCAAAATACTAAGATAACTCATTAAAATGTTTTAGGAGTTATCAACAAATGAACCTAAAAATGTAATATTATGCTAAAAAAATTTGGGTCCCTATATATATTGGGCCCTATGCGGCCGCATGCCTTGCATGCCCCAATATTCGGCCCTAATTAACAAGCTAGAGTTTCCTTCGTAGTCTCCGTGTACTTCATATGGCAAGAAATAAATTCTAGAATGTTCAGCAAAAAAAAGTGGACGGCTCATTAGGTTTATATAGCAATATTCTCTAAAGTTAGTATGGAATTTCTGTTCGCAAAATCTAAGGAATTTGCTCAAGTGAAGTCCATTAAAGAACAATCAGAAGATTTCTTAATGTTTAATCTCTTCTTTGTTTGTAGGACGTCCGTAGGCTCCGATCAGTTTTTTATGTTGTGTGCTTTGTGTGTTTTGGTGCTACAAAATGAGCACTCAAAAAAGAGGTGAATAAAACAATGGTATATATTTGTGATAAAGGTTATAATAAATCTTATCAGGTTGAATGGAACAATTTGCTTAAAATCAAATCGGTGGCATAAGAGGAGTGTTTCCATGGTTGGTCCTCGGTCGAAGAAGTCTTCAAAAGGTGACGGGAAAGGGTGTCGTTTAAATTGTAAGATTCGGAAGATAACCCAGACTTTGGTGATGGGGTTTAAAGGTTTGTTCAAGAAGTTCCTTTCAATGGCGGTGTTGTTAGAAGCTCGTTGGACCATTTTGGTGTTCATAGGAATGGTTCCTCCAGGGGCAAATACACGGATTTTAACAAAAGGGTTCGAGCATCGTTGTGTTGAAGGAATGTTCCTTAAGTCGGTGCCTGTCTCCAAACCGAGAAAGGGTAAAGCAAAGGGTAAAAAGGTTCATGGTGTCGAGTTAGCTAATTTTGATTTTGAAGGCTTTTGATTTCCATGTTGATGGTTAAGTTCATGTTTATTCTATGTTTGTGTCTTATAGGTTGTGTTTTGTTTAGTGAGGTAGATGGGTTGGAATCGTTTCCGTACGGCTTAGATTTCTTGCACTATGTTTTTTCTTAGTTTTTCTTGCGACTGTCAAGTGTATGAAGTTTGTAGTTGTGTAGCTTTGTTAGTTGGTTTGTGGGGTCATATTTTTCAATGTTTTTAATAAAGTTTTCGTTATTTTCTCCAAGAAAAGTTTTATGATAAGTTTCTAATTTATTGTTCAGTATTTGTTGAGTCCCAAAAATAATTAAGGATTTAATTATGACAAAATAGCAATTATGTACACTAGAATGTTATGTGCAGCCAGCATAGGTTTATTTGTGTATAGACAGCAATTGTTGTTGTGTTGAGTGTTAAGTGTGCTGCCTAGTCTACCAGCACAAGGTAGACAATATTCTTCATTGAGCACATGATGAGTACCCAGCAAAACATGAAGATCAAGTGAACCAGTATAGAAGAACCAGCATAGCTGGTAGGAGCATACAACACGAAGACAAATATGCTCCATTACAAGCATAGTAGTTTTCTGAGTGGTCTACATCAAGTGTACTATTCAACGGAAGTCGAAGACAAAGTTGAACAGAAAATGACATGTGTCGGCGGCTGACAAGTGACCTTACAAGACCACATGGGAATGCAGAAGTTTAACGCATGTGCAGACATGTGTAATACCTTGTAAACGCCTAGGGAACCCAACATTCTATTTGTTTAATCAAATAGTGTTGCCAAACCGAATTACATTTGTCCCCAAAAGTAGCTACCAAATGCTCTCTTATGCAGTTGTCCTCAAAAGTACAGACATCCTATGTATGTCACACCCCCAAATAGGGCCTGGGGTATTTGTGACTAATTATATCAAATCACAGTTGTATAAATGAGAACGACTCTACATGAGACGTTTTATTGAGTTTTGCAGCGGAAGATAAATAGATTACATTGTATTTAGAATATTAAATGTCTTTGATTGATATAATATGTAATGAAGACTCCAAGCATTTGCAAGCAATCATCGTCAAAGCAGCAGATATACAGTGGAAGCAATATTTAAGTACCTGAGAATAAACATGCTTTAAAAAGTCAACACTAGGTTGAGTGAGTTCATAGGTTTATCATAAATCAATAGTTCTGTATAGCATTAGACCACAAGATTTAAGTTTAAAGTTGATTGATACCCATCATATCAATATAAAAAGAGTTGCTGTAGTTTGTAATATCGCGACTAAACAGAATTTTACCCCGTGATACTTGTTACTCATGTCGTTGAATCATTATTATGTATCCAAAGACCAACAGTCAAATGGACAGAGACGTCACTCTCAGTAGCGCTACTCACAATAACTAAGCTTGCATCTTATACCTCAGCAATTAACGATATTACGGTGGGGATTTAGCATGCCAAAACACATATATAGCATAAAAGTTTGAGTACTTGTGTCTAAACGTAAAACAGTTATAAAAGTTGCGCATGTATTCTCAGCCCAAAAATATATATAAAAAGGGAGCAAATGAACTCACGATACGATAGTTTGTATGATATGCATATGATAGCTCCGAACAAGAACAGAGGTGTCCTCGGATTTACGAACCTATATCAAGTATATATATTAACACATATACTCGTAATCGAATAATATTATTCCAATTGTTTCATATTTATATTTATACATATATATATATATATATATATATATATATATATATATATATATATATATATATATATATATATATATATATATATATATATATATATATGTTCTATGTATAAGTATTTGTTTGATAAAATGACTGTAATAATGATAATGTATAAAGGATCGTATTATTTTGTAATAACAATAATAATAAAAATAATAGTAATAATAATAATTTTAAAAATGAAAGTTTTAATATTATTGTTAAGATAAAAATGTTAATAAAAATAATACTTAATAATAAGGATAATCATTTTAGTAATAATAATAATGGTATCATTAATAAGAATACTTTTAAAATGATACTAGTACTAATAATAATGGTAATACTGTTAATCATAATGATAATAATAATACTTTAAAATGATAAAATTTGTAATACTTTTAATAATACTAATGATAATATTAATAATAATACTTACTAATAATACTAGTAATAATAATTTAGTAGTAATACAATAATAGTAATTATAATTATAATTTTAATTATGTTAATAATACTTGGTAACTTTTATTATTAATAATAATAGTTAAAATCATAATATTAATAATGATAATAATTATAATGCTAACAATAATATCAATAATAATTAAAATAAAACTTTGATTAAGAGAACTACCTTGAAAAGCTTTTCTAAAAAAATGCCCAAGACGGGGCTCGAACCCGAGACCTCTCGCTAACCCGCTAACAACCAAACCATTCCTTCTATCTTGCTTTTCTGGTTTAAAACAGAAACTATATCTATATAACTTGTTATTTTTTTTTCTGTTTCGATTTTATTCAATTAAAACTGGATTGGCCAGAGGGTTAAAACGATTTTGTGGTTTTACTTAAGACTTGTAAACAAACATGGAACTAGAAGATGTTGTTCTTGATTGATCAAAGAAAAAATTATGTATGTATATACTGCTGCTGCTATCGACGGTTTAGAAAAAAAAATATAATGATTTCGAAATTGAGCAAGTTATAGACTGCGGTTACCACTCGAAATAGTTTGCAAATACTTCCTATAAACTTTACAAATCATCAATTTAACTTGAATCGTAACAGAAAATTCGAATTTGATTGAAGAACAAAGGTTGACTTTTTATTTCAAAAACTTTGACTTCAAAATTAGAACTCGATATTATGAATTGGGATTTGAAACTTTCAGATAGATTAAGTAGAGGAATCCTAACAAGACTGTATTTAAGGATTTTGAAATGGATTCAAAATCGAAGTTTTTGAAAAATTGAACAAGAACAGAGGGACGGTTTTATTTCTTTATGGTTTTCTGTTTTGATTTCTAATTTGCAGCAAATACCAGATATATAAATGATAATGATTATGTTAATCAAATGTGTAAAGCAGAATGGGAGTCGATTCATCAAGCACAGAACTGGTTTGAAAAATGTAAAGCAGGTCACGAATAAAAAAAATATAATTCTGATAACCTAATTTAGGTATTAGGTATTCTGTTAATTTATTTAACATTAATATTTAATAATTATATTAATAATAATAATAATACTTTTAATCTTATTAATAATGATAATTAATTATAATAATAATAACAAGTATAATAATAATAATAATAATAATAATAATAATAATAATAATAATAATAATAATAATAATAATAATAATAATAATAATAATAATAATAATAATAATGATAATACTAGTAATAATGATAATACTAATAATAATAATTTAAATCATATTAATCACAATAATGATAATAACAATAATAATAATAATGATATTAATAACACTAACAATCATGATAATATTATTATGTTAATTATATTTGTGATATTAGTAATAATATTTAACATTATTAGTGAAAATAATATTTTATATAATAGTATTATAACAATTTATATTTATCAAGCTTTCTTATAATAATAATATTACTAATACTGATATAAATATTAATACTAATAATAATAAAAGTAATAATATAACAGCTATATTATCTTATATATTTTACATATTTAATTATAACAATTAAATCATATTTGAATTTATATTTCAAATTATTATATGTATATATATACATATTTATTTTCAATTATTTATTCGTGAATCTTCGGAAACCGTCGAAATCATATAAAGATTAAGTTTAAATTTAGTCGAAATTTTTTCGGGTTGTCATAGTACCTACCCGTTAAAAGAAATTTCGTCCCGAAATTTAGTTGTTGCCATCAATCGGCGTTGTTCCTACAGAGACGAGGATATTTACGTTTTGGTTTTTTACGTTCTCATGTATACTCGGGGCCTTGCGTGAATTTCAACGGATAGAATATTGTTTTGTTTCTAGCATTTAAACCTTACGATCCATAAATTCTACGAAGTGCATTTTATTATTAATGCGAAGGTTATCTAAAGGATTTAACAAGAGTATCATTGATTAGGTTTTCTTAGAAAGAGATGATGACGCTATATAAGCATTTCAATACACATGAAATGTGTTATGAATAATAGTGAGCTTATTTAAACCTTGAGCGTTTATGCCACAATATTAAGGTAGACAAAATAGAGAGGTGTACGTATAGTTATGAAATTTGATAGAGATCGTCATTGTTGACAATAAGAATATTTTAATGATGAATATAAGTTGAAAAATAGAGTTTTATCACCTTTTGAATAATTTGGATAAAACGGTTTGATTATAGGAAGAGTATAAACGAAGCTATCACAAAAGAGGAAATTAAATGTTCACCTTACCTTTTGATATAGTTAAATTTGATTTCCGGAATTCAAGGGATTTAAAGAAATCTTCATAATCTTTATATGATTTGATTCTCCGGTAATTACAGAAATTAGGATTTTCTTTGATTAAATGCGGTGAATTGTCTCGATTGTTGTGTCTGGAATTTCGCTATAAATTAGCTTCTTCCGTTTCATTATCTTCATCGATTCTATACTTTCTTCCTCAATTCATACTTCCAAAAGATTTGTTAATATGCTCAATCCAGTTCTTGTTCTTGACCTTATATTGGTTATCGTCACAATCTTCCTTCTTTTCCAACTCCCACCAGAGGAGTCTGTTTACATCTATTATGCTCTAGGATTTATTGTGTTTTTAGTTCTTCCGTGTCTTTATATTGCTATACGCATTGATATACACAGTTTGTAATTTCAGTGTTGTTATCGGGCTTTATATTTTCCCTTATATGTCAAAGCTTCATGCTTTTGTAAAGCAAGTAATGGTCCAGAATTCGTAGGTATGAAGTTTCGAATGATCATAATATACAAAGAAGAAGGAAAGGTAATAGCACGATTTGATTTGTCAAATTACCAGAATATCCGGAAAAGACCGAATCATCAAGAAAATTATTTTCTTGATATGTTAAGAGGTTAAATAGAATGTAAGAGTCGTGTAACATGGCAAATGATGATTATAAAGTCTATGAATCATCATCTTCCATTAGAAACTTAGCATGACTTACTGTAATATAATCATGTTGGCCTGACGTCATTATATTATACTAACTCATGCTTCAATTCCCAACACTTCTTCAAAACATTTATAATTTAAACTTGAATTTTACATTATATAGAAACTAAAACAGTTTCCTTTATGATGTAATAAAGATATCGCAAAGAGATAATTAATTGCGGACAAGAATCGTTATGAAGATATCTTCAGAAATATAGAGGATATTTATAACGAAAAATACGATGATATCTTAGAATTTCTAAGATCGAAGGATGATAAAGAAGATTTGTCCGTAAAGGTTTAGAGTCAGGAGCAAGGTATTCGTTAATGACCTCAGCAGATACTGAATCATTTGGATTCTTTGAAGGCAGATTTAATCTTTGTGATTTGTCCACAGCCTCCTTCATACTTTGCTCAATCCGTTTTCCAGTCCCAAATCCGAGCTTATACCATTCTTCATCATCAAAATTTTGGCCCTTAAGACCTTCTACAATGTTTTCTCTACATTTAATGCAGCCATTTTTGAATTATCAGTTATCAATGGTTTCATGAAATTTTATTTTTAGATGATTAAACGCTGATTGTGATAGTCAGGATACAAAGGATGTTTTCAAGAATTTTAAATTTGAAGTGTTTAAGCGTAAGATGTATCCATCAATGGATCTAATGGTTGTTGAAGAAATGTCATAAATGATAATTTCGATGGTTTGATGTGATAATTCATCACAGAATGCGAATGAATATAATTCATGAGAATCAGAATTGAAGAATGTACAATGTAACATATTAATGTGAGATATAAATATTTCTTGGGTATTACCTACCCGTTAAAATATTTTCACAATTAACAGTTTGTACAAAGGAGTTTTAATTACAGTCTTTATGAAAATATACGTACATATACATTTTCCTTTAGATGTAATCATGGATTTAATGAGTTAATATAATATTAAGCTCATTTGATTTATGCTTGAAACGAGAATATATAATCTTCAAAACTTGAGAGTGCATAATCGTCGCGGAATATTTCTTAAATGAAGTTATGAATCAATACTTCATCGTCCATTGTTATTGATATTTCTCGGTATATGATGTTGATGCTCATGAAATTCTTGTGAAATTTCACAAGGCACGAATAATGTTTTCTAGAAAGTTTCGAGTACATCGAAAATAGGAGTGTAAGATCAAACATGTATTTGATTAATACACTTGGTTTATTATGAATTGAAGTTTATTGTGCTGAAGCAGTGATTAATGATTTTTAAGTCATTAACGAAGGATGTACATTATAGCGTATTAGTGATATGAATTAACCAAGTAGTACATTCTAGTTAAGATTCACACGTAATAGCTTAGTACTAAAAGATTTATTATTGTTCTAAACCATATATATATAAAGTATACATATATAATTTTTCAGGAAGAACGAGTCAATACATCTTAACTCATTATTACTAATATCACTTGGTATCTATGGGGTATATGATGTTGATGTTTGAGGTACCGATTATGATGTTGAGACGTGGGATGCGGATGTTGTTGTTGGTGAAGCTGATGCTGTTGGTGGTTATGCTGATGGTGCTTATAGTGCTTGCGGTGTCAGTGATGTTGGTGGTACTGATGGTACTGCTGGTTATGCTGCTGGCGCTGCTGATGCTTGTAGATATCGCACCATATTCTCCAGAGCCACCACTCGAGCGCGAAGATCATTGACTTCTTCTACTATTCCGGGATGATTGGCGGTTGGAACAAGGGGGTGAATAAGATCTAGAATCTTCGATATTATATAATCATGATGGGATACCCTGGAAAGAAGAGAGAAAATAGTGTTTCGGACTGGTTCACCGGTAAGTGCTTCAGGTTCTTCACCAAGAGGTGAATTCGCTTGGTGGAAGGATCACCTTCTTCTTGCCTCCATTGATTGAGTAGACTACGAACCCATCCCCAATTCATCCAGAAAAGATGATAGCTGATTGGTTCGTTTGTTCCGGTTACGCTGCCATTGGAGCTCAAAGTGTTCGAGGAATCCATATTATGTGTTTGGAGTAGGGTTTGATATGAAATGAGTGTTGGATGCTGAATGATATATTCGTCTCCTTGAATACGTATATATAGCAAAAAGATTTCCGTAATTTACGGAGGAAATTTAGGAAAAGTGTTAGACAAAGTCTATTGGGATAGATATGATAAGATATGATAAGATATGATGTGTCTATACTCCATTTATGCAATAATGGCAGTATGACGTGTCGAGATAAAAATTTTAAGTATGTAACCAAATAATGATTAAAGAATTTTAATTCATATACTGTGATAACCCAATGACACTTTCTGGTTCGCAAACTGATGCATAAAGGCATAAGGCATATAGATACGTGAATGTTTGGAGTAGCAGTAGGAGCTTGTGGACGAACCATTATCTCCACTACATAAGGGTGTATAGAAGTTTTGATAAATCTGATAGGTCATAAGTTTGAAAAAAAAAAAATTAAGTGGGATAAAGATGAATATGATATAAACGAAACACTTTATTTTATTAAGAACGAGGCTTTAAACAAGCCTTCTTATTACACGATCTGGAGATAGAAGTAGTTTAAGACCTATCCTTTACATAGATAGAAAATAGGAAAAATAACTAGGAAATATTAAAATTGAAGTAGTCTTCATATTTCTTCTTCTCGTCCTCAACATTCTTCATAAACTTTTCAACTTTCTCGTTCTTCTCCTTTTGTTTCTCATAAAGATACTCGAGGTTATCATAAAGATTAGAAACATCATTGTTGATTACATGGTACTTGTAGTCCCTCATAGAAAGTTGATTATTCACGCGGTTTTCCTCCATCTTCAATCTAAGGTCAACTTCTTCTCTTAGATAGGCAAGAGATTGCTTTCCCCAGCGGGAATTGCGTTCTTCATCAGCCTTCACTTTCATCACTTTCTCCATCACTTTTTCTGTGTTATACTTTACAAGTTCTTCTAGCCTTTCAGTTTGAGTTCCGAAGGATTCTATGATGATCTCTTTCAAGATTTTGTTTTCTTTCTCTAGGTTATTTAGACACTCCTCTATCTGAGCGATGTTTTCGAGAAATGATGAGCTAGCCCTTTTTGATGGACCGGCTTCATCAGCAGTAACGGTTTCGGTTTGCTTTCTCTTTAGAGATAAGTTTTTAGATGATTCCTTAATAGGCTCTTCTTCGGGCTCGTAGCCTGAGTAGTCACCATTGTAGTTAGGAAGGCTTTGAATAGCTTCCCATTCAGAAGTACTCGTTGGTTTATATACCAGTGAGTGATTAGAGCTAGAGTCAGCAGAATCAACAGGTGTCGCTTTTGAATGCGGTGGCATAATTGGAGAGTAGACAGAGTTCTCTGATTGGCTCGGCATTCTAATAAATATTAAAGAATTTAATAAGCATAGTTTCTAAGGCATAGTGTAGCATTTAACAGTTAAAGGCAACAATTAAAGGCACTATGGTCAAGGAAAGTTGTAGTCCTACATTGCTAAGGTACCTAATTGTATAAGGCACACATAAAATGCAATCCTGGTTCTCTACAACAACACTGCTCTGATACCAAACTGTTACACCCCCAAATAGGGTCTGGGGTATTTGTGACTAATTATATCAAATCACAGTTGTATAAACGAGAACGACTCTACATGAGACGTTTTATTGAGTTTTGCAGCGGAAGATAAATAGATTACATTGTATTTAGAATATTAAATATCTTTGATTGATATAATATGTAATGAAGACTCCAAGCATTTACAAGCAATCATCGTCAAAGCAGCAGATATACAGCGGAAGCAATATTTAAGTACCTGAGAATAAACATGCTTTAAAAAGTCAACACTAGGTTGAGTGAGTTCATAGGTTTATCATAAATCAATAGTTCTATATAGCATTAGACCACAAGATTTAAGTTTAAAGTTGATTGATACCCATCATATCAATCTAAAAAGAGTTGCTGTAGTTTGTAATATCGCGACTAAACAGAATTTTACCCCGTGACACTTGTTACTCATGTCGTTGAATCATTATTATGTATCCAAAGACCAACGGTCAAATGGACAGAGACGTCACTCTCAGTAGCGCTACTCACAATAACTAAGCTTGCATCTTATACCTCAGCAATTAACGATATTACGGTGGAGATTTAGCATGCCAAAGCACGTATATAGCATAAAATTTGAGTACTTGTGTCTAAACGTAAAATAGTTATAAAAGTTGCGCATGTATTCTCAGCCCAAAAATATATATAAAAAGGGAGCAAATGAACTCACGATACGATAGTTTGTATGATATGCGTATGATAGCACTGAACAAGTACAGAGGTGTCTTCGGATTCACGAACCTATATCAAGTATATATATTAACACATATACTCGTAATCGAATAATATTATTTCAATTGTTTCATATTTATATATATATATATATATATATATATATATATATATATATATATATATATATATATACTTATATATATATATATATACATATACATATATATATATACTTTATATATATATATACTTATATATATATATATATATATATATATATATATATATATATATATATATATATATCTTATATATATATATATATATATATATATATATATATATATATATATATATATATATATATATATATATATATGTTCTATGTATAAGTATTTGTTTGATAAAATGACTTTAGTAATAATAATGTATAAAGGATCGTATTATTTTGTAATAACAATAATAATAAAAATGATAGTAATAATAATAATTTTAAAAATGAAAGTTTTAATATTATTGTTAAGATAAAAATGTTAATAAAAATAATACTTAATAATAAGGATAATCATTTTAGTAATAATAATAATGATATCATTAATAAGAATACTTTTAAAATGATACTAGTACTAATAATAATGGTAATAATGTTAATCATAATGATAATAATAATACTTTAAAATGATAAAATTTGTAATACTTTTAATAATACTAATAATAATATTAATAATAATACTTACTAATAATACTAGTAATAATAATTTAGTAGTAATACAATAATAGTAATTATAATTATAATTTTAATTATGTTAATAATACTTGGTAACTTTTATTATTAATAATAATAGTTAAAATCATAATATTAATAATGATAATACTTATAATGCTAACAATAATATCAATAATAATTAAAATAAAACTTTGATTAAGAGAACTACCTTGAAAAACTTTTCTTAAAAAAATGCCCAAGAAGGGGCTCGAACCACGCTAACAACCAAACCATTCCTTCTATCTTGCTTTTCTGGTTTAAAACAGAAACTATATCTGTATAACTTGTTATTTTTTTCTGTTTCGATTTTCTTCAATTAAAACTGGATTGGACAGAGGGTTAAAACGATTTTGTGGTTTTACTTAAGACTTGTAAACAAACATGGAACTATGATGTTGTTCTTGATTGATCAAAAAAAAAAAATTACGTATATATATACTGCTGCTGCTATCGACGGTTTAGAAAAAATAAATATAATGATTTCGAAATTGAGCACATTATAGACTATAGTTACAACACAAAATAGTTTGCAAATACTTCCTATAAACTTTATAAATCATCAATTTAACTTGAATCGTAACAGAAAATTCGAATTTGATTGAAGAACAAAGGTTGACTTTTTATTTCAAAAACTTTGACTTCAAAATTAGAACTTGATATTATGAATTAGGATTTGAAACTTTGCAGATAGATTAAGTAGAGGAATCCTAACAAGACTGTATTTAAGGATTTTGAAATGGATTCGAAATCGAAGTTTTTGAAAAATTGAACAAGAACAGAGGGATGGTTTTATTTCTTTATGGTTTTCTGTTTTGATTTCCAATTTGCAGCAAATACCAGATATATAAATGATAATGATTATGTTAATCAAATGTGTAAAGTAGAATGGGAGTCGATTCATCAAGCACAGAACTGGTTTTAAAAATGTAAAGCAGGTCACGAATAAAAAAAATATAAATCTGATAACCTAATTTAGGTATTAGGTATTCTGTTAATTTATTTAACATTAATATTTAATAATTATATTAATAATAATAATAATACTTTTAATATTATTAATAATGATAATTAATTATAATAATAACAAGTATAACAAGTATAACAAGTATAATAATAATAATAATAATAATAATAATAATAATAATAATAATAATAATAATAAATAATAATAATACTAGTAATGATAATACTAATAATAATAATTTAAATCATATTAATCACAATAATGATAATAACAATAATAATAATAATGATATTAATAACACTAACAATCATGATAATATTATTATGTTAATTATATTTGTGATATTAGTAATAATATTTAACATTATTAGCGAAAATATTATTTTATATAATAGTATTATAACAAATTATATTTATCAAGCTTTCTTATAATAATAATAATAATATTACTAATACTGATATAAATATTAATACTAATAATAATAAAAGAAATAATATAACAGCTATATTATCTTATATATTTTACATATTTAATTATAACAATTAAATCATATTTGAATTTATATTTCAAATTATTATATGTATATATATACATATTTATTTTCAATTATTTGTTCGTGAATCTTCGGAAACCGTCGAAATCATATAAAGATTAAGTTTAAATTTAACCAGTGCTCTGATTTTGAGCTCAAGATTGGTCATGAGTTGATATTCAATAGAAACATCGATTATGCTGCTGAGATATTCTTAAGATTAAGGGAAATGGTGGTTGCACCAAAAAAAAGTGAATTAATTCCCTTTCCAAGGTTTTTGAGCCTTGTTTTTGAAAATGAGTTGGGTGATGCTTACAAGAACATTACTGATCCCTCTATCGACTTGCCATTAAAACAAGGGGGATGATAAAAGAAGCACCAGCTGCTCTACATACTGGTCTGTCACCAGGAATGCTCGAGTATCTTGCTACTCGGGGTGGATCCACCCAAGTGACTGCCTCTGGTCCTGCACCAGCTGAGGGGGAGGGGTCTCAATGAAAGCCATCTACACGTAAGAAGCGGCCAGCTACCACAAGTGGAACAGCCACCGTCGTAGAAACTAGTAAAGTAGTAGTTGTATTAGAATCTAGTGCTCTCTGATCATAAAGAATAACCCTGGTCTTATATACTGACTACCCACTTATAGTTTTGAAATCCGTTGCTCATCCATTTCTTGGTAACAGGAAAATCTAAATGATCGAAAGCTGGCTCCAAGCAGGCCAAAGGGGAGAAAGCACCAGTCTCAACTGCTGCTCCTGAAAAGGATGCTGCTATGGAACCTGGTGCGTCCTTAAACTAAACATCAGAAATTACTAACATAATTGAAAATATTTTATCTACTGACTTAAATGTTGAAAGTGGAGTTGAAGGGATAACCTTTGCTCCAACGCTGACTGGTTTTAAAACTAGTATTAAGAGGAGTAGCAACCCATACTCTTCTAACCAGGCACTTCCACTTTTTTTTAAAATTATACTTCAAGAAATATCCTCTGCTGACAGTACAACCAGCAGAGAACATACTTGACCACCAAAGCAGACTTGAGCTGGCTCCTCATCGTGTTGAACCAGCTCAGGCTACTGCACAGCCCACTTGCAACTTGGATCATGATAAGAGTCAAACTAACATATATAAACCAGCTAAAACTCTTACACCATCTGAGTCATCATTTGTTGCCAATGAGTCAGCAGAGTCACAGCTGTACTTAGAAGTACGAAATGAGGAAGAAGATGTAGGAGTGGTGAAAATAATGAAACGGAAGAGGTTAATTTATAGCGAAATAACAAACAGAGCAATCGAGGCAGGTGACCGCATTTAATTAAAGAAGATCTTAATTCCCGAAGAATCAAATCCTATTTAGATTATGAAGATTTTCTATTCCTTAAATTCCGGAAATCAATCGTTAATACGTCAAAAGTTAAGACGAATTTCTATTCCCTCATTTCACTCTTTTACGATAACTTCTCTCATACGCTTCGAGTAATCGGATTGTTTTATCCATATTATTCAACGGTGATAAAACTCTATTTATCAACTCATATTCATCATGAAAACATTTTTATTGTTAGCCATGACGACCTCACTCAAATTTCGGGACGAAATTTCTTTAACGGGTAGGTACTGTGATGACCCGAAAATTTCTGACCAAATTTAAACTTAATCTTTATATGATTAACGTTTATGATGTTATGCGAGGTGTATACGAAATAGTTATATTTTTATTGCAAAATACTATTAAATACGATACAATTTTACACAAGTTATTTATTTATTTATAGAGTGGAAATACCTAAACCTTGCTACAACACTTATAGGCAGTGTACCTTATCGTACAGTAGTGTAGTTTTTAGTAAGTCCGATTCGTCCACAGGGAACAAGCCATGTTTAACGCTATATTTTTAAAAACTATATTTGTATAAATATATATATAAATATAAGTAGTATTATTATTATTATAAAAGGGGGGGTTTTTTTACCGTTTAATGACCGGTTTGTCGATTTTATGTCTTAAGTCGCAGTTAAAATCTAATGTAAAATATTAAAAATAAAAATAACTTAATTTAAAGCGTAAAATAAATGACAATAATTAAAGTGCGATAAATTAAAGTGCGATAAATAAAATGACAATAAATAAAATTGCGATAATTAAAAAGTACGATAATTAAAAGTGCAATTAAATAAAATGACAGTAAATAAAATTGCGATGAAATATGAAATAAAGGAATTATGCTTATTTAAACTTCCGTAATCATGATGTTTGGCGTGTTGATTTTAATTTATTACCATGGGTTAATTGTCCTTTGTCCTGGAATGTTCGATATGTCCATACGGTTTTGTCCATAATAGTCCATCAGTCATAAATATAAAGTGCGAGAGTCTTCGTCAAATTATCCTTATACCCGAAGTCAAATATTCCAACTAATTGGGGATTCGAATTGTAACAAGGTCTTAATACTTTGTTTAATGAATACACCAGGTTATCGACTGCGTGTAATCCAAGGTTTTATTACTTTGTTAACAATTACACCAATTACCCTTGAATGTAATCCACCCCTGTTTCAATGAGTCCATTGACTATTAATCCATCCCCGTATCCGGTCAAATGAACGATAATTCATATTTATAGATATCCCGCCCACCGTACCCGATTAAGCGTATGTGGTTATAAATAGATACGTCAAATTGTAATTTTTATATTAAATTAACGAGGTATCGTTTAGTTAATATAAAGCCCATTAATAGCCCATAGTTTAATTTCCACAAGTGTCGTTCTTTTATCCAAACCCCAATTATGGCCCAAAGCCCAATTACCCCGTCTTTAATATTTAGCCCAACATCACGATTACTTCGATTTAAATAAACATAATGATAACTTAGCTACGAGACATTAATTTAAAAAGGTTGAACATAACTTACAATGATTAATAATAGCGTAGCTTTACACGGACAGAATTTTGACTTACACACTTACAACATTCGCTAACATACCCTTATTATTATTAATCTTAAATTAAAATTAAAATTAAAATTATAAATTATATATATATATATATACATATATATATATATATATATATATATATATATATATATATATATATATATATATATATATATATATATATATATATATATATATATATATATATATATATCGTAAGAGATAGAGAGGATAGAAAAGATGTAAAATTCGTCCAAAAATGCTTCAATTTATAGATGTGGCAAGTGGCTGGGTGCCATGCGATCGCATGGCCGTCATTTCCTGGTCACATTGAATTTTAAACGTGGGCTGCTCGTATATATTTAATATATAATATAATATATATAATTTTATATAATTATATATATATTATATTATATTCTTGTACTCCGTTGACTTGTAATTTTATGCCCGTTGCGTCGCGCGTTGAGAGTTGACTCTGGTCCCGGTTCCGGATTTTCGAACGTCCTTGCGTACAATTTAATATCTTGTACTTTGCGTTTTGCGACTCATACTCTTGTAATTTTTAGACGTTTCTCATCAATAATTTGAACCACTTTGATTGTACTTTGTACTTTTTAGCTTTTTGGTCGTTTGCGTCTTCAAATCGTCGAATCTGTCATTTGTCTTCACCTTTTATTATTTAAACAAATATCACTTGTAAATAGAACAATTGCAACTAAAAGCTTGTCTCTCTTGAAGGATAATGCTATGAAATATATGTTCGTTTTTAGCATTATCAGTTTCCGACACGATAAGCAAAGTCTGTAAAACTGAATCTCAAAATTTTTGAACTATTCAAATACCCTTCGTTTGTTCTCGACGATTTGCGAACAATGCTATGTAAATAGATACATATACATACAATAACTTGAAAGCGTAACAAAGTATTAATTGTATAATACTGTGCATTAAACTTATTGGTTTATATATCTATTTAAATATATATGATAAGTTGGAATGTTAATTGTATGAATAACTTGCGACGTGTATTTAAAACGTGTTTACGAATATTGAATATATATTAACTTGGTTATAAAACATTTGATAATACTATTATAGTAGTAAATAACAAGACGATGATTTTTTTAAATAATGAAGTCTATTATGAGAATATGGCTTGAAAACGTTAACAAAGTATTAAACGTATAACGTTATACTTATTTGTTTAAGATAAACATCTACGTAATGAAACATGTTATGTTAAAATGTGTTTTAAAACTTAAAGATTAGTAAAAATATTATTAGCTTTTAATATAAGGATATATATGAGGTTTCGAATTTATTTAGTAAACAACGATAACACTCGTTTGACATTAGATTGGGATTAAACAAAGTTAAATACAAGATTTATAGAAGTAAATGACCAAAACACTCAAAGGTATAAGTTATATCTCGAGTGGTATAGTTTAGGGATAATTTAAGACTATATTTTGACAAAGGTACGATTCGCGAAACGAAAAGTGCAAGTTTTCTAAGCGTACGAAACAACGTTCGAAAAACCGGAACCGGGACATAAGTCGAGTGACGATGTACGACTTATCGGAGCAAAAGTTACAAGTCCACTAAGCATGAGAATATAATATAATATATAATTAATTTATATAAATTATATATATTATTTATAAATATAATAACATGTCGACGAGGTAGCAAACAAAAGAATGTGGGCTGGAAAACAGAGCCATGCGATCGCATGGCTATATGCCTTGAGTCCCATGCGATCGCATGGGAAGTCTGGACAATTCAGATGCTATAAAACGCGAAGTCTGGTACCAGTTTCATTTACTAATCTCTCCCGATCTCATCTCTCAATTATATATATTATTATTATTATTATTATTATTATTATTATTATTATTATTATTATTATTATTATTATTATTATTATTATTATTATTATTATTATTATTAAGATTATTATTATTAATCTTAATATTAGTAGTATTAGCGTTAGTATTAATATTATAATTTATACATAAAATACTATGACGAGGTTATAAACGTGTCACTTTCAAAATGGTTTTTCAAGCGGGATAGAGCTAAGGAAATTATGGGTTATAGCTATGGAGGTTATGGGTATGGTTTGAGGGTTTTGCTCGTATGTCAAACTAGTGTTTATCATCTCTGTTGCATCTACATACTTTCCTGCAATATTGAATCACAATATTGATACGTGAGCATTCATATCTTATCTTTTATATATTAATTGTATATCTATGTCTAGTGCTCGAGAATATATATCTATACATGCTTTGTTAGGACCCCGAAGTTGTATAGTGTTAATGTGAATTAAGCTTAAATGAAGGTTCCTTAGAAGAGGGCTATATAAGGAACCTAAGTAGTCCTAATTAGATAGCCATTGTATTGTAACTGAGTTCTAGAAGCTGTGGAATTTAATTTTACCGATTCTCTCTCATACCGAGTCTTCTTCTTACATACCGAATCTCACTCTATCTTATCATTTCTTTCAATCTCATCATGATCTGACCTATCATTTGGTATCAGAGCTTCCAGGAAGTGATTCTACATAACTATATCGATCCAGAGATTGTAGATTACAGAATCTGAATACGCTCGGTAAAATGAATCAGATTCGGTATTATCGAATTTGATAATCTGACGTTCAGATTCTTGTGATAAGTTCAGCGAAGGTGTATTAGGTCTATTAGAAAGAGTTTCGATCATCATTACAGCTTATTAACTTCAATTATGGAGAATCAAGTTGATTTTTAGAGTTTGTGGCTAAAACTCTCCGTATTGCTTAATTCAAGCTTGATTCTAGATTTTTGTGAAGATTTAAAGATTCAGTTGTGTTCGTGAGGTGTTAAATCACATTTCTGTCGGTTCAATTTCTTCAATTCTTCAAGTTTTGAAGATTTGATCAACATTCGGTATCATAACCGTCATACCGAGTCTGCTTCATTACTGAAAATTTATCTTAAATGTTGTAGATTGTGGTGTGTTTATGATTCTATCACATTCGGTTTGATTATACGCAGCTAATTGGTGTGGTTTGAGAAAGGATTCTGTTATATTTCTAAGTTTTAGACTTAGACTCGGTATTGTCAACTGCTACAGTTGACATTCGGTATCCTGAATCTTCGGTATCATTGATATTATATTTGTTACTAACTTGTTTTCTTGTGCAGCAAGGTTACCAAATCAAATTCAAGGGAATTGGATTGAGTTTACACATAATATTTTCCAGAATTTGACTACCGAGTCATTTACCGAATCAGAATCTCGATTTCACTTAATTCTTTGGTTTTAAGTATTCTGAGGCTTCAAGTTGTGTGGTTACCGAATCCATACCGAATTTGGGTGTGTTACTTGTGATTCTTATCAGTTTCTGATACAGAATCTGGTTTACCTAATTGTTACCGAATCTGCTACAGTACCGAACCACTTACCGAATCTGCTACTGTACCGAATCTTTACCGAATCTGACATTCTTGTTAGATTTTATACTGAACCCTGATCATAGATTGTGTTTAATACCGAATCTATACCGAATCTACCTCAATTTAAGATGTCTACTCAGGACACTCTTATCATTGGATCAGATTCCCGACCTCCAGTGTTGTTTGATGGCAAGTACACTCAGTGGCTTCATCGTATCATTCAGTAGATAGACTATAAGGGTGAGAAAGCTAAACATATATGGGCTTCTCTGAGAGATGGTCCAGTTGTTGATTTTCATCCAGATACTGGTATGCCAATTCCAGTCTATGAACTTTCTGGTGATAAACGTGAAAGAGCTCAGGGTGACATAGAGGCTAAGAATATTGTCATGCAAGCTATCCCATATGAGCTATTTGAAAATGTTGATAGCAACACTACTGCAAAAGATATATGGAATGAGATCAAATGACAACAAGAAGGTTATGACATGTCAGACGTTACTAAATTGAATAAGGCTCTGGGATTGTATGAAGATTTCAAGCAGGAACCAGAAGAACTACTCAAGGACACCTACCGTTGTTTCAATGGTGTTCTCAATGAGTTGAAAAGGTGTAAGATTGTAAAAGTACATGCTGAAGTCAACATGAAATTCCTCAAAAAGTTCAATGCTGATTGACTTCCTTATGGAACCATTGTTCGATCTACCAAAGAGATTGACAAGTTGACTATTCATGAGCTTGTTGGAGTTCTTATGCATTACCAACCTGAGGTGTCTAAACTTCAAGAAGGAAGGAAAGAGTCTTCTCCGGGCGATCCTCTTGCTCTAATTGCCAAAAAGAAGAGCAAATCATTTTCCAAAAGCTTGTCCAAGAAAGTGCTTGTTGAAGAATCAACTGATTCTGAAGAGTTGAATCTTTCTGATGTTGATGATTCTCACCTTGAATTAGTTGTCTAAACTTCAAGAAGGAAGGAAAGAGTCTTCTCCGGGCGATCCTCTTGCTCTAATTGCCAAAAAGAAGAGCAAATTATTTTCCAAAAGCTTGTCCAAGAAAGTGCTTGTTGAAGAATCAACTGATTCTGAAGAGTTGAATCTTTCTGATGTTGATGATTCTCACCTTGAATTAGTCAAGATGGCAGCCATGTTCACAAACACCTTGAACAAACACAAATTTAAAGGCAAATCAAGCAATCAACGCAAACACTCATCATCTTCCTCGTACTAAAAGAAAGCTAATCAATCCAAACAACAACGTGCTGATGATTCCAAGAAGGAAGATTCAATCTGTTTCAATTGTGGCAAAGCTGGTCATTACTCTCGTGAGTGCAAGATGCCTAAGAAGAAGGACGCAGCTTACTACAAGAAGAAAATGTTGATGGCTAAGATTGTGGAAACTGGGGGAGAGCTGAAACCGGTTGATGATACTTGGTTTAACTGGACTGATGATTCAGACTCAGAGGTGGAACATGCAAATGTTTGCAAGGTGACTAATCTCATCAAAGCTAAGGAAGCATTGGAGAATTCTGACTCAACATCTGACGATGATGAGGTACAATCAACTGAAATCTCACCTGATTTTATAAAAATGCAAAATGACTTGATGAAGAATCTGGTCTCAATGTCAAAAGAAGTCAAAGGCTTAAAATCTGAAAACAAGATTTTAAAAGATAAAATCAAACTAAATGAGACCAGACCTTCCTCATCCAAATTGCAAACGGATGTGCAACGATTGTATCTCTAACTCAACTCTACGAAAACTGAGTTGGAAGATCTTAAGAAGACAATTCATCCGATTAAAGTCGAACGAACTGATTATCTTTTAAAATCTGAATGACTTGCAGAAAAAGTTCAATTCTTAGAAAAAGATCTTTCTGATTTAAAAAACCAACATGAACCCACACTTTCAAAGCTAAACAAGATAATTATTCATTTGGAAAACGCTATAATTGAAAAAGACACTGAAATTTTTTCGTTGTCAAAAGAGTCTGTTCTAATGAAAGCTCAACTTGCTCGATACGAGGAAAAACTCTATCATACAGAGCAATCTAAAGCTATCATTGATTTAGAACTTTCAAAACAAACAAATTTCATGAACAGACCAAAAACGATTCATGGTGAAAAGTGGGGGTTGGGTTTTGAAGATCCTAAGATCTTAGATGGAGCTTCCAAAAAGATTCCAGGATTATATCATTCTGATTACTTTCAAGCTGGTTTACCACCACATTTTGTGCATTCTTCTGATGCTGATTTTGATGATATTATTGTTAATCGCAAATCTAAAAAATACCATCAAATTAGCTTAATGTATGAGAAAATTAATGCAAAAATGGGTAAATCAAATCCCGATTTCTTGAAGGAACTTATTGCAACCTAAAAGAATGTGCAATGTTCTAATTATGTGCCGACACGTAGATTGGTTTACATTCCTACACTCATGCTAGAGAAATACATTTTAATGCTTGAGAATGAAGTGTTTAACAAACCTAGTTCTAGCATAGTTAACATAGATGAGGTGTTTGATGAATCAACTTTTGATGTGAAACCAATTCTACTTGCTTTACCTGCATGTTCTGATAATGTTTTTCGTGAAGACCTAGCACATGAACTAACTGTTTTCTTTGAGACAGAATCTCTAGGTTAAAATTCTTTAGATGAATAAATAGAACCTCATAATGAACCGATCATTGAACCTTTGATAGATTTTGAAAGTCAACTTGATCCTTTGCACGATTATTATTTGCATTTACCTGCTGTACGTAATTTGAATCGTATAGTAGCTCTACTAGAAAAGGAGAATATTGACTTGCAACTTAAGTGCCAATCATTAGAACAAATGCTTGCTTTGTCTGATAAATTGCCTTCACTACCTAAGAAAGAATGTACTTATGCTTTTAAGGAGGGTGAAGTGATAGTTTCTGCTGAAGAATTATGTCTTGAGGTTAAAAACTTAAAACAAAAGATAATTCAACTGAAACAGGCTAACACACTTAAGCAATCGTCTAATGTTGAAACCAATGTGCTTGAATGTATTGGTGAGATTACTAAGAAGGGGAAGGGAACAACAACATCTAAGGATGTAAAACCCATTACTATTCTTAAAAATCCTCTGCGTTCTCAATTTGGCAATCGTGGTTCAAAAGTTGTTTTTACAACTCAATTTGTTGTCAAAAAGGTTCATTCTCTTGATGGTTCTGTGTCAACTGAAAAGATTCCTATGATTTCAATGACAAAAACTTCAAAAGCGAGTCTTCTAACGACATCAGTTAAGTCCAAACAACACACAAGTCCTAAACCTGATTTAAGTGAGTAGGATGCAAGAGAACGTAAAATCAAATTGGAAATTTTGCAAAATCAATCATCTCATGTGTCAACTGAAAAGTTTGGACGTCTAACTAACAAAGGTGTTTTTCGTGTCACAGGTCATAATCCAAACTTGAATTACAAATCTGTATGGGTTCCTAAGTCCACGACTAAGAAAGTAGCAAACAAACCAACGCAATCTGCTAGTCGGCCTAGAAAATCATCTCATGTTTTTCAATTTTCATCTGTGAACAAAACATCTACTTGGAATAAGTTGTGTGTTAAGACTTCTGATAACGATGTACAACTTGATATTGCATATGATGCTTCATGTAATGTGGTTTTAAATGATGCTTTATTGTCTAAACTGCATGATGCTTTACGTGATTATCTTGTCGTTGATCCAAAGTTTATTGTTGGTACTAACCGTAGAGGACCCAAGAAACTTTGGGTACCTAAACTCTAGGAAATTCACATTTACAGGGTTTCGACGTCTGTGTTTGGTATATTGATTCCGGTTGTTCTCGACACATGACGGGCGATAAATCCTTGCTTGTCAACTTCATTGACAAATTCCTAGGAACGGTTACTTTTGGAAATGATGAAATTGCAGCAATAACGGGTTACGGAGATTATGTGCAAAATGGCATAATAATCAAACGGGTTTCATATGTTGAAGGTTTGGGGTGCAGTTTATTTAGTGTGAGTCAATTCTACGATGGAGATCTTAAAGTTTTATTTGAACGTCGACAATGCTCGGTGCAATCCACCGAAGGAAATGATCTTCTTGTTGATAAACGTTGTGCTTCACTATACACTATTGACCTTAATGATGCACCTTCTCATGCAACCATGTGTTTGGCTACTCGTTCTACCAAAGAAAATTCATGGTTATGGCATCATCGGATGTCACACCTGAATTACAAGGGTATCAATCGACTAGTCTCTAAAGACTTAGTTGATGGTATTCCAACCTTTCACTATGATAAGCATCATGTGTGTCCATCATGTGCGATGGGTAAGCAGAAACAGACTAATCATCCGCTTAAGCAAAACCCCAGTACTTCATCGTCTTTGCAATTATTGCATATGGACTTATGTGGACCCATGTGTATTTCTAGCCTCGGTGGCAAGAAACATGTGCTTGTTATTGTCGATGACTATACCCGGTTTACATGGATTTTTTTTTTGCGAACTAAGTCAGAAACCCCCGCCATTATCATTGAGTTCATTAAAAAGACTCAACGCTCTTTTAACAAACATGTTAAGAGCATTAGAACTGATAATGGGACGGAATTTAAGAATGCCCTGCTTGATAGTTATTTGAAAAACCAAGGCATTGAACATCAGTTCTCTGCTGCTCGGACCCCCCAACAGAATGGAGTAGTCGAACGACATAATCGTACGTTGTGCGAAGCAGATCGAACGATGCTTGCTTACTCCAAACTACCTCCAAAAATGTGGGGGGAGGCCATTTCAACTGCATGCTATACCCAAAATCGTTGTATTGTTAATAAACGTTTTGATAAAACTCCATATAAGTTATTATATGGTAGACGCCCGAATGTCAAATATTTCCGTGTCTTTGGTTGTATATGCTATGTGCTTAACGATTTTGACAGCCTCGAAAATTTTGATCCAAATGGTGATCAAGCCATATTTCTCGGTTATTCTTCGAACAAAGTTGCTTATCGGGTTTATCACAAACGGACAAAATCGATTAAAGAGAGCATAAATGTCAAGTTCGATGAATTTTCGGGAATGGATTTTGAACAACTCAGTTCAAAACCCGATCCTAACCTGGCTACTACTTCTTCCACGCAAAACTCAATTTTCTCGACGAAGGATGTTCCTACGGTTACATCAGAGGAACTAGATATCTTGTTTGATAGTCTTTATGCTCCTCAATGGAATTCAAATGTTTAAGCCGTACCGGTTACACCGTCACAGTTAACTACTGTAGAGACTCAACAAAGTCTTTTTGATGAAGATACAACACCAACTGATTCACCTGTTGCTTCTTCATCCTCCCTACCACCTCCTGTTACTGATAATCTTGAACCAATTCAAGATTCATCAGTTGATACAACTCCAGCTGTTTCTCCAGATACTCAATTGAATCCATTAGATAATGTTACATCAGATCAAGCAGATCAAGTCTCAACGTCAACAACGGTTGATGTTTCAATGGATACCACTGATGTACAACCTCTTCCACATAACCGATGGACTAAAAGTCATCCAATAGATCTTATTATTGGTGATGCATCTGCTCCAGTCTCAACTCGAAGGGCTACTTGGAATATGTGTCTATACACTGCCTTTCTTAGTAAGATTGAACCAACAACAGTTGCTCAAGCTTTACTAGATCCGAACTGGGTGGTTGCAATGCAAGAAGAGATCAATCAATTTGAACAGTTGAAAGTATGGCGATTAGTTCCAAGACCAACGGGTCAATGACCAATAGGGGTTAAGTGGATTTTTAAGAACAAGAAGGATTCTGATGGAATTGTGGTTCGGAATAAGGCACGTCTTGTGGCCAAGAGATATCGACAACAAGAGGGTATTGATTATGACGAAACGTTTGCTCCGGTTGCTAGGATTGAGGCTATTCGTCTTTTCCTTGCCTTTGCTTCTTTTATGAAGTTTACGGTGTTTCAAATGGACGTCAAAACTGCTTTTCTGAATGGTCATCTTCAAGAGGAAGTCTATGTCGATCAACCAGAAGGCTTTGTCGATCCCATTCATCCAAATCACGTATACTACTTGGAAAAGGCTTTGTATGGTCTGAAGCAAGCACCGCGTGCATGGTACGAGACCTTAACAAAGTATTTGCTGGACAATGGCTTTTCTCGTGGAACGATTGATACAACGCTATTCATCCGTAAAAACCACGGTCACATTCTCTTGGTTCAAATTTACATTGATGACATTATTTTTGGTTCCACGTCCCCGGCCTTATGAAAAGAATTTGGTGACCTTATGGCCAACAAATTCGAAATGAGCATGCTTGACCAGTTAAATTTCTTTTTGGGGTTACAAGTAAAACAATTACCAAAAGGGATTTTTCTCAGTCAAACAAAGTATATCAATGATATGCTAAAACGTTTTAAAATGACTGCTTTAAAACCAATGACAACCCCAATGAGGACTTTACTGGATGCTGATACTAATGGGGAACCCTTTGATATTACACTTTATCGAAGCATGGTTGGTTCTTTAATGTATCTGACTGCAAGTCGACCCGACATTACACTTGCTGTAACTGTCTGTGTCCGCTTTCAGTCAAACCCTAAGAAATCTCATTCCAAAGCGGTTGTTATGATTTTTCAGTACCTTAAAGGTACACCTAACCTTGGGATCTGGTATCCTCATGGATCCGATTTCAATCTCACTGCTTACACTGATGTAGATCATGGCGGTTGCCATGTTGATAGAAAATGCACATCTGGATCAATTCAAATGTTGAGGAATAGGCTAGTTGGTTGGTCATCCAAAAAGCAGAACTGTGTGTCTTTATCAACAGCTGAGTCTGAGTACATTGCTGCAGCTCATTGTTGTTCACAAGTTTTGTGGATGCAAATTCAACTTTCAGACTATGGCTTTAAGTTTTCTAAGACCCCGATTTACTGTGATTCACAAAGTGCTATTGCAATTACAAGCAACCCGATCCAGCATTCTAAGACCAAACACATAGATATTCGCTATCATTTCATTAAGGACCATGTAGAGAAAGGGGATGTAGAATTATACTTTGTGCCTACCAAAGTGCAATTGGCTGACATGTTCACTAAGTCCTTAGATGAACTTAGGCTAAAGTTCTTGATCAAAGAGATTGGCATGGTAGAGTATAGTGCTTGATATTCCTTAGATCTGTTGGGTCTTATTCTTGGGATCTTGTGTTTAGGGGGAGTAGATACTTTCTAGGGGGAGCAACTACTTTCATATGCTTTGGATATCATCTTTTAAGGGGGAGCCTTTATTGTTCAATGGTTACGTAAGGGGGAGGTAACTCATTGATATCATATTTCAAGGGGGAGTTAATTCATTTTCTTGAGAATTTTATCAAAATGCTGATTTACATTCTTGTATATCACATTTTGAGGGAGAGAAAAAGGGAGAAAATGAGAAAATTACTAAAAAATATTGTTTTTCAAAAGTGAATTCATAAATTCTTTGTTTTATACTTGAAATAATTCACTAAAGCTTGTATACATCTCAATATACAACCCGTTTTAACAATTGGTATCATTGAAGATTTGTACTTTGTTCACAAATTCAAAGTTCTTTTAAGTACAAATCTTATTTTGAAAAATTCATAAAAATTGGAAAAGATAAAATCCAAAAATATTTGTTTTTTTTACTGAATAAATGCTATTTTAAGCATTTTACCGAATCTGACATCCAACAGTACAGATTCGGTAAGTTCAAAGTTTTCAAAAATTGTCTCAGAATTGTTTACCATGAAAAGATTGAAATGAATTTTAATAGGAAAAATCAATTTGTCAAGATTTTGAAGTTGTAAGACCCGATTATTTATAGTGTACATATGTGTATATAAGTGTAATGTACGGTATTTGAAACGGGGTTCTGTTGCGTGTATTTAAAATACAAAAGGAGCTGATCTGGCAGGGTTGCGCGCCGCGCGGCCTTGTGGCGCGCCGCGCCAATTGTCTGTGACAGATCCCTTTCTCTTTTAAATTAGATATTTTGGGGGTATTTTGGTAAATTCACATCAAGGCCGAGTTTAATGCTTGGTTCAGTAGTTTGGGAGCTCATTTACTCCCTTGTTCACCAACCTTATCACCTCCCAATTTATTTTAGTGAGAGAGTGAGTTTTAGAGAGGGAAAGCTCACTTTGAAGAGGAAGAAGAGGGTTTCTTGCTAAAGCCCAAGTTCTAAAGTTGTTCATCTCATCATTATCTTCGTTTTGGTAGTTGTGGTATGCTCTAATCTTAATTCCTTTGTTTAATTCGATTTAGGGCTAGGGTTTGAGTCAAAGGTGGACATAAAACCCACTTTTGGTTAATTTTGGGTATTCTTGGGTAATTTGGATCATATAGACTCAATATTGAGTTAACTAGGGTTTTGGAAGTGTTAATTGATGTTAGAGAACCCTAATTAGCTAGTAAGAGGGTTAGAACACCATGATTTATGTAAATGGGTGTAAAAGGGTTAGTGGTTGACCCAAAAATGGGTAGGTTGACTTTGAAAGTGCCAAATGGGTCAAATTGAACTTAAGCTAATTAATATGTGTAGTTGAAGCCTAAAACTAATGTCAAAATGTGTAAAGAACCTACTTTGGTTAATGATAGGGTTTTGTGATGAGTTAACCCGATTTTAGGGTTAAGGGTGCAAATGGGTCGGATTTGCACCATAGGTCAAATTGGCTCTAGGAGTGAGCTTTAGAGTGTTGACCAACTTGAGTTATGATTTTGATATTGTGATAAATGTAATAGGTGCGTTACATTGAAGTGTTCAAGCTCGGTTATCTTTCGACAAGAGATTTTGAGGTGAGTGGAATATCTATATATGTATGTATATGATTTATGTACCGTGTTGATGGTGTCACATAGCCGTTTTGTGACCAAGGTTGTGGGACTTAGCCGTATTAGTCCATGTTTTGTACTAAGGCACATAGCCGTGTTTGTGCATTTAGTGGCGAGTAATAGCCGTGTTTTACTCCCACGTTGTTATTTGAGTTACCCGTACACATAGCCGTGTTGGTGTACGAAAGCGTGAGTAATAGCCGTGTTCTACTCACATTGAGCAAGTGATGCCATAGCCGTTTTTGGAACACTTGAGGGGTGATGCCATAGCCGTTTTTGGAACACCTCGGGGGGTTAGCATGCCATAGCCGTTTTTGGAAGCTAACGAATGTTATGAACATCGATGACTTGTTTCGCGAAGTCGTTCCCTAGCGAAGAGATTGGTTAACCATGATTTATTGTTGTTCATACTAGCATTTGATTATTGTTATGAGTATTTATGCTATGATTATTGCTAGTGATACGTTTGGTGATACTAGCTTGCTTATCGAGATTTGTCATGTGTTATTTGATATCGTGGATGCGTGTGGGTAAGTTGTATATGCATGTATATATATGTTTTACTCACTAAGCTTTGCTTACCCTCTCGTTGTTCACTATTTTTATAGGTTCCGGTGTGGACAAGGGTAAGGGCATCCGGTTGGATTAGAGATCCCGTCTTGTTTAGTGACGCTTTTGGGATGTGATGATTTTGGAGTTTGACCGAGATTTGGGTAGTTTAACCCCAAACACCATGCTCGTTGTATCGTTTGGCAATGAAACTTTTCGTGGTCGAAACTCTAATTTGTATTAAACATTGTATTTTAAACTTAGTGGCGTTTGGGCACGTGTGGGCCCCACTTTGTAAAACTCGCTCAAACCTTAGTTATGTGCTAGTTTTACATATATGAATGTATGGTTAAAAGCGTTTTGGCTAAAAATGTCGGGAACTAGTCAAACATTTTCGTTAAATAGACTTCCGGGGACAGCGGGCTGTCCAGGCGATTTGGCGCGCCGCGCGGCCATCTGGCGCGCCGCGCAGATGGCCTGCACCAGAAAATTTTTTTTTTTGTTTGAAATCTCGTCGTGTTTGGTCGGTTATGGTTTGGGTTGTTACAGAAGTTAAATTGATAAAGTTTTGAAAAGTGGACTGTATTCGGTAAAATAGGCCCATTCGGTAAAGCCCATTCGGTATTTTATCTTCGGTATCTATAAAAGGAGGGTCAAAGTCAAACTAACTCTCTTACTGTGCTTAATTACCTACCGAGTCTAATTGAACATACCGAATCTGCCTAATCTACCGAATCCGTTCTTCTGTTTCTTCAAATCTTTGGTATAATTTCACTTTAATCATTGCTTTAGATACATACGTGTAGATCTGAGATAATTAAATGTTTTTTCAACCAGAAAATATCAAAATAACTGGATTGTGACTCTCAATTTTGAAATTTTGTTGATTATACCGAGTCTGAGTCGTATTCTACTAATCTTTGATTAAACTCAATTGATTTGGTTAATTAACATGAATTTTTATCTACTCTGAGTTATATTAATTGATCTATCATTTGACCAAGTTTGATTACATGTTTAATTGATTGTTTGATGGATTCTGTATCTACCGAATATGTTCTGTCTACTATACCGAGTCTGTTCATACGATTAACATGTTATCTGCTTCTAATTGAGTGGTTAATTTATTATGGTTGTGACTTTACATGATAGAATATGCATGTTTGAGTGACTTTATGTTAATTTTGGAGATACCGAATCTGTTCTTCTCTTGATACCGAGTCTGACTTTTGGTACCTTGAAACTTTCTGATTTTTATCTTCAAACACTTAACATGTTTATTCTATATCTTTCTGATCTGAAAACTCAAGCTTATTTGGTTACAGAATCTCAAGTTTTCATGACTACCGAATCTGCTTGAATTGTGTTTAAAAATTGACTAAGTGTTGTTCTGATTCTTTGTGTTATATAATTGATTTTGCATGATGAATTTGTATTGTGATGAATATCATATGAATGTCATGATTGTCAATTACTTGTTCATATTTGAGAATAAAGGATTTTTATATCTTTGAAAAACCATAAAAATCATAAAATATAAAAGATAAAACATATACAAAGGATTTCAAAGGCAAATAAGAATAGAGATATATGCTTTATGTTAAATATCTTGGGGTAGTGTGGTGTATACGTATGTAATTGGGTATAATTGTCCTTTCGTTTCATGGTTTAACCTAATTCGTTTTATAGAATGAAGACGAGAAACGGTCCTGATCATGAAAACGGGAGTACAAGTGAAGACGCCGAGTTCTCGACCAAGGTCGAGGCCGTCTTTAAGAAGTTGAAATCGGATTTTCTTGCGGATGTCCGAAGGGTCTTCCAAGAGTCGGTCGATGGGCAAGTGACCGAAATGATAAATGAACGATTGAAGGCCACTATTGAAGAGGCCCTTGATGCTAGAAACGTTTATCCTCGAGGTGAAGGGGGTGATGGAAAGAGAGACTTCCACTACAAAAATTTTAAGGATACTCAACCTCCGACGTTTAATGGGGTGAGGGATCCGTTGAAAAGTACTTGTTGGATTTCGGACATCGAGGGGGCCTTCCGTACCGCGGAGTGTCCTCCCGAGAAGAAGGCGAGGTTTGGGTCTAGCATGTTACGTGAAGAAGGCAAGTTGTGGTGGGATGATAAAATCAATTTGTATGGTGAGGAGCAATGCATGGGCTTGACGTGGGAGGAGTTCAAGAAAGAGTTTTTCAAGGAATACCGAACTTCATCCGATCTTGATCGAATTCGGGACGAGTTGCATCATTTGCAACAAGGTTCCATGGATTTAGTTACCCTCAAGTCTACATTCTTGGCAAAGACTCGTTTTTGCCCGGAGTATGTGGGTGATGATCATAAGCTTATGAAAGATTTTTATCGTACTTTGAATGCCGACTACAAGAGCAAGATTAGCCGGGGTATGGCTAAGACTTTCGATGAATTGTTTGAGTTGGCTCGGGGTTTTGAGCCGGAGGTGCCTAGGAAGAGTGATTTTGTTTTCTCGAAAAGGAAGTTTGAAGGTTCGAGCTATTCGAATTTTTCAAACAAGAAGTCTAGGAAAGGCACCGAGAGCGTTAATAGTGTGAAGAAAGGTGGCACGGGTACTTTTGCGCCCACTTGTTTTAATTGTGGGAAGTCGGGTCATTACGCCCGTGAATGCACGGCCAAGACGGTTACGTGTTTTAATTGCGGTAAAGTGGGGCACAAGAGGCCGGAATGCCCCGAGTTGAATAATGATCATGTTAAGAAGATTGAGAAGGCGGCGGGGTCGGCTAGAGGGCGAAACTACTTGATGACGAACGATGAAGCCAAACAATCCAACGAAGTTGTTTCAGGTACTTTCATGGTTAATTCTAATCCGGCAAGGATTCTTTTTGATAGCGGTGCAAATTTGTCGTTTGTGTCTCCTAAATTTGTGCCTAAACTTGATAGTCCGCTAGCTAAGTTAAGTCGTCCGGTAGAAGTCGAAATAGCGGACGGCAAGACGGTGCTAGTGGTTGATGTGTGTAAAAATTGTGATGTTGTTTTTGGTGCCGAAACTTTTAAAATTGATCTTATTCCAATGACCTTGGGCGACTTTGATATCGTTGTTGGTATGGATTGGCTTGATCGTTATAGAGCCAATATTGCATGCCATGATAAGTGTATTCGTGTGAAGACCCCAAGTGGGGGAGAAATGATTATTCATGGCGATAAGAGAAGAAGACCGGTGCCGATATGCACTTTTGCACGGGCACGTCGTTCCGTTGTTACCGGTGGCATGGCTTTCCTTGCTCATGTTGTCGACACTCGTAATGAGCCACCACCAATTCGTGAAATTCCGGTAGTTAATGAGTTTGAAGATGTCTTTCCGGATGAGTTACCGGGTGTCCCGGCGGAAAGACAAGTCGAATTTCGCATCGAGTTGGTTCCGGGGGCTACCCCCATTGCTAAAACTCCTTATCGTTTAGCACCAACGGAGATGCAAGAGTTATTGAATCAAATTCAAGAATTGCTCGAGAAGGGTTTTATCCGACCGAGTGCTTCGCCATGGGGCGCTCCGGTCTTATTTGTGAAGAAGAAAGACGGTAGTATGCGTATGTGCATTGATTACCGTGAGTTGAATAAAGTGACGATCAAGAATCGTTATCCACTACCTAGGATCGACGATTTGTTTGATCAACTTCAAGGCGCAACGTATTTCTCTAAGATCGACCTACGGTCCGGCTATCACCAAATGCGGGTCCGTGAGGAAGATATTGAGAAAACGGCTTTCCGAACGCGTTACGGGCATTATGAATTTGTAGTTATGCCCTTCGGTCTTACGAATGCACCGGCGGCATTCATGGATCTTATGAACCGGGTGTGCCAACCTATGTTGGACAAGTCGGTTATTGTATTCATTGACGACATACTAGTCTACTCGAAAAGTATGCACGAACATGAACGTCACTTACGTGAAGTTTTGAAGACGCTAAGAAAAGAGAAGTTGTATGCAAAGTTCTCTAAATGTGAATTTTGGCTAAGGGAGGTTCAATTCCTTGGTCACATTGTGAACGAAAGCGGTATCCAAGTGGATCCGGGGAAGATTGAGACGGTGAAGAGTTGGGGACGACCAACTACGCCCACGGAGATCCGAAGTTTTCTCGGATTGGCCGGTTATTATCGTCGGTTTATCCAAGACTTTTCTAAGATTGCTTCTCCCTTAACAAAGTTGACGAGGAAGAGTGCTAAGTTCAATTGGGAAAACGAGCAAGAAATTGCTTTTCAATTATTGAAAGAGAAGTTGTGTCAAGCTCCGGTGTTAGTGTTACCGGAAGGCGTCGAAGACATGGTGGTTTATTGTGATGCTTCCTTAAATGGGCTCGGGTGCGTTCTTATGCAAAGGGGTAAAGTCATTGCTTATGCCTCTCGACAATTAAAGGAACACGAAACGAGGTACCCGACTCATGATCTTGAAATGGCGGCGGTTGTGCATGCGTTGAAAATTTGGCGCCACTACTTGTATGGTGTCAAGTGTACGATATATTCGGATCATAAGAATTTGAAACACCTTTTTACTCAAAGGGATTTGAATTATCGTCAACGTAGATGGATGGATGTGGTGAAAGATTATGATTGTGAGATACTTTACCATCCGGGTAAGGCGAATGTGGTCGCGGATGCGTTAAGTCGAAAGACTCAACATCCGGCGATACGTATAACATCGTTACGTTTGATTATCACTAACGACTTTCTTGAAAAGATGGCGGAAGACCAAATAGAGGCTTATGTTCACGATAAGCACACGGAACGAATTGTGGGCCAATCGGAGTTTATTACTTTGGGTCCGCGGGGTTTGTTGTCCTTTCAAGGAAGGGTGTGGGTGCCTAAGACGGGTGATTACCGACGGGTGCTACTCGATGAAGCACATAAGTCGAAATATTCCATTCATCCGGGCGCGACGAAAATGTATCATGACTTGAAGAAAGATTATTGGTGGCCGGGCATGAAACGCGATGTTGTAAAATACGTCGAACGATGTGTTACTTGTTTGCAAGTTAAAGTCGAGCATCAAAAGCCGTATGGTAAGTTGCAACCGTTAGAAATCCCGAAGTGGAAATGGGAGCACATTACCATGGATTTCATCACTAAGTTACCAAAGACGGCGAGAACTCAATATGATTCGATTTGGGTGATCGTGGACCGGTTGACGAAAAGTGCCTTGTTTCTTCCCATTAAAGAAGCAATATCGTCGGAGGCCTTGGCTAAGTTGTTTATCAAGGAAGTGGTCTCGCGACATGGCGTTCCTATATCTATTATTTCGGATCGAGATACCCGTTTTACATCTCGATTTTGGGAAAAGTTTCATGAAGATATGGGTACACAATTAAAGTTGAGCACGGCGTATCATCCTCAAACGGACGGTCAAACCGAGCGTACGAATCAAACTTTGGAAGATATGCTACGGGCGTGCATCATTGATTTTGGTGGTAGTTGGGATGAGCATTTACCCTTGGTGGAATTCTCATACAATAATAGTTTTCATACTAGTATCGGGATGCCACCTTACGAGATGCTTTATGGCCGAAGGTGTCGAACTCCCATTTGTTGGGGAGAAGTGGGTCAAAGAGAGATCGGAAGTACCGATTTGGTTTTAGAGACGAATAACAAGATTGATATTATTCGCGAACATTTGAAAAAGGCTCAAGATAGACAAAAGTCGTATGCCGATAAACGTAGACGAATGATCGAATTCCAAGAGGGCGACATGGTAATGCTTAAGGTTTCGCCATGGAAGGGTATTATTCGATTTCGAAAACGGGGAAAGTTAGGTCCTCGGTTTATTGGGCCGTTTAAAGTCTTAGCTCGTGTTGGTGAAGTTGCATATCGATTGGAATTGCCCGAAGAGCTTGCGGGGATCCATAACACGTTTCATGTTTCTCACCTCCGTAAGTGCCTTGCGGATGATTCTTCATGGATGCCTTTAGATGAAATTGAGCTAAACAATAAGTTGGAGTATGTTGAAGAGCCAATTGCAATACTTGATGAAAAGGTCAAGAGGTTGAGGCATAAGGAGGTTAGGACTTTTAAAGTTCAATGGCGGCGGAATAAGGGTTCCGAGTTCACTTGGGAACCTGAAGAGTTTGTGTTGGTTTATCTTCCCGCTTGTCATGCGGCATGGATTGCGAGGTCGCAATCCGAATAAGTGGGGAAGAGTTGTAAGACCCGATTATTTATAGTGTACATATGTGTATATAAGTGTAATGTACGGTATTTGAAACGGGGTTCTGTTGCGTGTATTTAAAATACAAAAGGAGCTGATCTGGCAGGGTTGCGCGCCGCGCCAATTGTCTGTGACAGATCCCTTTCTCTTTTAAATTAGATATTTTGGGGGTATTTTGGTAAATTCACATCAAGGCCGAGTTTAATGCTTGGTTCAGTAGTTTGGGAGCTCATTTACTCCCTTGTTCACCAACCTTATCACCTCCCAATTTATTTTAGTGAGAGAGTGAGTTTTAGAGAGGGAAAGCTCACTTTGAAGAGGAAGAAGAGGGTTTCTTGCTAAAGCCCAAGTTCTAAAGTTGTTCATCTCGTCATTATCTTCGTTTTGGTAGTTGTGGTATGCTCTAATCTTAATTCCTTTGTTTAATTCGATTTAGGGCTAGGGTTTGAGTCAAAGGTGGACATAAAACCCACTTTTGGTTAATTTTGGGTATTCTTGGGTAATTTGGATCATATAGACTCAATATTGAGTTAACTAGGGTTTTGGAAGTGTTAATTGATGTTAGAGAACCCTAATTAGCTAGTAAGAGGGTTAGAACACCATGATTTATGTAAATGGGTGTAAAAGGGTTAGTGGTTGACCCAAAAATGGGTAGGTTGACTTTGAAAGTGCCAAATGGGTCAAATTGAACTTAAGCTAATTAATATGTGTAGTTGAAGCCTAAAACTAATGTCAAAATGTGTAAAGAACCTACTTTGGTTAATGATAGGGTTTTGTGATGAGTTAACCCGATTTTAGGGTTAAGGGTGCAAATGGGTCGGATTTGCACCATAGGTCAAATTGGCTCTAGGAGTGAGCTTTAGAGTGTTGACCAACTTGAGTTATGATTTTGATATTGTGATAAATGTAATAGGTGCGTTACATTGAAGTGTTCAAGCTCGGTTATCTTTCGACAAGAGATTTTGAGGTGAGTGGAATATCTATATATGTATGTATATGATTTATGTACCGTGTTGATGGTGTCACATAGCCGTTTTGTGACCAAGGTTGTGGGACTTAGCCGTATTAGTCCATGTTTTGTACTAAGGCACATAGCCGTGTTTGTGCATTTAGTGGCGAGTAATAGCCGTGTTTTACTCCCACGTTGTTATTTGAGTTACCCGTACACATAGCCTTGTTGGTGTACGAAAGCGTGAGTAATAGCCGTGTTCTACTCACATTGAGCAAGTGATGCCATAGCCGTTTTTGGAACACTTGAGGGGTGATGCCATAGCCGTTTTTGGAACACCTCGGGGGGTTAGCATGCCATAGCCGTTTTTGGAAGCTAACGAATGTTATGAACATCGATGACTTGTTTCGCGAAGTCGTTCCCTAGCGAAGAGATTGGTTAACCATGATTTATTGTTGTTCATACTAGCATTTGATTATTGTTATGAGTATTTATGCTATGATTATTGCTAGTGATACGTTTGGTGATACTAGCTTGCTTATCGAGATTTGTCATGTGTTATTTGATATCGTGGATGCGTGTGGGTAAGTTGTATATGCATGTATATATATGTTTTACTCACTAAGCTTTGCTTACCCTCTCGTTGTTCACTATTTTTATAGGTTCCGGTGTGGACAAGGGTAAGGGCATCCGGTTGGATTAGAGATCCCGTCTTGTTTAGTGACGCTTTTGGGATGTGATGATTTTGGAGTTTGACCGAGATTTGGGTAGTTTAACCCCAAACACCATGCTCGTTGTATCGTTTGGCAATGAAACTTTTCGTGGTCGAAACTCTAATTTGTATTAAACATTGTATTTTAAACTTAGTGGCGTTTGGGCACGTGTGGGCCCCACTTTGTAAAACTCGCTCAAACCTTAGTTATGTGCTAGTTTTACATATATGAATGTATGGTTAAAAGCGTTTTGGCTAAAAATGTCGGGAACTAGTCAAACATTTTCGTTAAATAGACTTCCGGGGACAGCGGGCTGTCCAGGCGATTTGGCGCGCCGCGCGGCCATCTGGCGCGCCGCGCAGATGGCCTGCACCAGAAAATTTTTTTTTTTGTTTGAAATCTCGTCGTGTTTGGTCGGTTATGGTTTGGGTTGTTACAGAAGTTAAATTGATAAAGTTTTGAAAAGTGGACTGTATTCGGTAAAATAGGCCCATTCGGTAAAGCCCATTCGGTATTTTATCTTCGGTATCTATAAAAGGAGGGTCAAAGTCAAACTAACTCTCTTACTGTGCTTAATTACCTACCGAGTCTAATTGAACATACCGAATCTGCCTAATCTACCGAATCCGTTCTTCTGTTTCTTCAAATCTTTGGTATAATTTCACTTTAATCATTGCTTTAGATACATACGTGTAGATCTGAGATAATTAAATGTTTTTTCAACCAGAAAATATCAAAATAACTGGATTGTGACTCTCAATTTTGAAATTTTGTTGATTATACCGAGTCTGAGTCGTATTCTACTAATCTTTGATTAAACTCAATTGATTTGGTTAATTAACATGAATTTTTATCTACTCTGAGTTATATTAATTGATCTATCATTTGACCAAGTTTGATTACATGTTTAATTGATTGTTTGATGGATTCTGTATCTACCGAATATGTTCTGTCTACTATACCGAGTCTGTTCATACGATTAACATGTTATCTGCTTCTAATTGAGTGGTTAATTTATTATGGTTGTGACTTTACATGATAGAATATGCATGTTTGAGTGACTTTATGTTAATTTTGGAGATACCGAATCTGTTCTTCTCTTGATACCGAGTCTGACTTTTGGTACCTTGAAACTTTCTGATTTTTATCTTCAAACACTTAACATGTTTATTCTATATCTTTCTGATCTGAAAACTCAAGCTTATTTGGTTACAGAATCTCAAGTTTTCATGACTACCGAATCTGCTTGAATTGTGTTTAAAAATTGACTAAGTGTTGTTCTGATTCTTTGTGTTATATAATTGATTTTGCATGATGAATTTGTATTGTGATGAATATCATATGAATGTCATGATTGTCAATTACTTGTTCATATTTGAGAATAAAGGATTTTTATATCTTTGAAAAACCATAAAAATCATAAAATATAAAAGATAAAACATATACAAAGGATTTCAAAGGCAAATAAGAATAGAGATATATGCTTTATGTTAAATATCTTGTGGTCTTCTATTTCTTATTTATACAGCTAAATGACGAACAATCACTTCATTAACTCTGAAACTAACATTCCCTGCAACTACTGGACTGCAATTCTAGTGAGGCACACTCTGTGGCCTGCTCTAAACTCTACAGTCAGTGTACCTGTAACAGATCTGGAGCTACTTAACAGAACAATTAGGTTTGTGGAAGCTACACAACCTACTGCTGAAAATCCAGAGGGAATACAAGCTCATTTTGAATTTCAACTGAGAGGAGTTCAAGGGATGAGGAGTATCACTAAGGCTGATTTCAGGAGGATATTCAGACTTCCTGTTGTGCAGAATGCTCCTGCTTTTCCTGCTACTCAGCAGATGATGTCATCTGTCTTCGATCTTGGTTATGTTGGAGCCCGCAATGTTCCTCCGGCTAAGTTTCAGAAGAAATATCTGCACTCAAGGTGGTATGTAATCTTCTCAATCATCAACAGATGCTTGCTGATGATAAGGAGTGGATCCGACAGCCTGACTGTGCCAATGCTGAAGTTGTTCTACTCTTTCATAAGAGTAAAAGCTCCTGACTATGCAGAACTAATATGAGATTTGGTTCAAGCTCAAGTTGATAAGCCAAGGGGTTCATACATCCCTTGCGAAAGGTTTTTCCGTATCTTTATCCATGATGCTATAAATGCTTGTAGAAATGCAAATATATTTGTACCAGGTACACATGGATTACAGATGAAACGATTTGGGGAGCTGAAGATGAATACCCTGATGGTATCTGATAATCAATTCACTGCGCTGATTCCAAATTGGCTAGTGAGGCTAGCTGAACCCCAAGACGCTCGTATGCGTTCTTATTTTGAGGCTGTAGGAATACATCTTCCGAACCCGGTACAACAAGAACAAGTTGAACCCACCGCGGTTCCAGCCCCAGAGGTTGTAGAGGAACCTGTAGTACAACCACCTGGACTAGCTAATCCTCCACTTAGGGTGAACCTTAAACGATCTAGGGCAGCACACCAAGCTCAACCCTTGAGGATCAGGGAACCTAGTCCAACTAGGATTGAACCAACCCTTTCCACAACACTCGAAGTGAGCAGTGACACCGATACTTTAGCAACAGCATCTGAATCATCTCCTGAACATTCTCCTAAGAGAACTCGATATATACCTGATGAGATGATTCAGACTCTGCCAACCCAACGAGTAACTAGATCTAGGACTTCGACACCTATCGTCCGCCAAACAGTTACTACAACCGTTGGTGATATGGACCAAGACCTAGAACCAATTAGGTCACCCTCACCCATTTCCGTATCACATCCAATAATAATAGTAAGCCCTACGCTAAATGAAGCGCAAGCTTCGGTAGGCAAGAGATTTAAACGCACGGATGGTACAAAGACCACTAAGCCCATCCAATCTAAACAGGACTTAAGAATAAATCCTACAAAGCAAGGTGCTTCGGCATCTAAGGAAGTAAAGTCTTCCTCTGTAGTAAAGTCTGTGTTGACTCAATCGATTGAGGAAACTCAATCATTGAAGTCCAGAACAGCCGAAGGGGAGCCGAAAAATCTTGAAAAGGCACCCTGCGTATCGGCTGTAAATCCTCCTGTGCCTCAACGTACAACAGGGTCTCGAGGTCTGGCTTATCTTGATGAGGGAGATCTGCCGCGTCCCATGGAAACGAGTCAACATGACAATCCTTCAGGATATTTATCAAACTTCCAGCAGACTGATCCCTTGGTTCATGAAAGTGATCCATTGGATCAAACCACTTCTCTTTCGGATTCTGAATCTCAGGGTCTGGAGGAAGAGTCCTTAACTGAAAGAGATTTGCCACCTCATGGTATATCAATGATTTCAGGAGTCGGAGATAGCAATAGCTCGGCGAGAGCTAAACCGACGGGTAGTTTTGCTACTCTATCAGAGTCCTATGAGACTAAAGTCATGGAGGCGGATGCTTCGAAAGAAACTTCGCCGGTGACAACTCCGGTTGTTACCCAACCTCCATCAGAAGGGGATATCATGAATCTTACTAGTAGTATGTACAGCCCTACATATAAGAATAATACCGCACAATCATCCTTACCTGCCATCACGGCAACTCGAACACTTCCATCGACATCGCCTTCAACAGATGCTGCTGCTTTTGTTCATGGTTACACCGTTGTTTCACCAACTGGGTCACCTTTTCGGATTTCAAATAGATATGGATTACAGTATCTCTCTGACAATGAGGTGGAGGAGCTCTATCTTACTGAGTTTGCTAAACGGACTGATCTTGATGAAGTTCGTGAGTCTACGATGATTTATCTTGAACAAGCAAGGATAGTGTATCCTTTCTCTCCATGCAAGTCACCTGGACCAATTCACATGCCTGATCATGATGATTTCGATCCCGATAATCTTCATAAGGGGGAGAATAGACAAAGTGGTCATCGGTCCAGTGGTTATGAAGCTGGTACATCTAGTCAACAGAAGGATAAAGATGTTGTTGATATATCTGATTTCGGTAGTGATGAAATTGAGGAAATCCAGTGTGAAAGTTTTCTAGATGATCAGAAAGTTAGAGAGAGGGTGACTCAGGGATGTTAATGATTATGGATACAGCTGATCAATCAGAGAATAAGTCATCTCAAGAGAACAATCAAAATTTTGACAACATTGAAGATATTTTGAAGGGGTCATCGAGTGTCGCCAATGAATTCAATAATCATCAATTTGTTAACTTGACATCTCCAACTGATGAATTTGGAATACACTTCGAAAAGGAGATTTTCTCTAATGGCAAAGAAGATACTACGACTCCTCCTGATTTGAATGTTCCATTTCAAACTGCAGAGATTGTTCTTGAGCGTGATGCTGATTACCAACTAAGTGAGGATGAAGAGAAAACAATTCTTCGTTCACCATTCATTGAACAACAAGCGTATAGAATCTATGGTGATTCTGATCTTGTCCTTTCTGCATCAATGAGTGTTCTAGGTGCATGGAAATATCATAAGAAGCCAGAATATCTCAAAGCTTATCTGAGTGTTCGCAATAAATTCAAATTGAAGAATGAAGAGAAACTTCAAATTCAGCGGAATTCAGAGATCAAAAGCATAAATAATATTTTGATGATTAATAAGGATGAAGTGAAGATGCCATTGTTTCAAGTTACAAGAATGGATGATGAGGATTATCAGTTTTCAGAAGCGGATTTTGATAAACTGAAGATGGACGACATTATTTTTATTTACAATTATCTGATTAACTTGAATGAATCTGCAACAACTTATCATGATACTGCAATGAAGGCAGTCTACAGGTTTATTCTTGATTCGATGAGATGGATGTCTGTTCATGATTTTCAAATGGGATTGGAATCTGGACACAAAAAGCTCGGAATCAAACCGCCAAATCAAGTGATTGAAGAGCTAAGATACATGTCCTTACTTGAAGTGAGCGACTGTCCATATGGGTTTGCATTTGTCAATTCTCACTATACAAAGATCTTCATCAGAGTCTCAGATTTCAGAAGATACTCAGACGGAACGTTGATGTATGCTTTCAAATACATGAGATGGAGACTGATCAATAACTGCTATTCAACTGAAGATAATGAGATTGTCAAGTACATTCTCACAAGATTGAAAAGTCATCTCAAAACAAGAGTGAATATACGAAGATATGAGAATCTCAAGGGATTCAAATCTAAAGTTCACTTCAGAGGAACAAAGTTCCTTTAGATGTTTTCGATAGGATTATATTGTAAAGTTCACATTTAACACTAAAGGGGAGATTGTTAGGACCCCGAAGTTGTATAGTGTTAATGTGAATTAAGCTTAAATGAAGGTTCCTTAGAAGAGGGCTATATAAGGAACCTAAGTAGTCTTAATTAGATAGCCATTGTATTGTAACTGAGTTCTAGAAGCTGTGGAATGTAATTTTACCGATTCTCTCTCATACCGAGTCTTCTTCCTACATACCGAATCTCACTCTATCTTATCATTTCTTTCAATCTCATCATGATCTGACCTATCATGCTTGTATGCTAAATTTCATAGTTAAATAGTTTACAATGAATCACGAATTAAATACATATATTACTGGTAAAAGGTATATGATATACATGTTTTTGGAAAGCTGGCGAAAAATCAATAACTTTTCATTTAGAAATCGCGTAATTTCGATGAACGAATCAAAAGATATGGTCAACTGAATTATAATTGACGTTAATTGGAATTGCTTTTGAATCTGCAATTAATATTTAAACAACTTGTTTGTAAGATTGTTAAATTGGATTTTTGAATATTACCAACCGAGTAAATGAATCCTTAAATAAGGTATGTCTCGTTTTGTTGAACTATTGTTAAAATTGACTTTTTGAAACGACTTTGGATAACTTTTGTATGTCAATCTCGAGCATTAGGATTGTAATACACTATGACCTGACCTTGCTTGATAGACATTTATTGACCAACATATGTTCTCTAGGTTGAGATCTACGGTTATTTGGTAATTCGAGTTTCGGTCACATTTTGGTGAACGACTTTATATGCTGCTAAGGTGAGTTTCATTTGCTCCCTTTTTAATTGCTTTTGTAATCTATATTTTTGGGCTGAGAATACATGCACTTTATTTTAAATGCAATGGATACAAGTACATACTAAATTCTACACCGAGTTTGAACCGAAAATCCCTTAGCTTTGGTAACTAGTAACTGCCGGTTATAAGAACTGGTGGGCGCGAGTAGTTATATATGGATCCATAGGGCTTGACATCCTCATCTGATCCAGGTTTAGAAACCTTAGCCTGAACTATAAAACAGACGTATGCTTAGTACACGTTGGATTGCGTGTATTGTACATGTTGGTTGCATGTATGTTAAAACAGGGGTACTTATTATAACGTTAAAGTTTAGTTACCAGGGTGCTCAATCTTGTAGAATATTTTGATAAACGTTTCTGGATGAAACAACTGAAACCTTGTGATCCACCTTTATATACAGACTATACGAAACATTAAAACTATGAACTCACCAACCTTTGTGTTGACACTTGTTAACATGTTTATTCTCAGGTTTCCTAGAAGTCTTCTGCTGTTTGCTTATATGTTAGACAAACTATGTGCATGGAGTCTTTCATGGCATATTTATCAAGGAAACGTTGCATTCACCAAATCATCACCATGTATCTTATTTTGACTGCATTGTCAACGGAAGTACTATTATTTACGGTAATTGTCTATATGTAGAAATCATCAGATGTCGAAAACCTTTGATTTAAATATTCATTTATGGTGTGCCTTTTCAAAAGAATGCAATGTTTACAAAACATATCATATAGAGGTCAAATACCTCGCAATGAAATCGATGAATGACGTGTTCGTCCATATGGATTGGGAGCGATCGTCACAGTTGGTATCAGAGCGTTGGTCCTAGTGAACCAGGTCTTGCATGAGTGTGTCTAACTAATAGTTGTTAGGATGCATTAGTAAGTCTGGACTTCGACCGTGTCTGCATGTTAAAAGTTTTGCTTATCATTTCTTGTCAGAAATTACATGCTTATCATTCTTAAGTCTAGACACGTTTTCCTGCATTTATTGCATAAATAGTGTATAGAGAAAAATTCATATCTTAGCGTATCTGTTACTGTAAACTTTTCCTGACATCTTTCGAAAATTTCTCCGTGATTTATGGAATTTGGTATTATATATACATATGTAAATTATGTATTGAAGAATACCAAACTAAATTCTATAATCTAATTCATATCAAAAATCATCTCCCTAATTATACAAGATGGATCCCGTATCTAGTTCAAATTCCTTAAACTCCGACAGCTATTCCGATATGGATATTCACCTGAATTCCGAAGACAGTGTAACCGGAATGGATCAACCAATCAGCCGTCACCTATTCTGGATGAATTAGGGATGGGTTCGTACCCTGCTTAGTCATTGGAGACAAGAAGAAGGTGATCCCTTCCATCCACCACGTTTCCCTCTTGGCGAAGAACCTGAAGCACTTACCGGCGAACCTGTTCGAGACACCATTTTTTCTCTCATTTCCAGAGTATCTCGTCACGATAATATACTATCTCAAATTCTGAATCTTATTCATCCGCTTGTCTGAACTGACAATCATCCCGGTGTAGTAGAAGAAGTCAACGAGCTTCGCGCTCAGGTAGTGGCTTTGGAGAATATGGTGCAAAGGTTACAAGCACCAGCAGAATCATCAACAGTACCACCGACAACAACACCAACAGTACCATTACCACCACCAACAACATCCGCACCACAAGCCTCAACATCATAATATGTACCTTGAACATCAACGTCATACGCACCATAGATACCAAGGAGTACCAACAACAATAACCGATGAAGTATTGATTCATAACTTCATTGGAGAAATATCCTACGGCGATTATGTAATCTCTAAAATCTTAGAGATTATTTATTCCAGTTCTAACCATAAATCAGATGAATATAGATGTAGAGGGGAGAATAGAAACCCTGACAGGAATGGTGTGTGATTTATAAGCTAGACTTGTTAAACGAGCGCCACCAGAATTACCACTAGCAACACCTGTATCACCACAAGCTCCACCAACTCCATAACAACCGATGATATCGACACCACAATCACCAATGGGTATATTAAGATAATGAGTTATGAAGTATTAACTCACTATTTCCAAAGAATTTATATATTATATAGATTTTGGAAATTCTAATATATCTTTTCGTACTAAGCTATTATGTATGAATTGAAAAAGGGTAAATATTACTCGGTAAAATTCACATTATTAATATGCTATGATGTACATCCTTCGTTAACAACTTAACCTTCGTTAACTACAATCTCTGTTTCAACTCAATGAATTCCATTTCATAATAAACCAAGTGTATTATTCAATTACATAATATATTTTACATTTTCATTTTCGATGTACTCGAAACTTTCTAGAAAACATCACCTGTGCCTTGCGAAGTTTGCAAGAATTCCACGAGCACCAACATCCTTCACTGAGGAATATCAATAAGAACAAATAATGAAGTATTGATTTCATTAGTGAAATACTCCGCGAAGATTATGTAATCTTTATTGTTTTAGAGATTATTTATTTCTAATTCAAGCCAAAAATCAAATGAGCTTAATATGATATTAACTCATTAAGTCTGTATTACATCTGAAGAAAATATACATACATATATTTTCATAAAGACTGTAATGAAAATTCTTTGTACAAAGTATTAACTGTGAAATTTTTTTAACGGATAGGTAATACCTGAGAAATATTTGAGTTCACAATTAATATGTTACACAGTACATCATTCGATTATTCAAAAATCATTATCTACACTACTTTCACAACGCTATACATTCGTTCATAGAAATCTGAACAACCATTCTTGTTCAAATTCAATTACATATTCTGACAGAGCAGAATACAAGTCAAGATTTAACAAGTGACATCATTCTTAGATCCCTACATCTTTCAAAGCTATACTTTGACTTCAAAACTGTGAAAGATCCTTTAGCATTGTTATTACCGAAAATAATCTTGCAATTCCTTTTCAAAGTATCCAGTTTTATCACACTTCCAACTAGTTAACTTCGACTTTTCAGATTAGCCTTATTATAACCTTGACATATACGTTCTTGTTACTGGGGAACCTTTCATGTTCCACCACATTAGCAGTAAATTTACCAACAACTTCATTGATCCCTGACCTTCTGAAAAATCATTATACTCATTGAAACCCTATCATGTACTCATCCACATCTTGTAACGGTAATTGCCATACCAACCCCCGGGAATTAGCAATCAGTATTTTGAATTTCGCAGCAATTCTACGTCAACAGTTATATATATATACATATAATGTCTATCTTATAGACTTGTATACTTCGAATGTGAAGTTTCTGAAAAACACCCCAAACTGCGAAACTAGTTCTCCGAAATTGGAAAAATGCTGATGAAGCAGCAAAAACAGTAAACGACCTTAACAGTCAAAAGTTTGATGATAAAGAATAGTATGGTGGTAAAGCTGAGAAAAAGAGAAGGTTTGGAACTGGAAAACAGATTGAGCAGACCATGAAGGAGGCTGTGGACAAATCACAAAGACTAAACATGCCTTCAAAGAATCTAAATGATTCAGTATTTGCTGAAGTCATTAACGAATACCTTGCTCCTGACTCTAAAATTTTATGAACAAATCTTCTTCATCACCTTTCGATATTAGAAATTCTAAGATATCATCATATCTTTCATTATAAATATCTTCGATATTTCTGAAGATATCTTCATAACTATTATTATCCAAAATTATTTATCTCTTCATGCTATCGGTGTTACATCATAAAAGAAACTATTTTAGTTTTTAAAATCTGAAAAAAAATTCAAAAAATGGATGTTTTGAAGTAATGTTGAGAATTGAAGCATGAGTTAGTATAATATAATGACACTTGATCAACGTGATTATATTACAGTAAGTCATGCTGAGTTTCTAATGGAACGTGATAAAGGTTCACAAATCACACCCTCATCATGAACCATGTTACATAACTCTTATATTCTATTTAACCTCTAAAGATATCAAGAAAATATTTTTCTTGATGATTCGGTCTTTTCCGGATATTCTGGTAATTTGACAAATCAAGATCGTGCCATTACAATTTCTTTCTTAGAACATTAACTATGTTCATTTCGAAATGTATAACTACGAATTCTGGACCATTATTCGCTTGACTTAAGGTCGGGAAGAGAAAATGAAAGCATGAAGCTCCGAAATATAATGGAAAATACAAAGCTTGACAACAACACATATATTACAAATCGTGTATATCAATGCGTATAGCAATATAAAGACACGGGAGAATGAAAAACACTATAACCCCAAGGTAATGGTAGAAGAAAATAAATTCCTCTGGTGGTAGATGAAAAAGAAGAATGACAGATATGAAAGTTAGGTGTATACCAAGAATCAGAACTGGATGAAGCATTTTCACAATCTGTTAGAAGTACGAAATGAGGAAGAAGATGTAGGAGTGGTGAAAATAATGAAACGGAAGAGGTTAATTTATAGCGAAATAACAAACAGAGCAATCGAGGCAGGTGACCGCATTTAATTAAAGAAGATCTTAATTCCCGAAGAATCAAATCCTATTTAGATTATGAAGATTTTCTATTCCTTAAATTCCGGAAATCAATCGTTAATACGTCAAAAGTTAAGACGAATCTCTATTCCCTCATTTCACTCTTTTACGATAACTTCTCTCATACGATTCGAGTAATCGGATTGTTTTATCCATATTATTCAATAGTGATAAAACTCTATTTATCAACTCATATTCGTCATGAAAATATTTTTATTGTTAGCCATGACGACCTCACACAAATTTCGGGACGAAATTTCTGTAACGGGTAGGTACTGTGATGACCCAGAAATTTCTGACCAAATTTAAACTTAACCTTACATGATTAACGTTTCCGACACGATAAGAAAAGTCTGTAAAACTGAATCTCAAAATTTTTTAACTATTCAAATACCCTTCGTTTGTTCTCGACGATTCGCGAACAATGCTATGTAAATAGATACATATACATACTATAACTTGAAAGCGTAACAAAGTATTAATTGTATAATACTGTGCATTAAACTTATTGGTTTATATATCTATTTGAATATATATGATAAGTTGGAATATTAATTGTATGAATAAATTGCGACGTGTATTTAAAACGTGTTTATGAATATTGAATATATATTAACTTGGTTATAAAACATTTGATAATACTATTATAGTAGTAAATAACAAGACGATGATTTTTTTAAGTAATGAAGTCTATTATGAGAATATGACTTGAAAACATTAACAAAGTATTAAACGTATAACGTTATACTTATTTATTTAAGATAAACATCTACGTAATGAAACGTGTTATGTTAAAACGTGTTTTAAAACTTAAAGATTAGTAAAAATATTATTAGCTTTTAATATAAGGATATATATGAGGTTTTGAATTTATTTAGTAAACAACGATAACACTCGTTTGACATTAGATTGGGATTAAACAAAGTTAAATACAAGATTTATAGAAGTAAATGACCAAAACACTCAAAGGTATAATTTATATCTCGAGTGGTATAGTTTAGGGATAATTTAAGACTATATTTTGAGAAAGGTACGATTCGTGAAACGAAAAGTGCAAGTTTTCTAAGCGTACGAAACAACGTTCGAAAAACCGGAACCGGGACATAAGTCGAGTGACGACGTACGACTTATCGGAGTAAAAGTTACAAGTCCACTAAGCACGAGAATATAATATAATATATAATTAATTTATATAAATTATATATATTATTTATAAATATAAATAAATATAATAACATGTCGACGAGGTAACAAACAAAAGAATGTGGGCTGGCAAACAGAGCCATGCGATCGCATGGCTATATGCCTTGAGTCCCATGTGATCGTATGGGAAGGCTGGACAATTCAGATGCTATAAAACGCGAAGTCTGGTACCAGTTTCATTTACTAATCTCTCTCGATCTCATCTTTCAATTATATATTATTATTATTATTATTATTATTATTATTATTATTATTATTATTATTATTATTATTATTATTATTATTATTATTATTATTATTAATCTTAATATTAGTAGTATTAGCGTTAGTATTAATATTATAATTTATACATAAAATACTACGACGAGATTATAAACGTGTCACTTTCAAAATGGTTTTTCAAGCGGGATAGAGCTAAGGAAATTATGGGTTATAGCTATGGAGGTTATGGGTATGGTTTGAGGGTTTTGCTCGTATGTCAAACTAGTGTTTATCATCTCTGTTGCGTCTACATACTTTCCTGCAATATTGAATCACAATATTGATACGTAAGCATTCATATCTTATCTTTTATATATTAATTGTGTATCTATGTCTAGTGCTCGAGTATATATATTTATACATGCTTGTATGCTAAATTTCATAGTTAAACAGTTTACAATGAATCACGAATTAAATACATATATTACTGGTAAAAGGTATATGATATACATGTTTTTGGAAAGCTGGCGAAAAATCAATAACTTTTCATTTAGAAATCGCGTAATTTCGATGAACGAATCAAAAGATATGGTCAACTGAATTATAATTGACGTTAATTGGATTTGCTTTTGAATCTGCAATTAATATTTAAACAACTTGTTGGTAAGATTGATAAATTGGATTTTTGAATATTACCAACCGAGTAAATGAATCCTTAAATAAGGTATGTCTCGTTTTGTTGAACTATTGTCAAAATTTACTTTTTGAAACGACTTTGGATAACTTTTGTATGTCAATCTCGAGCATTAGGATTGTAATACACTATGACCTGACCTAGCTTGATAGACATTTATTGACCAACATATGTTCTCTAGGTTGAGATCTACGGTTATTTGGTAATCCGAGTTTCGGTCACATTTTGGTGAACGACTTTATATGCTGCTAAGGTGAGTTTCATTTGCTCCCTTTTTAATTGCTTTTGCAATCTATATTTTTGGGCTGAGAATACATGCACTTTATTTTAAACGCAATGGATACAAGTACATACTAAATTCTACACCGAGTTTGAACCGAAAATCCCTTAGCTTTGGTAACTAGTAACTGACGGTTATAAGAACTGGTGGGCGCGAGTAGTTATATATGGATCCATAGGGCTTGATATCCCCGTCTGTTCCAGGTTTAGAAACCCTAGCCTGAACTATAAAACAGACGTATGCTATTTGAGTTTAGTACACGTTGGATTGCGTGTATTGTACATGTTGGTTGCATGTATGTTAAAACAGGGGTACTTATTATAACGTTAAAGTTTAGTTACCAGGTTGCTCAATCTTGTAGAATATTTTGATAAACGTTTCTGGATGAAACAACTGAAATATTGTGATCCACCTTTATATACAGACTATACGAAACATTAAAACTATGAACTCACCAACCTTTGTGTTGACACTTGTTAGCATGTTTATTCTCAGGTTTCCTAGAAGTCTTCCGCTGTTTGCTTATATGTTAGACAAGCTATGTGCATGGAGTCTTACATGGCATATTTATCAAGGAAACGTTGCATTCACCAAATCATCACCATGTATCTTATTTTGACTGCATTGTCAACGGAAGTACTATTGTAAACTATTATTTACGGTGATTGTCTATATGTAGAAATCATCAGATGTCGAAAACCTTTGATTTAAATATTCATTTATGGTGTGCCTTTTCAAAAGAATGCAATGTTTACAAAACGTATCATATAGAGGTCAAATATCTCGCAATGAAATCGATGAATGACGTATTCGTCCATATGGATTTGGAGCGATCGTCACATTTGGTGACTGGCACGTCCCGTCTCGAAGAAAACCGTCTAATATGACAGTCAACTGTCAAAATTCGGGTCAAAGTTGAAAAAAAATCAAGTCAAAGTCTGTCAAAATTTGGAAAAGCCAGAAAGTCGGTAAAATCGGTTAAATTTTTCGTATTTTAGTTTAAATTTTCTGTATCAAATTAACGGTGATGACGATTATGAGTACAAATTAGTCAATTAATGTTTTTGACTCTAAAATAAGTACACATATATACATATTTTTTTTGGACAACGAATGGGATCACCCGAGGGGGACTTAACCACCCATTGCGATCATCTCCCGTTTCGACTATGCCGATGCAGCGATAATAACCCTGCCCCCATCGCTGCCCGAAAGGAAACCTTGAAACCGATCCAAGGGCACGGCCAAGTTAAAACCCCCTCCCCCCACCCCCAAACGATATGAGAAAGGTGTCATGGGTGGATACTTCGTGGCAGGGATGAAAGTGTGTTTTTAATATTTAGCCAACGGGGGTTGAACTCCTGACCTCCCCTAAAGGAGGCAGGCCACCAACCGCTGGACTACATCACAACTTACATATATGTTTTTTTTCGAACGGCTGAAATTTTATTAAAACAAAGCAAAATATATACAAAGAATACAAGAACTGTAAAAATTACAAGGAGTACAATGGAGATTGAAGTCATTCATTCCAATTGCAATTCTTCCTTTGGAATCTTGCATGAATCCAGTTAAACCCATTAACCACTATGTTGTCCATTACATGGCCTTTCTGAAATGACCGTTCATTGAAGATAATACTATTTCGTAATCTCCAAATGTGCCACAGTGTTGAATATACAATGACCTTCATGATGAGCTGATGATTATGTTGAATGGGAACTCCATCAATCCAGGCCCAAAGATTATCCAAGGATGTCCAAACTGGAAGATTAAGGTCGACCCATTGTGCCACAGTGGCCCAAATTTGCTTCGCTGTACTACTATGTAGGAACAAATGTGATGCATCTTCATCCTCCTGTTCACATAGGCAACATGTTTGGTCCTCTAAATAAATACTTCTTTCCAACAATTTGTCTTTGGTCGCTAACCGTGCAAGTTTTAATCGCCAAATAAAGACGTTAACTTTAATTGGAACTTCTTTGCACCATATCGTCGGAAGTGCGGCCGGAGCCCAGTCTTGTTTATCAATGATTTTTCGCGCTGTCGAAACAGAATAAAAGCCTCCATTCCATGACCAATAGTCCGGTGATTGCGAGAATGACACATTTCTTAGGATATCTTGAAGATGGTGTAAGTTCTCCACTTCCACACCATACCTTGGTTCTCTACGCCATGAAAAAGGCCTAAGAATTGTCTATGAATCGAGCTGAAAGAGTGCATCCCTTATCAGTTTCGAGTGCTAAAAGTCAACTTACATATATACATTTATATACTTATATATTTAAAAGTCAACTGTGATCAACGTCCATCTCGACCCCCCGTCTCGACCTTTTTAGAACCCGACCATCTCGACCCCGTCTCACGTCTTTTGCAACCTTGGTATAAAGTAAGGTTATAAAATAATAATACTTCGTAACTCATTGTTCTTTTCTATCAATGGACATTAACAACTAATTTGAAACATTATGAAAAGAAATAATCAGTTTGTCCCATATTATTAGTCCACTGACTACAAACACACACTTAATAAATATAAATATCATCATTATAATGGACTTTTTCTTTGCTTTATAATTTACCTCTTATTTTTTATTTAATATTTATTTTATATTTACAAGTTAAAGGTGTAAATGAACTCTATATTATTTTTGTTATCTATTTTTGAAAAAATTAACTATTAATATTAGAACAATTAAAATAAAATAGTGGGTTGTCAATGCCTCAATTGGGACAGACTGATGGAGAGAATAGCAGACGTTAGATTTGGGAGTAGAGTATAACTTTTTAAATGTCTATAAATAAAGGGGTTTTGAACAAATTAATTAAATTAATTTTAATTAGAGTAGTTATTTGTGAACATGGTACTAATAAAAGTTAATGATAAAAGTTGATGGGAGCAGTGTCAAGTCATAGTTTGTTGGTGTTGCTCTACAACAAAACAGCAACAAGTCTGAACTACACTGCACTACCATGTCCCATCATATCATCCTTCCCCTTTAACTTTTCCTACACCCACTGTCTTTCTTAACGCTAGCCTTGTCAATTTCGATCCTACCCAACCAAATACACGATACAAAGTTACAATCCAATATTTACACATTTAAATTTTGTTTTACTAGTACTCCGTATTGAATTTGGATGAACTTATTGAGAATTATTTAAACATTTTTGTACGTGCTTACTATTGATGAATAATAGATCTAGCTACGTGAGTATGTGACCCATTTGGTCTGAAATTGACTTGAAAATCTATTGATTAGTTAAACGGGTTATCTAGGTTTCATCGAGGTTAACAGGTTTTTGAGTTATATCCAAAAATATCCTGTTGGATGGAAAAATCTTTGACAAAGATAACGATTAACTTCATCACTTCTCATTAGTGTCATTACAATTAGTTTTTGAACGGCGATATCGAAATCGAATGATCTCATTTATCACCCACACACGCGTTAGGAGGAAACTCAATTCGCGACAATGTTGACAGTGCCATCGAAGGTTGTGAAAACCCTCCAGATGCCTTCCCAAATTGACCCTGACAGTATTGCTTGGATTGGAGTGAGAATCGAACATGAATTGACAGTACACCAAGTTGGATCACATCCCTATACCACTCAAGCCAAGCTTCGATCGACAAAAAGTGTAACTTTGGGGGGTGATTCTATGTTGGTTGGTGTGTTATTCTATGACCCCACTATTTTAGAAAATCTTAATAAATGTCCACTTCAAAGTTTACATGACACTATACAACAACAACAATAATCAATCCTACGAAAGTGGGGTATGAGAGAGGTGGGTGTAGACAATCATTCCTCGTACCCTAGATTAGAAGGAAGTCACTACTTCATTCGCGGGTATAGAACCCTCGACTAGATAAGGTCGTCCCTCCCTCTACTCTAGAGCAAAAGAGATTGCTTCCTAAAGGACCTCCGGTCATAAATGCTCATAAAAACGAAATAGGAAGGGCAAATGATACTTACCTGAAACAACCCAACCCGTATTCCATACGATATTTTTTTTTTTTTTTGTAATGATACACATTTACGCGCCAATAAAATATGTAAACCAATCCACAAGTTCCATTTAAACGTTCAACAATTTAAATGTTTACAAAAGGCACGAAGGACATTAATTAAGTTCAATACAAGTTTGACCCACTACAACGATAGTTTATAATCCAAACAACCCTTTGAGCATGGTTTGGGACTAAACTACCCAAAACGTTAGACCAACTTTCAAACTTCAACAAAACATCATCAAAGGCCACCTAGTGCCCGATAACCCCTTTGCCCTTATCCGCACCTGCAACTAAAAAGATAAACAACGAGAGGGGTAAGCTAAAGCTTAGTGAATGCAATAATTATACATGTTCATATATAACCTACTTACTTGCAATCACTTACACAATACCGCATACAAGCTAGCTATTCGACAAACATGCAAACATCATGCATAAACTACAATCCACAATCCACAATCCACAAGGAGCTAGCAACCGACAATAGCATATAGTTCATAATTTAATATGCTAATTACACGATCACACAACCATGGTTAACCAATAGCAAAAAGGAATGGTACTCAAAATTCCCATCGGTGTTCATAACAACCGTTAGTGCACAACACATATATCACCAACCCTTGGACAACATATATCCGTTCATAAGATCATTAGTGTACAACACATATAACACCAATTTGGACAACGCATATCCATTTAATAAACCGTTAGCATACAACACATATATTGCTAAATTAGACAACACATATCCGTTCATAAATCGTTAGTGTACAACACATATATCACTAACTAGGACAACACATATCCTTACGTACAAATAAGCACATCATATACGTACAAGTATACTTATTCCACTCACCTTGTCACAAGGATGATGATTATGCACGTCCGAGCTTCAATGCAATGTACCTAAATCATTAAGTGCACATTCAATTTCACAACTAGTGGTGTAACGACCCGCACTTTTTCGATCATTCTATACTTATAAGATTAATATTTACATAAATTAAACCTTGCCAACATGATAAGCAATCCAAATTTTCGAGATTTATATTTCCGAAAAGAGTTTTACACAACGTTTGACCGTCTAGTTTGACCGATGATATCACGAACTATACAATATATGATAATTGTACGTTTGTGTATATAAATGTATATATACATATTTAACATGATTAATAAATGTTTTAATATCTCATTTTGTATTAATAACAACAAGTTATATGTGTATTTTGAAACTACTAACTTAAGTTTTCAAAACGATAACTATACGTAACGTTATTTGACATAAATACTTAAGACTTATAATGTTTATACATATATCGTATAAGTAATGTATTTAATCACTTTTAAGAACTTAAATACATAAAATCATATAAGTGTATTCACAAAAGATAGCTATATTTGAATCCTCATTCCATTTTTCACAAAATTTCTATACGTATACCTAGAGTATTTGTACTCGTATCATACCAAGCTTCTATACGTATTTACTAATAGTAAATACACATCAAAATCACCACCTAACCAGCCATTATTCATGCCATGAGGGCTAGGTAATTGAACTTGGAAGCAATTAGGACTAGATACATAAAATTATCACTTGAAATTTTGTCTCCATACTCCCCCATTCACGTTTTTTAAAGGGTTAGGAGTAACCCATTTTTGATTCATTTTACTCCAAGTATCTAGCCAAAACACACACATACTTATGAACCCTAAAACACCTTAACCACCTCAGCTCATAACCTTGAAGATCTAGCTTCAAAAACCATACTAAAACACCATAAGAAAACCATACAAAAACACTTCAAGAAAACCCTCCAAGAACACCAACTTACTTCCAATCTTTCATCCACTTCTATCACCCTTTTGATTCTAGCTTCTTACTTCTCTTTTACAGCAACTTCATCCAAGGAACTTGAGGTAGAATATATGTTCATAACCTTATTCGATTCATATATATATAGCTATCATATTTTGTGGTATACAAGTTTAACAACAAGAACATAGTTTGAATGTTTTCAAACTTGTTTGCAAACTAAATAGATCCTTCTAACTTAACTTTTAAAATACTTCAAGACCTGTAATATAACTTATGTATATGCTAATTTAACAAGGTAAAACTTGGTTTTTCAAAGTATAGGTATTTTTAGAAAAATGGTCATTAAATGATTTTGTTGTAACGAAAATGATTAACTTCATAAGTTTCACTAAAGTTTGACCTATGCTGTGTGATTTTGAATACAAACTAAGGTATTTACAGTTCATAGTCTTAAAGAGGGACTCGATCCAAGGAGATGGCAAGTTGAATCAACGAAAACGGACTTGTAACGAAGAAACTATGACCGAAACAAAATTGGTTATCCAAGGCTTAAATGACTTCGGGATTCATTGGAAAAATTTACATAAAATCACATACTTCTAAGATAACATGATATTTTATATATATGTACTCATAATTCAATTTCATATGGTTCAGGATCACCCGTAAGCAACACGAGAAGATTAATCATAAGATCCCATGATTGTACGCAACACGTCATTTGACAACACCGGTACCATGGGTCAAGATTAATCTCGACCAATACATTTATGATGGGGTTTTACGGGAGTTTTATTTATTTCGTTGGGGGTTGTATTTATTCATTGCGGGTATATTAAACATCTAAAAATGAACCATTAAAAATTGAATTGCTAACCTCGGACTGCTAACTTCGGACTAAGGAAATATTCAAAGTATTAAAAGTATAACAAGTATATATATATAACGTTTGTTTAAAATGAAAACATATTGATATATTATATATGGATAGGTTCGTGATATCAACCGGAAGACCGAGTCAAATTATTTATATCATCAAGACAAAAGTGAGTATATAGTCCCACTTTTAAACTCTAAATATTTCGGGATGAGAATACATGTACTTTATGTTTTATGCTATGGACACAAGTAACTGAAAAATATATTCTACGTTGAGTTGTACCACTGGCATACTTCCCTGTAGCTTGGTAACTAATATTTACAGCGGTATTGTAAACGCGAATCCTGTTGATAGATCTATCGGGCCTGACAACCCCAACCGGACTGGACGACCAGTATTCAACGGTTGCACAGTACTTCGTTTTGTGACTACACTTGGTACGGTGTAGTAAGATTTCATATTAAAGGGAATATGCGACGTGAAAATGTTAAGTATGGTTACCGAGTGCTCAACCACTTAGAATACTTTTATTAAACTGTTTATATACGAAATCTTGTGGTCTATATATATATATATTGCTGCCGGCATTAAACCTATATCTCACCAACTTTATGTTGACCTTTTTAAAACATGTCTATTCTCAGGTGATTTCTAAAGCTTCCGCTGTATCATGTTGGATCTAACCAGGATCTTGCGTACGCATGTTTGTGTCAAAAATAAAACTGCATATCCGAGATGTTGCATTGTAAAATATGCTAGAAACCGTGTTGTTGTCATCATTTGTAAAGTTTGTAAGTCGAAGATTATCGCTAAACGTTAATCTTCTTTTTATTGTCTTAAGCTTGTAACAAAAATAATGGTTATGGTTTGTAATGTATAATATATGCAGTTTTCTTTCAAAAATGTCTCATATAGAGGTCAATACCTCGCAATGAAATCATACGTTATCTAACGCGTTCTTATGGTTAAGGACGGGTTATGACATGTGGTATCAGAGCGTTGGTCTTAGCGAACCAGGTTTGCATTAGTGTGTCTAACCGATAAGTCGTTAGGATACATTAGTAAGTCTGGACTTTGACCGGGTCTGATTTAAAAACCATTGCTTATCATTGTTGGTTAAAATTTATATGTAAATATTATGTAGTACTAATGGGTTAGTTGTTATATGATAGATGTCGGGCTCAAAACTTGTTATCACATTCAGCGATTCCGAACCAGAATCTTCAGATTGTGTTTCAGTCATTAACATATCCGATGACGAAAATGGTATTTTTGGGGAAGACTCACAATTTCCAGATGAACCAACTATAGAAATATCGGAAAGTGAACCCGAGGAGGAAAGTGAACCCGAAGAGGAAAGTGAACCCGAGGAGGAAAGTGAACCCGAAGAGGAAAGTGAACCCGAGGAAGAAATACTAGAAATTACGAAAGAAAAATTCGATCAAGGAAAGAAACGAAAAGCGAATGAATTAGAAAATTCAAATCCCGAACTTAGTAAGAATGACGTAGCACCAATTCCACTCAACACTACCACCCCTATTCCCGCTATTCCTATTAGTGCAATCCCCGCATCTAGTTCTTCGGCTCCTCAGCCAAAACGTAGGCAGACAGCTAGGATAAGCGTTAGGCCATTCATTGGAACTAAACGCCCTAGAAAATAGACCGAACGATGCACTGCCGTATTAAGCCATGGAATCATATAATGTTTTGTATAATATTATTAGTGTGGTTTGCTTAAAGTTTGATGTAAGATAAGCATATGTAAAATAGCGAAGTATGAAATGCAATAATTTTCCATGGTTAAGTATTATTTAGATTGTAGTAATTGATTCTGTACTAAGCTATTAAGTATGAACATTAACGGGTAGGTACTACCCAAGATATAATTATAAAACGCTAATAAGAAGAAAAGGCTTTTATAATAATACCTGGTTCATATTATTAACAAGCTATAAATGTACTATAAATACACACTACATCTATAATAATCCATGTGAATAATTATTTTCTTTCATTAGGAAATGGCGCGATTGAACCGAATGACGGAACAAGAAGTCGAGAACTTCATCAACCAGCGAGTCAACGATAGAATGCTATGGGTCGAAGCTGCAAGAGCTACTGCAGCTAATCCAAATCCTCGCGTAGGATGCTCCTACAAGACGTTTCAAGCTTGCAAACCTTCATCATTCAGTGGAACGGAAGGACCTATCGGTTTAACCCGATGGATAGAAAAGATGGAGACGGTGTTCAAAATCAGCGGTTGTGATGAAAAAGACATGACCAAGTATGCATCGTGCACTTTACAAGATAGTGCACTCACATGGTGGAAGAATTATGTGAAGGCGGTAGGAGGAGATGCAGCTTATGATACTCCATGGGAAGAATTCAAAGCAATGATAATCACCGAGTATTGTCCAAGGAATGAGGTTATTAAGTTAGAAGATGAGTTACGAAGTTTGAAGGTGGTTGGTACTGAAATCACCAACTACAATCAGCGATTCATGGAATTGGTTTTACTATGTCCTGAATTGGTTCCAACCGAAGCACGGAAGATTGAAATGTACAAAGGTGGTTTGCCCAAAAAGGTCAAGGCAAACGTTACAGCATCGAAACCTAAGACAATTCATGAAGCTATAACCATGGCAAACGAGCTAATGGATCAGGTCATTTTGGACAAGAAAGCATTCAATACTGAGGTGAAGGTATTGGGGAACAAGAAAAAGTGGAATGGAGGTTATGATCGAGGTAACCAACAACAACCTTATAAGAAACAAGAAACCACGAAAGGTGCGGGTAGCGGTTCAGGCTTTGGTTACAAAGGACAAAGTCCTTTATGCAACCGTTGTCACAAACATCATTTTGGTTACTGTAGTGTGTTGTGCACTAAATGCAATAGACAGGGACATCTTGCTGAAGATTGTAAGGCTCTCGTTACAAATGCAAATGGTAACAAGACTCCTGCCACCAACGCAAATAGAACTGCTTTGGCTAACATTACTTGTTTTGGGTGTGGAAAACAAGGTCACTATAAGAGCCAGTGCCCGAATCAGAATGGCGGACCTGCACGTGGAAGAGCGTTTGTTATTAATGCTAGAGAGGCACGAGAAGACCCGGAACTTGTTACGGGTACGTTTACCATTAATAACTTATCAGCATCTATTTTATTTGATACTGGCGCCGATAGAAGTTACGTGTGTATAAATTTTTACACTAAATTGAATTGTTCATCATTACCTCTAGATGCTAAGTACTTGATTGAGTTAGCTAATGGTAAGCTAATTAAAGCCGATAAAATTTGTCGTGATTGTGAAATAAATCTAGCCGGAGAAACGTTTAAAATCGACTTAATACCCGTGGAATTAGGAGGTTTTGATGTAATAGTCGGCATGGACTGGATGTCCAAAATAGGAGCGGAAATTGTTTGTGCCAAGAAGGCAATTCGTATTCCTGGTAAGGATAAAATACCGGTGATGATTTATGGAGAGAAGGGTAAGTCAAAGCTAAAACTCATTAGCTGTTTGAAAGCCAAGAAGTGTTTAGAAAAGGGATGTTACGCTATTTTAGCACATGTTAATAAAGTCGAAAAGAAAGAAAAGTGCATCAACGACGTGCCTGTGGCAAGAGATTTTCCTGAAGTTTTTCCGGAAGAGTTGCCGGGATTACCTCCATTTAGATCGGTAGAATTTCAAATAGATTTAGTACCAGGAGCTGCACCAGTGGCTCGTGCTCCATATAGACTTGCACCGTCCGAGTTAAAAGAACTTCAAAGTCAGTTAAAAGAATTACTGGACCGTGGATTCATACGACCGAGTACTTCACCGTGGGGAGCTCCAATTTTATTTGTTAAGAAGAAAGATGGATCTTTTAGGATGTGTATAGACTATCGTGAATTAAATAAGTTAACTATCAAGAATCGGTATCCACTACCGAGAATTGATGACTTATTTGATCAATTGCAAGGATCATGTGTTTATTCAAAAATCGACTTAAGATCGGGCTATCATCAACTACGCGTCAAAGAAGAGGATATTCCGAAAACTGCTTTTCGGACACGTTATGGTCATTACGAATTTTTGGTTATGCCGTTTGGATTGACGAATGCGCCAGCTGTATTCATGGACCTCATGAATCGAGTTTGTAGTCCGTATTTAGATAAGTTTGTTATCGTTTTCATTGATGATATTCTTATCTATTCCAAGAATGAGCAAGAGCATGAAGAGCATTTAAGGTTGATACTGGAGTTGTTGAGAAAAGAACAACTTTATGCTAAATTTTCTAAGTGTGCTTTCTGGTTGAAAGAAGTGCAATTTCTTGGTCACGTTGTTAATAGCGAAGGAATTCAGGTTGATCCAGCAAAAACTGAAGCTATTGAAAAATGGGAGACTCCTAAGACACCAACGCAGATACGTCAATTTTTGGGTTTAGTCGGTTATTATAGAAGGTTTATTCAAGATTTTTCCCGAATAGCTAAGCCGCTGACAACATTAACGCAAAAAGGGAAGAAATACGAATGGACCTCGGAGCAGGAGAACGCATTTCAATTACTGAAGAAGAAGTTAACTACGGCGCCTATTTTATCGTTACCTGAAGGGAACGATGATTTTGAAATATATTGTGACGCTTCGCGACAAGGTTTTGGTTGTGTTCTTATGCAACGAAAGAAAGTAATTGCATTTGCATCTCGACAATTGAAGATTCACGAGCGGAATTATACGACGCATGATCTAGAATTGGGAGCAGTCGTGTTTGCATTGAAGATGTGGAGACACTACTTGTATGGGGTTAAATTCACTGTGTTTACTGATCATAAAAGCCTTCAACATATTTTTGATCAGAAACAGCTGAACATGAGGCAACGTAGGTGGGTCGAGCTGATAAACGACTATGATTGTGAAATTCGTTATCATCCCGGGAAGGCGAACGTGGTGGCCGATGCTCTAAGCAGAAAGGAACGAGAACCAATCCGAGTACGAGCGATGAACATAAAAATTCGCATGAATCTCAACTCACAAATCAAAGAAGTTCAACGAGAAGCACTTACTAAAGAAAATATAGGAAATGAAATAATGAAGAAGTATGAGAAGCAACTCGTTATGCGGGAAGATGGAATTCGATATTTTGCAAATCGTATTTGGGTACCGAAGTTGGGTGGATTAAGGAAGTTGATATTGAACGAGGCACATAAGACAAGATATTCGATACATCCTGGAGTTGGAAAGATGTACCAAGATCTTAAGACGCATTATTGGTGGCCTAATTTGAAGATAGACGTTGCAACATATGTTGGGGAGTGTTTAACTTGTTCTAAGGTCAAAGCAGAACACCAGAAGCCGTCAGGGTTACTTCAACAACCAGAAATCCCAGAATGGAAATGGGATGGTATTACCATGGATTTCATCACGAAGTTACCAAAGACTGCCTGGGGATACGACACCATTTGGGTGATTGTTGATCGTCTCACCAAGTCTGCACATTTCTTGCCTATAAAGGAAACGGATAGAATGGAGAAACTATTACGATTGTATATAAAGGAAGTTGTTTCAAGGCATGGGATACCTATTTCCATTATATCCGATCGTGATAGTAGATTTACCTCAAAGTTTTGGCAATCACTACAGGAGGCATTAGGAACTCGTTTGGATATGAGTACCGCATATCATCCGCAGACCGACGGGCAGAGTGAAAGAACAATTCAGACTCTTGAAGACATGCTCAGGGCATGTGTGATCGATTTTGGAAACGGTTGGGATAAATATCTACCGTTAGCAGAATTCTCGTATAATAATAGTTATCATGCGAGCATTGGAGCTGCGCCATTCGAAGCATTGTATGGAAGGAAGTGTAGATCTCCTATCTGTTGGAATGAAGTAGGAGATCGACAATTAACTGGTCCCGAGATCATACATGAAACGACTGAGAAGATAGTGCAAATCAAGGAGAGATTAAAAACAGCCCGCAGTCGCCAAAAGAGCTACGCCGATGTCCGAAGGAAACCATTAAAGTTTCAGGTCGGGGACATGGTTATGCTAAAGGTGTCACCTTGGAAAGGTGTAATACGTTTCGGCAAAAGGGGTAAACTGAACCCAAGATACGTAGGCCCGTTTAAGATCATCGAACGCATTGGACCGGTAGCTTATCGACTCGAGTTACCACAACAACTCGCCGGAGTACATAATACCTTTCACGTCTCAAACCTTAAGAAGTGTCTTGCAAAGGAAGACCTCACCATTCCTCTTGAGGAAATCCATGTCGACGAGAAACTACAATTCGTCGAAGAACCAATCGAAATCATGGACCGTGAAGTTAAACAGCTCAAACAGAGCAATATACCGATTGTTAAGGTTCGTTGGAATGCTAGAAGAGGTCCCGAGTTTACTTGGGAACGAGAGGATCAGATGAAGCAAAAGTATCCACACTTGTTTCTCGATGACGCAAAATAGGTACAATTTTAAAATTTCGGGACGAAATTTATTTAACGGGGAGGTAATGTAACGACCCGCACTTTTTCGATCATTCTATACTTATAAGATTAATATTTACATAAATTAAACCTTGCCAACATGATAAGCAATCCAAATTGTCGAGATTTATATTTCCGAAAAGAGTTTTACACAACGTTTGACCGTCTAGTTTGACCGATGATATCACGAACTATACAATATATGATAATTGTACGTTTGTGTATATAAATGTATATATACATATTTAACATGATTAATAAATGTTTTAATATCTCATTTTGTATTAATAACAACAAGTTATATGTGTATTTTGAAACTACTAACTTAAGTTTTCAAAACGATAACTATACGTAACGTTATTTGACATAAATACTTAAGACTTATAATGTTTATACATATATCGTATAAGTAATGTATTTAATCACTTTTAAGAACTTAAATACATAAAATCATATAAGTGTATTCACAAAAGATAGCTATATTTGAATCCTCATTCCATTTTTCACAAAATTTCTATACGTATACCTAGAGTATTTGTACTCGTATCATACCAAGCTTCTATACGTATTTACTAATAGTAAATACACATCAAAATCACCACCTAACCAGCCATTATTCATGCCATGAGGGCTAGGTAATTGAACTTGGAAGCAATTAGGACTAGATACATAAAATTATCACTTGAAATTTTGTCTCCATACTCCCCCATTCACGTTTTTTAAAGGGTTAGGAGTAACCCATTTTTGATTCATTTTACTCCAAGTATCTAGCCAAAACACACACATACTTATGAACCCTAAAACACCTTAACCACCTCAGCTCATAACCTTGAAGATCTAGCTTCAAAAACCATACTAAAACACCATAAGAAAACCATACAAAAACACTTCAAGAAAACCCTCCAAGAACACCAACTTACTTCCAATCTTTCATCCACTTCTATCACCCTTTTGATTCTAGCTTCTTACTTCTCTTTTACAGCAACTTCATCCAAGGAACTTGAGGTAGAATATATGTTCATAACCTTATTCGATTCATATATATATAGCTATCATATTTTGTGGTATACAAGTTTAACAACAAGAACATAGTTTGAATGTTTTCAAACTTGTTTGCAAACTAAATAGATCCTTCTAACTTAACTTTTAAAATACTTCAAGACCTGTAATATAACTTATGTATATGCTAATTTAACAAGGTAAAACTTGGTTTTTCAAAGTATAGGTATTTTTAGAAAAATGGTCATTAAATGATTTTGTTGTAACGAAAATGATTAACTTCATAAGTTTCACTAAAGTTTGACCTATGCCGTGTGATTTTGAATACAAACTAAGGTATTTACAGTTCATAGTCTTAAAGAGGGACTCGATCCAAGGAGATGGCAAGTTGAATCAACGAAAACGGACTTGTAACGAAGAAACTATGACCGAAACAAAATTGGTTATCCAAGGCTTAAATGACTTCGGGATTCATTGGAAAAATTTACATAAAATCACATACTTCTAAGATAACATGATATTTTATATATATGTACTCATAATTCAATTTCATATGGTTCAGGATCACCCGTAAGCAACACGAGAAGATTAATCATAAGATCCCATGATTGTACGCAACACGTCATTTGACAACACCGGTACCATGGGTCAAGATTAATCTCGACCAATACATTTATGATGGGGTTTTACGGGAGTTTTATTTATTTCGTTGGGGGTTGTATTTATTCATTGCGGGTATATTAAACATCTAAAAATGAACCATTAAAAATTGAATTGCTAACCTCGGACTGCTAACTTCGGACTAAGGAAATATTCAAAGTATTAAAAGTATAACAAGTATATATATATAACGTTTGTTTAAAATGAAAACATATTGATATATTATATATGGATAGGTTCGTGATATCAACCGGAAGACCGAGTCAAATTATTTATATCATCAAGACAAAAGTGAGTATATAGTCCCACTTTTAAACTCTAAATATTTCGGGATGAGAATACATGTACTTTATGTTTTACGCTATGGACACAAGTAACTGAAAAATATATTCTACGTTGAGTTGTACCACTGGCATACTTCCCTGTAGCTTGGTAACTAATATTTACAGCGGTATTGTAAACGCGAATCCTGTTGATAGATCTATCGGGCCTGACAACCCCAACCGGACTGGACGACCAGTATTCAACGGTTGCACAGTACTTCGTTTTGTGACTACACTTGGTACGGTGTAGTAAGATTTCATATTAAAGGGAATATGCGACGTGAAAATGTTAAGTATGGTTACCGAGTGCTCAACCACTTAGAATACTTTTATTAAACTGTTTATATACGAAATCTTGTGGTCTATATATATATATATTGCTGCCGGCATTAAACCTATATCTCACCAACTTTATGTTGACCTTTTTAAAACATGTCTATTCTCAGGTGATTTCTAAAGCTTCCGCTGTATCATGTTGGATCTAACCAGGATCTTGCGTACGCATGTTTGTGTCAAAAATAAAACTGCATATCCGAGATGTTGCATTGTAAAATATGCTAGAAACCGTGTTGTTGTCATCATTTGTAAAGTTTGTAAGTCGAAGATTATCGCTAAACGTTAATCTTCTTTTTATTGTCTTAAGCTTGTAACAAAAATAATGGTTATGGTTTGTAATGTATAATATATGCAGTTTTCTTTCAAAAATGTCTCATATAGAGGTCAATACCTCGCAATGAAATCATACGTTATCTAACGCGTTCTTATGGTTAAGGACGGGTTATGACAAGTGGGACTAACCACAATACTCCCACTTGAGCATTTAATGACCCAATTTGCATTAAATGACTCAACTACACCACAACCGCCCCTTTAATGGCCAAGACTCGACTTTAATCACTAAAGCTAGTGAATTAAAGTCTACTAACTTCAACTAGCACCAACTTAGGGTAATTCATACCCAATTTGTGATGATCCGGGAAATTCCGACCAAATTTAAACTTAATCTTTATATGATTTCGATACGATAAGCAAAGTATGTAATGTTGAGTCTAGAAAATTTTGAAACAATGTTCATATATTCAATTGACCTTCGACTGCTCTCGACGATTCACGAACAACTGATTATAAATAGATATGTAATATTATATATGTATATGTATATATATTATAAACTGAAATATATTATTAAAATGTTATACGGTTTAGTTGTTGAAATTATAAATATAAATAGTTTATGATTTAAAAATATAAATTGTTAAGTAAGAAATATATACATAATATTTCAAATCATATTAAAAACTTTGAACACAGTATTTAGAGATACTAGTTTTATTTTTCTCAGCGAACTTAATAACGAATAAATGAATATTAACAATGGTAGACTGATATATGTAATATATATATGGTTTCTATACATAATTAGTATATGTATATAAAAATATATATAAATTGTACAAATATTAAATATTAAATATATATATAATATATAGTTATTACATAATGTATAATATTAAATACAAGTTACAATATAATGACTATAGTAATATTATTATTACTTTCATTATTAATATTAACATTAATATTGGAGTTGATACATGAAATATATTGTTATTATTATTATTATTATTATTATTATTATTTTTATCATTAATAAAATTATTACTATCATAATTATTATTATGATTATCATCAATCATTATTATTAATATTAGTATAATCATACTTAGTATTACCATGTCATTATTATAAACATCATTATTTTCTCTATTTAGAGTATTATTATATTATTATTAATAATATTTATGTATTATTATTATTTATTATTAATAGAGTTATTATTATTAATATTAAATGTATTATTATTTATATTTATATATTTTATTGAAAAGTCTTCATTCATACAGATATAATCACGCGTAATTTTTTTTTTTGTTTTCATCTGCTTTGGATTTCTTCTTGCTACTGACCCGTGAACTTATGTCAACCACTCCCAAAATTTATTTATTTTTTTCTTCGATTTCTATTATTTGGAAGGAATATATGTGACTAACTATCACTACATTGAAGAGAAAGAAAAATCCATTTGAAATTGAAGAACACAGATATTTTTTTTTCCTCTGTACGCTCGTTTCATTTTTTTTTTTCCTAATTCAATTTCGAACCATATAGCAAAATCCATAAATGCCATCGTGTTAGGATTATTCCATTCAAACTATCTGTGAAATATGAAATCCAAATTCTTCAAAACAAGATCGAATTTACGAGTCAATGTCTTTTGAAAAATAAAGTCAAACTTTTGTTCTTGATTGAATTCAAAAATTCTATTATGAGTTAAGTTAAATTAACTATCCCATTAGTTTCTAGGATTGATTTGCAAAGTATTTCGTGTTTTAATCCTTGACAGATACGTACTCAAAAGCTTAATCAAATTTTTTATTTATTTAAAAGCTGCGACAGCAGCATCATTTTTTTTTTGTAATTTTTTTCCTTTTTCTTTTGTTTACAATTGACGAACACTTGTATTGATTATTATTACTATTCTGAAGAATCTATATGTGTTGATTAGTTGCTTTGATATTTGATTTGGTCGATGTGTTTGGAAAAAGAAGAAGTTGAAGAAGAGGCAGCAGGGTATACGGTTTTTATGTTTATTTTTGGGTACAAATCAGAAGCAGCATAAGCAGTGAGATGGTTAAGGGGTGTGCGGTTGAGCGGGTGATCATGGGTTCGAGTCTCGTTTGAGATGTTTTATTTTTAGTCAAGTTTTGAGGTAGTTCTTGTTCTTTTTAAGAATAATAATTTAAATTATTATTATTATTATTATTATTATTATTATTATTATTATTATCATTATTATTATTATTATTATTATGTTATTAATACTACTAATTATCATTATTGTTATTGTTATTGTTATTATTAATAGTATTATTATTATTGTTAGTATTATTGTTAAATATTATATATAATATTATTGTTATGAGTAGCTTTTAATGAATCACTACTAAAATTATTAATATTAGTAACAAAATGGTTATGTTTGTAATTACTAATAATATCAACAATGTTACTATTATCATTAATACTAGAAGTATCATTGGTTTTTAATCTATAATTTATTAAAACTAGTAATATCATTATTTTTAACATTATAAGTATTATTAAAATTATCATATTATATAAAATTTGCATTACTATTATTATATTTAAATTTAATAGTATTGTTACCCGTATCTTAATATTCTCATTAAATCAACTAACAAATGATATTCATATAACAATATATTTAATACACATAAGTAAACTATAGTAAGATCTTATATTTTAAAAAATATAAATAAATAACATAATTATATAATAAAAGATAATATGATAAAGATTATAGAAAATAGTTGTAAGTATACGAATACATATAAAAGTTATGTTTTTAAGTACAAATTAATGTTATAAGAAACTATAGTCATTATCATAGAAATTTAACACGAAGTTTATGATTATGATTAGGATTATTATTATTGTAATTATAAAAACAATATCTGTTATTTTATTTTTTACTAATATTAGTATTAACATCATTTTTGTAATTATTAGTTTTACTATTATTATTATTAACATAATTATCAATTTTAACAATATCGTTATTATTATTAATATTATCGATATTAAGAAAATTATTGCTATTAGTAAATCATTATTACCAAAACTATCATTTTTTTTATATAACCATTTTGTACTTAAAATATACTTAATACATATATTATAATTATATTAATAGTTTATATACCTACATATCAAAAATAATAACAATATTTATATAAATACTTATATATAACAAACTAATGATATTTTTATATAATATTAACCATATATATATAGATATATTAATATAACTATATATATAGATATTAAATATTTTGAATATATACACAAACTAAATAAAGATAATATATAATTTAAGATAATATATAAACTTGTTCGATTACGATTATACATTTTAATTTATATACAAATGATATAGGTTCGTGAATCCGAGGCCAACCCTGCATTGTTCAACGTCGTCATATGTATTTTACTACAAAATACAGTACAGTGAGTTTCATTTGCTCTCTTTTTAAATGCTTTTGCAATATATATTTTTGGGACTGAGAATACATGCGCTGCTCTATAAATGTTTGACAAAATAGACACAAGTACGTGAAACTACATTCTATGGTTGAATTACCGAAATCGAATATGCCCCTTTTTATTAAGTTTGGTAATCTAAGAATTAGGGAACAGACACCCTGATTGACGCGAATCCTAAAGATAGATCTATTGGGCCAAACAAACCCCATCCAAAGTACCGGATACTTTAGTACTTCGATTTTGTTTTATATCATGTCCGAAGGGTTTCCCGGAATGATAGGGGATATTCTTATATATGCATCTTGTTAATGTGGATTACCAGGTGTTCACCATATGAATGATTTTTTATCTCTATGTATGGGATGTGTATTGAAATATGAAATCTTGTGGTCTATTAAAGTATTGAAATGATTGTTATGATAAACTAATGAACTCACCAACCTTTTGGTTGACACTTTAAAGCATGTTTATTCTCAGGTACGAAAGAAATCTTTCGCTGTGCATTTGCTCATTTTAGAAATATTATTTGAAGTCATTCATGGCATGTTTCAAAAGACGTTGCATTCGAGTCGTTGAGTTCATCAAAATTATTATTAAGTCAATTATAGTTGAACATATTATGAAATGGTATGCCTGCAGTCAACTTTCTATGTAATGAAAGATTGTCTTTTCAAAAACAAATGAAATGTTTGTAAAATGTATCCTATAGAGGTCAAGTATCTCGCGATGTAATCAACTGTTGTGAATCGTTTATAATCGATATGGACTTCGTTCGGATGGATTAGGACGGGTCGCTTCACAATTCACCCAAACTAGGTCAACATTATTCTTTTTGACCCATTTTAACTCTTACACTACCAAACTTGTCAAACATGACCTATTTACCATTTCAACAACATTTTAACAAGTGTTTAATGCTTGACAACACCATTAACACCTACAAACTCCATTTCATTAGACCAAACCCTAGCTTATGGTTATTAGGGTTCCATAACAACAACATAACCCAAATTCACCCATTTTACCCCCAAATGGGTCATACAAGTCTCTAGTAACCAAAACCCTAGTCATTAATCAATTAAAACTCAAAACTTAGAGTTAGAACTTACCGAGACTATCAACGCGTAGCTAGAGACACAAGGAACAACTTTAATTCTTGCTCCAAAGATCAACCCTCAATCCTTCCCTCTCAAATCTCACTTTTAATCTAAATGGGTGTTGAGTTTTTGGGAGAGAAAATGAAAGAAAAGATAAAAGAAAATGAATTAATTGAATATGTGGTGGAGAGTTAATGCTCCCATCAGATCCACATGTCAATTTACCATTTTGCCCCTTAAAATCCCTTAAATTGAGCTAAGTCCGACACCAGTTCAGCAGAACTGTCGCGGCGCAGACTTAATCGTCGCGGCGCGACACATAAAGGGAAAATAGGCCCTCCTTAACCCACTTCCTGAACCTGGTTCGCTTGATATGCCGCGGCGCAGACTCATTTGCCGCGGTGCGGCTTAAGGCGGCATCTGAACAGCTTGACCACCTTAAACAATTTTCGATGTTATTTAATTTGTACAATCCAAACCCGCTTCCTATATTCACCTAGCCTTCCACAATAGTCTCACAAGACTTAATGCTAACAAAACCCATGTTTAAACTTATATATATATATATATGCACACATTATCAAGTATACATAGATATATATATACACATATATTCGTACATTTACGCATAAGCTAACGAGTTATAGACGTACAAAGGATTAAGTAGGTACCTTTCGATACGTACGGGAAAACGGGGTGTTACAACTCTCCCTCCTTGAATCGGAGCGCGTCCTCGCGATCCAAGCCGCATGACAAGAAGGAAGATAAACCAACACAAACTCTTTGGGCTCCCAAGTAAACTCGGAACCCTTACTACGACGCCATTGAACTTTAAAAGTCCTAACCTCTTTATGTCTCAACCTTTTGACCTTCTCATCAAGTATAGCAATCGGCTCCTCAATATACTCTAACTTATTGTTTAGCTCAATTTCGTCTAAAGGCACCCAAGATGAATCATCCGCAAGACACTTACGGAGATGAGAAACATGAAATGTGTTATGGATCCCCTCAAGCTCTTCAGGTAATTCCAAACGATACGCGACTTCACCAACACAAGCTAAAACCTTAAATGGTCCAATAAATCGAGGAGCTAACTTTCCTCGTTTTCGAAATCGAATAATACCCTTCCATGGCGAAACCTTAAGCATCACCATGTCACCTTCTTGAAATTCGATCGTTCGTCTACGCTTGTCGGCATATGACTTTTGCCTATCTTGAGCCTTTTTCAAATGCTCTCGAATAATATCAATTTTGCTATTCGTCTCTAAGACCAAATCAGTACTCCCGATTTCCTTTTGTCCCACTTCACCCCAACAAATCGGGGTTCGACACCTACGTCCATAAAGCATCTCATATGGCGGCATCCCGATACTAGTATGATAACTATTATTGTATGAGAATTCCACCAAAGGCAAATGCTCATCCCAGCTACCCCCGAAATCAATAATGCACACTCGTAACATATCTTCCAAAGTTTGATTCGTACGTTCGGTTTGACCGTCCGTTTGAGGATGATACGCCGTGCTCAACTTCAATTGCGTACCCATATCTTCATGAAACTTTTCCCAAAACCGAGATGTAAAACGGGTATCTCGATCCGAAATAATAGATATAGGAACACCGTGTCGAGAGATGACTTCCTTGATAAACAACTTAGCCAAGGTCTCCGACGATATCGCTTCCCGAATGGGAAGAAACAAAGCACTTTTCGTCAATCGATCAACTATAACCCAAATCGAATTAAATTGGGTTCTCGCCGTTTTAGGTAACTTTGTGATGAAATCCATGGTAATGTGCTCCCATTTCCATTTCAGGATTTCTAACGGTTGTAACTTACCATACGGCTTTTGGTGCTCGGCCTTAACTTGCAAGCATGTAACACATTGTTCAACATATTTTACAACATCACGTTTCATGCCCGGCCACCAATAATCCTTTCGCAAATCATGATACATTTTCGTTGCGCCCGGATGAATGGAATACTTTGACTTATGTGCTTCATCAAGTAGCACCCGTCGGTAATCACTCATCTTAGGCATCCACACTCTTCCTTGAAAAGACAACAAACCACGCGAGCCCATAGTAATGAACTCCGATTTTCCCACAATTCGCTCCGCATGCTTGTTGTGAACATAAGCCTCTATTTGAATCACACCGAGTTTTTCCAGAAAATCGTTAGTAATAATCATACATAACAATCCAAATCGTATCGCCGGGTGATGACTCTTTCGACTTAACGCATCCGCGACCACATTTACCTTGCCCGGATGATAAAGTATTTCACAATCATAATCTTTCACCACGTCCATCCACCTACGTTGACGATAATTCAAATCTCGTTGATTAAAGAGATGTTTCAAACTCTTATGATCCGAATATATCGTACTCTTGACACCATACAAGTAGTGGCGCCAAATTTTCAATGCATGCACCACCGCCGCCAACTCAAGATCATGAGTCGGATATCTCGTTTCGTGTTCCTTTAATTGCCGAGAGGCGTAAGCAATGACTTTACCTCTTTGCATTAGAACACACCCGAGCCCATTTAACGACACATCACAATAAACCGTCATATCTTCCACCCCTTCTGGCAAAACTAACACCGGAGCTTGACACAACTTCTCTTTTAGCAATTGAAAAGCAATTTCTTGCTCGTTCTCCCAATTTCTTGCGCGTTCTTCCTTGTCAATTTCGTCAACGAAGAAGCGATCTTAGAAAAGTCTTGGATAAATCGACGATAATAACCGGCCAATCCAAGAAAACTTCGGACTTCCGTAGGCGTAGTCGGTTGTCTCCAACTCTTCACCGTCTCAATCTTCCCCGGATCTACTTGAATACCGTCCTTGTTCACAATGTGGCCAAGGAATTGAACCTCCCTTAGCCAAAATTCACATTTCGAGAACTTGGCATACAACTTCTCCTTTCTTAACGTCTTCAATACTTCACGCAAATGACGTTCATGTCCGTTCATACTTTTCGAGTAGACTAGTATGTCGTCAATGAACACAATCACCGACTTGTCCAACATAGGTTGGCACACTCGGTTCATAAGGTCCATGAATGCCGCCGGTGCATTCATAAGACCAAAAGGCATAACTACAAACTCAAAATGCCCATAACGCGTTCGAAAAGCCGTTTTCTCTATGTCTTCCTCATGGACCCACACTTGATGATAGCCGGGCCGTAAGTCAATCTTAGAAAAATACGTTGCGCCTTGGAGTTGGTCAAACAAATCGTCAATCCTAGGTAATGGATAGCGATTCTTGATCGTCACTTTGTTCAACTCCCGATAATCGATGCACATCCGCATACTTCCATCTTTTTTTTTCACAAACAAGACCGGAGCACCCCATAGCGAGGAGCTCGGTCGAATGAAACCCTTTTCGAGCAACTCTTGGGTTTGATTTAACAACTCTTGCATTTCCGTTGGTGCTAAACGATAAGGAGTTTTAGCAATGGGGGTAGCCCCCGGAACCAACTCAATGCGAAATTCTACTTGTCTTTCCGCCGGAACACCCGGTAACTCGTCCGGAAAAACGTCTTCGAATTCACTAACCACCGGAATTTCACGAATGGGTGGTGGCTCATCACTAGTATCCACAACATGGGCAAGATAAGCCATGCCACCACTAACAAGAAAACGATGTGCCCGTGCAAAAGAACATATCGGCACAAGTCTTCTTTGTTTATCGCCGTGAATAATTAACTCTCCCCCACTTGGGGCCTTTACACGAATAAATTTTTCGTGACATGCAATATCGGCTCTATTATGATCGAGCCAATCCATACCCACAACGATATCAAAATCGCCCAAAGTCATAGGAATGAGATCAATTTTAAAGTTTTCGGCACCAAACACAACATCACAATTTTTACATACGTCAACCACTAGCACCGTCTTGCCGTCCGCTATTTCGACTTCTACCGGACGACTTAACTTAGCCAATAGCTTATTAAGTTTAGGTACAAATCGAGGTGACACAAAAGACAAATTTGCACCACTATCAAATAGAATCCTTGCCGGATTAGAGTTAACCATGAAAGTACCTGAGACAACTTCGTTCGATTGTTTGGCTTCATCATTGGTCATCAAATAATTTCGACCTCTACCCGTACCCGCTGCCTTTTCTAACCGCTTAACATTATCATTGCGCAACTCGGGACACTCGGGCCTCTTGTGCCCTTCTTTACCACAATTGAAACAAGTAAATTTGGGTGTGGAAGGTGAGTTGGGGCAATCACGAGAGATGTGACCTTTTTGCCCACAAGTATAGCAAGTGGGTACATGACCACCGGAGCCACTTTTCTTCACACTATTAACACTTTCGGAGCCCTTCTTGTTCTTTTTGTTGGAAAAGCTCGATTGATTCGAATTCTCGAACTTCCTCTTACCAAAAGTAAAACTACTCTTTCTCAACACAAGCGCTTCAAAACCCTTCGCCATATTGAACAATTCATCAAAGCTCTTCACTACGTTCACACTAATTTTCTCTTGATAATTATCATTCAAGATCCTATAAAAATCTTCCTTCAACATCTTATCATTCCCGACATACTCCGGGTAAAATTGGGTTTTGGACAAAAACACGGATTTGAGAGTGTTCAAATCCATTGACCCTTGCCTCAAGGAACGTACCTCGTCCTTAAGCCTAGTTAGATCGGCCGAAGTTCGGTACTCATCGAAAAACTCTACCTTGAATTCATCCCAAGTAAAATCCATGCATTGTTCTTCACCATAAACTTGGATTTTCGCATCCCACCATAGCTTAGCGTCACCCCTTAACATGCTACAACCATACCTTGTCTTCTTATCAAAAGGACATTCACAAGTAGGGAAAGCCCCCTCCATATCGGAGATCCATCGGGCACTCTTGAGAGGGTCTCGTTCACCTTCAAAGGTGGGAGGTTGAGAATCCTTAAAATTCTTATAAAAGAAGTCCCGTCTCCCCACATTATCCTCTTGATGAACGGCCTTCACTTGCTCCTTGATTACATTGACTAATTGCTCGTCAATCGTATCTAGAAACATTTTCTTAACATCCTCGAGGAACTCCACCTTTTGACGTTTAAAGATGGCCTCAACTTTGGCCGTGAACTCAACGTCCTCACTCGTACCCCCATTTTCGGTGTCGTGTTCGTTTCTCATCTTCATTCTATAAAACGGAAAAGATTAAACAACGAACGAAACAAAAGGACATAACACGTATGCATATACGTATACCCCACACTACTCCATCTTACTCAACAATCGTCGTACATTACTTGTTTGACACGATTTGTACCCGTAACAATGGTAGCTAATCATTGTTACGCGAACACGTCGCATTAACTTGCTAATATAACGTCCGTCTTGCTTGATGATTGCTTAACATAACACAAAACAATTAGCACCAGGTTAGTTCACATAAACCAAAGCACTAACAATTCCCGATTAGACCCAAAGTCCTACAAGTCCCGCATAAAAACGCATACACAATAAAGTCTAAGTCTAGGCACCTATCTCAAGTCACCTAAATCCCTTAGACCATGCTCTGATACCACTTGAAACAACCCAACCCGTATTCCATACGATAAATTTTTTTTTTTTTTTTGTAATGATACACATTTACGCGCCAATAAAATATGTAAACCAATCCACAAGTTCCATTTAAACGTTCAACAATTTAAATGTTTACAAAAGGCACGAAGGCCATTAATTAAGTTCAATACAAGTTTGACCCACTACAACGATAGTTTATAATCCAAACAACCCTTTGAGCATGGTTTGGGACTAAACTACCCAAAACGTTAGGCCAACTTTCAAACTTCAACAAAACATCATCAAAGGCCACCTAGTGCCCGATAACCCCTTTGCCCTTATCCGCACCTGCAACTAAAAAGATAAACAATGAGAGGGGTAAGCTAAAGCTTAGTGAATGCAATAATTATACATGTTCATATATAACCTACTTACTTGCAATCACTTACACAATACCGCATACAAGCTAGCTATTCGACAAACATGCAAACATCATGCATAAACTACAATTCACAATCCACAAGGAGCTAGCAACCGACAATAGCATATAGTTCATAATTTAATATGCTAATTACACGATCACACAACCATGGTTAACCAATAGCAAAAAGGAATGGTACTCAAAATTCCCATCGGTGTTCATAACAACCGTTAGTACACAACACATATATCACCAACCCTTGGACAACACATATCCGTTCATAAGATCATTAGTGTACAACACATATAACACCAATTTGGACAATGCATATCCATTTAACAAACCGTTAGCATACAACACATATATTGCTAAATTAGACAACACATATCCGTTCATAAATCGTTAGTGTACAACACATATATCACTAACTAGGACAACACATATCCTTACGTACAAATAAGCACATCATATACGTACAAGTATACTTATTCAACTCACCTTGTCACAAGGATGATGATTATGCACGTCCGAGCTTCAATGCAATGTACCTAAATCATTAAGTTCACATTCAATTTCACAACTAGTGGGACTAACCACAATACTCCCACTTGAGCATTTAATGACCCAATTTGCATTAAATGACTCAACAACACCACAACCGCTGATTTAATGGCCAAGACTCGACTTTAATCACTAATGTAGTAACCCGAACTTTTCCAGGTTTATATATATTAATTGAGATTGATATTTACATGATTAAATGTTTTCAACATGTTAAGCAATCAAACTTGTTAAGACTTGATTAATTGAAATATGTTTCATATAGACAATTGACCACCCAAGTTGACCGGTGATTCACGAACGTTAAAACTTGTAAAAACTATACGATGACATATATATGGTTATATATATAGTTAACATGTTTTTATTATAAGTATGTATCTCATTAGGTATTTTAACAATGAGTTATATACATAAAAATGAGACTATTAATTTAAGAAACTCGAAAACGATATATATAACGATTATCGTTATAACAACGTCTTACTAGGTACATATGAATCATATTAAGATATTGATACACTTGGTTAATTATGTTAAATGATAAGTAAATATATTATTAAGTGTATTAAAAATGAAATACATATGTAAAAATAAGACTACTAACTTAATGATTTCGAAACGAGACATATATGTAACGATTATCGTTGTAACGACATTTAACTGTATATACATCATACTAAGATATATTATATATCATAATATCATGATAATATAATAATTTAACATATCATTTGTTATAATAAACAATGGGTTAACAACATTCAACAAGATCGTTAACCTAAAGGTTTCAAAACAACATTTACATGTAACGACTAACGATGACTTAACGACTCAGTTAAAATGTATATACATGTAGTGTTTTAATATGTATTCATACACTTTTGAAAGACTTCAAGACACTTATCAAAATACTTCTACTTAACAAAAATGCTTACAATTACATCCTCGTTCAGTTTCATCAACAATTCTACTCGTATGCACCCGTATTCATACTCGTACAATACACAGCTTTTAGATGTATGTACTATTGGTATATACACTCCAATGATCAGCTCTTAGCAGCCCATGTGAGTCACCTAACACATGTGGGAACCATCATTTGGCAACTAGCATGAAATATCTCATAAAATTACAAAAATATGAGTAATCATTCATGACTTATTTACATGAAAACAAAATTACATATCCTTTATATCTAATCCATACACCAACGACCAAAAACACCTACAAACACTTTCATTCTTCAATTTTATTCATCTAATTTATCTCTCTCAAGTTCTATCTTCAAGTTCTAAGTGTTCTTCATATATTTTACAAGTTCTAGTTACATAAAATCAAGAATACTTTCAAGTTTGCTAGCTCACTTCCAATCTTGTAAGGTGATCATCCAACCTCAAGAAATCTTTATTTCTTACAGTAGGTTATCATTCTAATACAAGGTAATAATCATATTCAAACTTTGGTTCAATTTCTATAACTATAACAATCTTATTTCAAGTGATGATCTTACTTGAACTTGTTTTCGTGTCATGATTCTGCTTCAAGAACTTCGAGCCATCCAAGGATCCGTTGAAGCTAGATCCATTTTTCTCTTTTCCAGTAGGTTTATCCAAGGAACTTAAGGTAGTAATGATGTTCGTAACATCATTCGATTCATACATATAAAGCTATCTTATTCGAAGGTTTAAACTTGTAATCACTAGAACATAGTTTAGTTAATTCTAAACTTGTTCGCAAACAAAAGTTAATCCTTCTAACTTGACTTTTAAAATCAACTAAACACATGTTCTATATCTATATGATATGCTAACTTAATGATTTAAAACCTGGAAACACGAAAAACACCGTAAAACCGGATTTACGCCGTCGTAGTAACACCGCGGGCTGTTTTGGGTTAGTTAATTAAAAACTATGATAAACTTTGATTTAAAAGTTGTTATTCTGAGAAAATGATTTTTATTATGAACATGAAACTATATCCAAAAATTATGGTTAAACTCAAAGTGGAAGTATGTTTTCTAAAATGGTCATCTAGACGTCGTTCTTTCGACTGAAATGACTACCTTTACAAAAACGACTTGTAACTTATTTTTCCGACTATAAACCTATACTTTTTCTATTTAGATTCATAAAATAGAGTTCAATATGAAACCATATCAATTTAATTCACTCAAAACGGATTTAAAATGAAGAAGTTATGGGTAAAACAAGATTGGATAATTTTTCTCATTTTAGCTACGTGAAAATTGGTAACAAATCTATTCCAACCATAACTTAATCAACTTGTATTGTATATTATGTAATCTTGAGATACCATAGACACGTATACAATGTTTCGACCTATCATGTCGACACATCTATATATATTTTGGAACAACCATAGACACTCTATATGTGAATGTTGGAGTTAGCTATACAGGGTTGAGGTTGATTCCAAAATATATATAGTTTGAGTTGTGATCAATACTGAGATACGTATACACTGGGTCGTGGATTGATTCAAGATAATATTTATCGATTTATTTCTGTACATCTAATTGTGGACAACTAGTTGTAGGTTACTAACTAGGACAGCTGACTTAATAAACTTAAAACATCAAAATATATTAAAAGTGTTGTAAATATATTTTGAACATACTTTGATATATATGTATATATTGTTATAGGTTCGTGAATCAAACAGTGGCCAAGTCTTACTTCCCGACGAAGTAAAAATCTGTGAAAGTGAGTTATAGTCCCACTTTTAAAATATAATATTTTTGGGATGAGAATACATGCAGGTTTTATAAATGATTTACAAAATAGACACAAGTACGTGAAACTACATTCTATGGTTGAATTATCGAAATCGAATATGCCCCTTTTTATTAAGTCTGGTAATCTAAGAATTAGGGAACAGACACCCTAATTGACGCGAATCCTAAAGATAGATCTATCGGGCCCAACAAGCCCCATCCAAAATACCGGATGCTTTAGTACTTCGAAATTTATATCATATCCGAAGGGTGTCCCGGAATGATGGGGATATTCTTATATATGCATCTTGTTAATGTCGGTTACCAGGTGTTCACCATATGAATGACTTTTATCTCTATGTATGGGATGTGTATTGAAATATGAAATCTTGTGGTCTATTATTATGATTTGATATATATAGGTTAAACCTATAACTCACCAACATTTTTGTTGACGTTTTAAGCATGTTTATTCTCAGGTGATTATTAAGAGCTTCCGCTGTCGCATACTTAAATAAGGACGAGATTTGGAGTCCATGTTTGTATGATATTGTGTAAAAACTGCATTCAAGAAACTTATTTTGTTGTAACATATTTGTATTGTAAACCATTATGTAATGGTCGTGTGTAAACAGGATATTTTAGATTATCATTATTTGATAATCTACGTAAAGCTTTTTAAACCTTTATTGATGAAATAAAGGTTATGGTTTGTTTTAAAATGAATGCAGTCTTTGAAAAACGTCTCATATAGAGGTCAAAACCTCGCAACGAAATCAATTAATATGGAACGTTTTTAATCAATAAGAGCGGGACATTTCAGTTGGTATCAGAGCGTTGGTCTTAGAGAACCAGAATTGTGCATTAGTGTGTCTTATCGAGTTTGTTAGGATGCATTAGTGAGTCTAGACTTCGACCGTGTTTACTTGAAAAATGATTGCTTAACAAATTTTGTTGGAAACTATATATTTTTAACATGTGAATATTGTGTGATATATTAATCTCTTAACGCGTTTAATATTATGTGATAGATGTCTACCTCTAGAACAAGTCCCATTGACTCACCTAATAATAATGAAGAGTCAAATGTAAATTGGAATGATTCGTGGACTGATTCACAAGTTCCCGAAGAGGAACCGGAAGAAGAGTCGGAACCGGAAGAAGAATCGGAACCGGAAGAAGAATCGGAACCGGATGAAGAAGTAGAACCGGTGGGGGAAATAATAAAACGGTTAAGTAAAAGAAAATCCTCAACCAACCGACCAAGGTTAATTATGGTCAATGGTGTTTCCGCCAAGGAAGCAAAATATTGGGAGGATTACAAATTCTCCGATGAATCGGATTCCGACGAGAATTCCGATGATGTTATAGAAATTACCCCAACTGAATTTAAAAAGGCAAAAGAAAATAATAAGGGAAAGGGCATAAAAATAGAGAAATCTAATTCCAATCCCGATGAACTTTATATGTATCGTCAACCCCCGAAGTCCTTAAGTTGTAACAATGACCCGGGAACCTCTAAACCACCAGGTTTTTCTAAACCGTTGTGGAAAACGACAGTTAGTATTAGGGGAACATCATATATCCCTAGAAACTTGGCAAAACGAACCAAAACCGAAGAAGAAGAAACGAGCGAGTCGGAATAAGATAGTTGTATTCGTGTGGTGTAATATATGTAATATAGTGTGGTTATGCTTTATGATATATGTAAAAATTGCTTGTATTAATAAGTATTTTTTTATGAATCTAACTCTTGTCTATTTTACAGTTTAAAAACACAAAATGGATAGACAACCCAATATTTTAAGAGACCTACCCGGAGACATGATTGATGAAATCTTGTCTAGAGTCGGTCAGAATTCCTCGGCACAACTATTTAAGGCGAGATCAGTTTGTAAGACATTCGAAGAACGTTCCAAGAATGTCTTGGTTTATAAGAGACTTTCGTTTGAAAGATGGGGGATATCACATTGGGAAACCCATAAGTTACGATGTGTTTACTTTGACGCATATATTACGGGGAACCCAAATGCTATTTTACGCAACGGGTTAAGAAATTATTTTGACTCAATATATCCGAATATTGGACTTCGTGATTTAGAAAAAGCGGCTAACATGCAACATAAAGAAGCATGTTATGCTTACGGATTAGTAATGTTCGCTTCTCACCAAAGTGAGAACAAGAACATCGGGCTACAACTATTAAACAAAACGTTTCCACAAGTGACGGAGTCGGTAATTGGGGTAAGAAATGAGGTTTTTAGATTGTTACGGGACTGTTGGACATTATGTAACCCTCGTCCCTTTGACGACGTTACAACACGCTGTCTTATCAACGGCCATAACGGTTATGTTCCACAAGACCAAGGATGGGAAGTAATCCTAGTAAAACCAGAATGCATGACTTGTTTCTGGACGTATGAATTACGTGTCTTTATTGCCTTTGCTGAACGACTTGTGTACTAGCTAGAATTATCTTCACAACTATCTTGTATCAAAGTTATTGTGTGCTATATTTCATGCTTTATGTAAAATAAGCGGTATTGTAAGTTTGTAAAATATTGTATAAAAGTTTGAACGCGAAATATTATTATAATCAGTTTTTCATATAGAATTGTAGTAGTTGAATTGTATATTAGCTACTAAGTATGAACTTAACGGGTAGGTACTACCCGAATTTAAACTTATAAAACGCTAATATGAAGAAAAAGCTTTTATAAATGAGTTCATATTATGCTACGAAATACTATTAACTACTCTTAATATTCTGTATGATTAACTTGTTCCATTTGACTATTTTGAAGGAAATGGCACCGACTACTCGACATACCGTGAATATGAATGAAGAGGAATTCCGTACTTTTCTAGCTTCAAACATAGCCGCAGTACAGGCTGCGCTACATACCAACAATAACCTTGGATCTAGCAGTACAGGAAATCGTGTAGGATGCACCTACAAAGAATTCACTGCCTGCAAACCTTTGGAATTTGATGGAACCGAAGGACCGATCGGATTGAAACGGTGGACCGAGAAGGTCGAATCGGTGTTTGCCATAAGTAAGTGTACTGAAGAGGACAAAGTGAAGTACGCAACGCATACCTTCACAGGTTCTGCGTTAACATGGTGGAATACCTATCTAGAGCAAGTGGGACAAGACGATGCGTACGCACTACCGTGGTCAGCATTCAAGCACTTGATGAACGAGAAGTACCGTCCCAGAACCGAGGTCAATAAGCTCAAGACAGAACTTAGAGGGTTACGAACCCAAGGATTTGATATTACCACGTACGAAAGACGATTCACAGAATTGTGCCTATTGTGTCCGGGAGCATTCGAAGATGAGGAAGAGAAGATCGACGCGTTTGTGAAAGGATTACCGGAAAGAATCCAAGAAGATATAAGTTCACATGAGCCCGCCTCTATACAACAGGCATGTAGAATGGCTCACAAACTAGTGAACCAGATTGAAGAAAGAATTAAAGAACAGACTGCTGAAGAGGCCAATGTGAAGCAAGTCAAAAGAAAGTGGGAGGAAAACGGTGATAAGAATCACCAATACAACAACAACAGCAATTACAACAATAATCGCAACAATTATCCCAACAATCGCAAATACAACAAACGGCCCAACAACAACAACAACAACAACAACAACAGCAACTACAACAATCATCCCAACAATAATAATAACCGCAACAACAACAATAACAATCAGAAGCAGCTATGCCAAAGGTGTGAAAAGAATCACTCGGGGTTCTGCACCAAATTTTGCAACAAGTGTAAAAGAAATGGTCATAGCGCGGTGAAGTGTGAGGTCTACGGACCAGGGGTTAATAGAACGAAAGGAACAAATGGTGTCGGAATGAGTAATGGCGGAGCAAGTAGTGTCGGAGCAAGTTATGCCAATGTAGTTTGTTATAAATGTGGAAAACTCGGCCACATTATTAGAAATTGCCCGAACCAGGAGAACACGAATGGACAAGGCCGCGGAAGAGTTTTCAATATTAATGCGGCAGAGGCACAGGAAGACCCGGAGCTTGTTACGGGTACGTTTCTTATTGACAATAAATCTGCTTACGTTTTATTTGATTCGGGTGCGGATAGAAGCTATATGAGTAGAGATTTTTGTGCTAAATTAAGTTGTCCACTGACGCCTTTGGATAGTAAATTTTTACTCGAATTAGCAAATGGTAAATTAATTTCAGCAGATAATATATGTCGGAATCGAGAAATTAAACTGGTTAGCGAAACATTTAAGATTGATTTGATACCAGTAGAGTTAGGGAGTTTTGATGTGATAATCAGTATAGACTGGTTGAAAGAAGTGAAAGCAGAGATCGTCTGTTACAAAAATGCAATTCGCATTATACGAGAAAAAGGAAAACCCTTAATGGTGTACGGAGAAAAGGGCAACACGAAGCTACATCTTATTAGTAATTTGAAGGCACAAAAACTAATAAGAAAAGGTTGCTATGCTGTTCTAGCACACGTCGAGAAAGTACAAACTGAAGAAAAGAGCATCAATGATGTTCCCATTGCAAAAGAATTTCCCGATGTATTTCCGAAAGAATTACCGGGATTACCCCCACATCGATCTGTTGAATTTCAAATAGATCTTGTACCAGGAGCTGCACCAATAGCTCGTGCTCCTTACAGACTCGCACCCAGCGAGATGAAAGAACTGCAAAGCCAATTACAAGAACTTTTAGAGCGTGGTTTCTTTCGACCAAGCACATCACCGTGGGGAGCTCCTGTTTTGTTTGTCAAGAAGAAAGATGGTACATTCAGGTTGTGTATCGACTACCGAGAGTTGATCAAACTTACCATCAAGAACCGCTACCCACTACCGAGAATCGACGACTTATTTGATCAACTACAAGGCTCGTCTGTTTATTCAAAGATTGACTTACGTTCCGGGTATCATCAAATGCGGGTGAAAGAAGATGATATTCCAAAGACTGCTTTTAGAACACGTTACGGTCATTACGAGTTTATGGTCATGCCGTTTGGTTTAACTAATGCACCAGCTGTGTTCATGGACCTTATGAACCGAGTGTGTGGACCATACCTTGACAAGTTTGTCATTATTTTCATTGATGACATACTTATTTACTCAAAGAATGACCAAGAACACGGTGAACATTTGAGAAAGGTGTTAGAAGTATTGAGGAAGGAAGAATTGTACGCTAAGTTTTCAAAGTGTGCATTTTGGTTGGAAGAAGTTCAATTCCTCGGTCACATAGTGAACAAAGAAGGTATTAAGGTGGATCCGGCAAAGATAGAAACTGTTGAAAAGTGGGAAACCCCGAAAACTCCGAAACACATACGCCAGTTTTTAGGACTAGCTGGTTACTACAGAAGGTTCATCCAAGATTTTTCCAGAATAGCAAAACCCTTGACCGCATTAACGCATAAAGGGAAGAAATTTGAATGGAATGATGAACAAGAGAAAGCGTTTCAGTTATTGAAGAAAAAGCTAACTACGGCACCTATATTGTCATTGCCTGAAGGGAATGATGATTTTGTGATTTATTGTGACGCATCAAAGCAAGGTCTCGGTTGTGTATTAATGCAACGAACGAAGGTGATTGCTTATGCGTCTAGACAATTGAAGATTCACGAACAAAATTATACGACGCATGATTTGGAATTAGGAGCGGTTGTTTTTGCATTAAAGACTTGGAGGCACTACTTATATGGGGTCAAAAGTATTATATATACCGACCACAAAAGTCTTCAACACATATTTAATCAGAAACAACTGAATATGAGGCAGCGTAGGTGGATTGAATTGTTGAATGATTACGACTTTGAGATTCGTTACCACCCGGGGAAGGCAAATGTGGTAGCCGATGCCTTGAGCAGAAAGGACAGAGAACCCATTCGAGTAAAATCTATGAATATAATGATTCATAATAACCTTACTACTCAAATAAAGGAGGCGCAACAAGGAGTTTTAAAAGAGGGAAATTTAAAGGATGAAATACCCAAAGGATCGGAGAAGCATCTTAATATTCAGGAAGACGGAACCCGGTATAGGGCTGAAAGGATTTGGGTACCAAAATTTGGAGATATGAGAGAAATGGTACTTAGAGAAGCTCATAAAACCAGATACTCAATACATCCTGGAACGGGGAAGATGTACAAGGATCTCAAGAAACATTTTTGGTGGCCGGGTATGAAAGCCGATGTTGCTAAATACGTAGGAGAATGTTTGACGTGTTCTAAGGTCAAAGCTGAGCATCAGAAACCATCAGGTCTACTTCAATAACCCGAAATCCCGGAATGGAAATGGGAAAACATTACCATGGATTTCATCACTAAATTGCCAAGGACTGCAAGTGGTTTTGATACTATTTGGGTAATAGTTGATCGTCTCACCAAATCAGCACACTTCCTGCCAATAAGAGAAGATGACAATATGGAGAAGTTAGCACGACTGTATTTGAAGGAAGTCGTCTCCAGACATGGAATACCAATCTCTATTATCTCTGATAGGGATGGCAGATTTATTTCAAGATTCTGGCAGACATTACAGCAAGCATTAGGAACTCGTCTAGACATGAGTACTGCCTATCATCCACAAACTGATGGGCAGAGCGAAAGGACGATACAAACGCTTGAAGACATGCTACGAGCATGTGTTATTGATTTTGGAAACATTTGGGATCGACATCTACCGTTAGCATAATTTTCCTACAACAACAGCTACCATTCAAGCATTGAGATGGCGCCGTTTGAAGCACTTTATGGTAGAAAGTGAAGGTCTCCGATTTGTTGGAGTGAAGTGGGGGATAGACAAATTACGGGTCCGGAGATTATACAAGAAACTACCGAGAAGATCATCCAAATTCAACAACGGTTGAAAACCGCCCAAAGTCGACAAAAGAGCTACGCTGACATTAAAAGAAAAGATATAGAATTTGAAATTGGAGAGATGGTCATGCTTAAAGTTGCACCTTGGAAAGGCGTTGTTCGATTTGGTAAACGAGGGAAATTAAATCCAAGGTATATTGGACCATTCAAGATTATTGATCGTGTCGGACCAGTAGCTTACCGACTTGATTTACCTCAACAACTCGCGGCTGTACATAACACTTTCCACGTCTCGAATTTGAAGAAATATTTTGCTAAAGAAGATCTCACTATTCCGTTAGATGAAATCCAAATCAACGAAAAACTTCAATTCATCGAAGAACCCGTCGAAATAATGGATCGTGAGGTTAAAAGACTTAAGCAAAACAAGATACCAATTGTTAAGGTTCGATGGAATGCTCGTAGAGGACCCGAATTCACCTGGGAGCGTGAAGATCAGATGAAGAAGAAATACCCGCATCTATTTCCAGAAGATTCGTCAACACCTTCAACAGCTTAAAATTTCGGGACGAAATTTATTTAACGGGTAGGTACTGTAGTGACCCGAACTTTTCCAGGTTTATATATATTAATTGAGATTGATATTTACATGATTAAATGTTTCCAACATGTTAAGCAATCAAACTTGTTAAGACTTGATTAATTGAACTATGTTTCATATAGACAATTGACCACCCAAGTTGACCGGTGATTCACGAACGTTAAAACTTGTAAAAACTATACGATGACATATATATGGTTATATATATAGTTAACATGTTTTTATTATAAGTATGTATCTCATTAGGTATTTTAACAATGAGTTATATACATAGAAATGAGACTATTAATTTAAGAAACTCGAAAACGATATATATAACGATTATCGTTATAACAACGTCTTACTAGGTACATATGAATCATATTAAGATATTGATACACTTGGTTAATTATGTTAAATGATAAGTAAATATATTATTAAGTGTATTAACAATGAAATACATATGTAAAAATAAGACTACTAACTTAATGATTTCGAAACGAGACATATATGTAACGATTATCGTTGTAACGACATTTAACTGTATATACATCATACTAAGATATATTATATATCATAATATCATGATAATATAATAATTTAACATCTCATTTGTTATAATAAACAATGGGTTAACAACATTCAACAAGATCGTTAACCTAAAGGTTTCAAAACAACATTTACATGTAACGACTAACGATGACTTAACGACTCAGTTAAAATGTATATACATGTAGTGTTTTAATATGTATTCATACACTTTTGAAAGACTTCAAGACACTTATCAAAATACTTCTACTTAACAAAAATGCTTACAATTACATCCTCGTTCAGTTTCATCAACAATTCTACTCGTATGCACCCGTATTCGTACTCGTACAATACACAGCTTTTAGATGTATGTACTATTGGTATATACACTCCAATGATCAGCTCTTAGCAGCCCATGTGAGTCACCTAACACATGTGGGAACCATCATTTGGCAACTAGCATGAAATATCTCATAAAATTACAAAAATATGAGTAATCATTCATGACTTATTTACATGAAAACAAAATTACATATCCTTTATATCTAATCCATACACCAACGACCAAAAACACCTACAAACACTTCCATTCTTCAATTTTCTTCATCTAATTGATCTCTCTCAAGTTCTATCTTCAAGTTCTAAGTGTTCTTCATATATTTTACAAGTTCTAGTTACATAAAATCAAGAATACTTTCAAGTTTGCTAGCTCACTTCCAATCTTGTAAGGTGATCATCCAACCTCAAGAAATCTTTGTTTCTTACAGTAGTTTATCATTCTAATACAAGGTAATAATCATATTTAAACTTTGGTTCAATTTCTATAACTATAACAATCTTATTTCAAGTGATGATCTTACTTGAACTTGTTTTCGTGTCATGATTCTGCTTCAAGAACTTCGAGCCATCCAAGGATCCGTTGAAGCTAGATCCATTTTTCTCTTTTCCAGTAGGTTTATCCAAGGAACTTAAGGTAGTAATGATGTTCATAACATCATTCGATTCATACATATAAAGCTATCTTATTCGAAGGTTTAAACTTGTAATCACTAGAACATAGTTTAGTTAATTCTAAACTTGTTCGCAAACAAAAGTTAATCCTTCTAACTTGACTTTTAAAATCAACTAAACACATTTTCTATATCTATATGATATGCTAACTTAATGATTTAAAACCTGGAAACACGAAAAACACCGTAAAATCGGATTTACGCCGTCGTAGTAACACCGCGGGCTGTTTTGGGTTAGTTAATTAAAAACTATGATAAACTTTGATTTAAAAGTTGTTATTCTGAGAAAATGATTTTTATTATGAACATGAAACTATATCCAAAAATTATGGTTAAACTCAAAGTGGAAGTATGTTTTCTAAAATGGTCATCTAGACGTCGTTCTTTCGACTGAAATGACTACCTTTACAAAAATGACTTGTAACTTATTTTTCCGACTATAAACCTATACTTTTTCTATTTAGATTCATAAAATAGAGTTCAATATGAAACCATAGCAATTTAATTCACTCAAAACGGATTTAAAATGAAGAAGGTATGGGTAAAACAAGATTGGATAATTTTTCTCATTTTAGCTACGTGAAAATTGGTAACAAATCTATTCCAACCATAACTTAATCAACTTGTATTGTATATTATGTAATCTTGAGATACCATAGACACGTATACAATGTTTCGACCTATCATGTCGACACATCTATATATATTTCGGAACAACCATAGACACTCTATATGTGAATGATGGAGTTAGCTATACAGGGTTGAGGTTGATTCCAAAATATATATAGTTTGAGTTGTGATCAATACTGAGATACGTATACACTGGGTCGTGGATTGATTCAAGATAATATTTATCGATTTATTTCTGTACATCTAATTGTGGACAACTAGTTGTAGGTTACTAACTAGGACAGCTGACTTAATAAACTTAAAACATCAAAATATATTAAAAGTGTTGTAAATATATTTTGAACATACTTTGATATATATGTATATATTGTTATAGGTTCGTGAATCAAACAGTGGCCAAGTCTTACTTCCCGACGAAGTAAAAATCTGTGAAAGTGAGTTATAGTCCCACTTTTAAAATATAATATTTTTGGGATGAGAATACATGCAGGTTTTATAAATGATTTACAAAATAGACACAAGTACGTGAAACTACATTCTATGGTTGAATTATCGAAATCGAATATGCCCCTTTTTATTAAGTCTGGTAATCTAAGAATTAGGGAACAGACACCCTAATTGACGCAAATCCTAAAGATAGATCTATCGGGCCCAACAAGCCCCATCCAAAGTACCGGATGCTTTAGTACTTCGAAATTTATATCATATCCGAAGGGTGTCCCGGAATGATGGGGATATTCTTATATATGCATCTTGTTAATGTCGGTTACCAGGTGTTCACCATATGAATGACTTTTATCTCTATGTATGGGATGTGTATTGAAATATGAAATCTTGTGGTCTATTATTATGATTTGATATATATAGGTTAAACCTATAACTCACCAACATTTTTGTTGACGTTTTAAGCATGTTTATTCTCAGGTGATTATTAAGAGCTTCCGCTGTCGCATACTTAAATAAGGACGAGATTTGGAGTCCATGTTTGTATGATATTGTGTAAAAACTGCATTCAAGAAACTTATTTTGTTGTAACATATTTGTATTGTAAACCATTATGTAATGGTCGTGTGTAAACAGGATATTTTAGATTATCATTATTTGATAATCTACGTAAAGCTTTTTAAACCTTTATTGATGAAATAAAGGTTATGGTTTGTTTTAAAATGAATGCAGTCTTTGAAAAACGTCTCATATAGAGGTCAAAACCTCGCAACGAAATCAATTAATATGGAACGTTTTTAATCAATAAGAACGGGACATTTCAACTAAAGCTAGTGAATTAAAGTCTACTAACTTCAACTAGCACCAACTTAGGGTAATTCATACCCAATTCACCCAAACTAGGTCAACATTATTCTTTTTGACCCATTTTAACTCTTACACTACCAAACTTGTCAAACATGACCTATTTACCATTTCAACAACATTTTAACAAGTGTTTAATGCTTGACAACACCATTAACACCTACAAACTCCATTTCATTAGACCAAACCCTAGCTTATGGTTATTAGGGTTCCATAACAACAACATAACCCAAATTCACCCATTTTACCCCCAAATGGGTCATACAAGTCTCTAGTAACCAAAACCCTAGTCATTAATCAATTAATACTCAAAACTTAGAGTTAGAACTTACCGAGACTATCAACGCGTAGCTAGAGACACAAGGAACAACTTTAATTCTTGCTCCAAAGATCAACCCTCAATCCTTCCCTCTCAAATCTCACTTTTAATCTAAATGGGTGTTGAGTTTTTGGGAGAGAAAATGAAAGAAAAGATAAAAGAAAATGAATTAATTGAATATGTGGTGGAGAGTTAATGCTCCCATCAGATCCACATGTTAATTTACCATTTTGCCCCTTAAAATCCCTTAAATTGAGCTAAGTCAGCAGAACTGTCGCGGCGCGGACTTAATCGTCGCGGCGCGACACATAAAGGAAAAATAGGCCCTCCTTAACCCACTTCCTGATCCTGGTTCGCTTGATATGCCGCGGCGCGGACCCATTTGCCGCGGCGCGGCTTAAGGCGGCATCTGAACAGCTTGACCACCTTAAACAATTTTCGATGTTATTTAATTTGTACAATCCAAACCCGCTTCCTATATTCACCTAGCCTTCCACAATAGTCTCACAAGACTTAATGCTAACAAAACTCATGTTTAAACTTATATATATATATATATATATATATATATATATATATATATATATATATATATATATATATATATATATATATATATATATATATATATATGCGCACATTATCAAGTATACATAGATATATATATATACACATATATTCGTACATTTACGCATAAGCTAACGAGTTATAGACGTATAAAGGATTAAGTAGGTACCTTTCGATACGTACGGGAAAACGGGGTGTTACATTACCTGAAAGAGTTATGTGCACCTAGAAAGATGCAACCAAACACAGTAACCATAAAAGAGAACACATATAGCAGTAATGCACAACAACATGGCATATAGCATGGATAATATGACATATAGCATGGATAATATAGTGCACATAACTATTTAATTTCAAATAGGCATACAGACAAACAAAATAAACACACACACACACACACACACACACACACACATATATATATATATATATATACACATATATATATATATATATATATATATATATATATATATATATATATATATATATATATATATATATATATATATATATATATATATATATATATATATATGTATATATATATATATATACACCCACCCACGCACCACACATAAACATGGATAAATACTCATGCTTAAACATATATACATATTCGTAGATATATATACCTAGGTACAGATACAAGGCAGACAAACATACATACACTTAGATACATATATAGATACAAACATATACATAGATACCGGGACATAAATACCATGTAGAGAGATATATATAGTGTAGTTATAGAATATCTAGTTATAGATATATATACACACACACACACACGGTTGTATAATAAAAGTATCTAACACATTGAAAAAAAAACTCTTACGCCTATATTCTAATTCTAATATGCCATACCAAAAAAAAGATCTTACTCAAGTAATGTAATTCTACTCCTCCACATGTTCCTATAAGAAGTCATGTCCTCCGTCAGTAAAAGCTCTGTCATGTCAAGCTTCAATCTATCCTCCATCCTACGTCTAGGTCTACCCCTTCTCCTAACGCCGGCAACGGCTAGGGTCTCGACTCTCCTAACCGGGGCTAAAAGTGGGCGCCTCCTAACATGCCCAAACCATCTAAGTCGTCCTTCCCTAAGTTTGTTGATGATGTTCCCAACTTCCAGTTTCTCCCTAAAAACTCCATTTGGTACCATATCTAGCATGGTCTTACCACACGTCCACCTAAGCATTCTCATTTCTGCCACATCCATCCTCCTCTCTTGGGCCTTCGTCATTGGCCAACACTCCGATCCGTACAACATGGCAGGTCTGATTGCCACCTTGAAAAATTTCCCTTTAAGTTTAAGGGGGACCTTCTTGTCGCACAACACCCCTTTCGTAGCCCTCCACTTCAACCATCCAACTCGTATACGATGCGTCACGTCCTCATCTATCCTTCCCGAATTGTGAAGCATTGAGCTTAAATATCTAAAGGACTCTTGCGGGGGTAAAATTTGATCCCCAATTCATATATCCACTATATCGTCTTGTTCCTCTTCGCTCGTCTTGAAATCGCATCTAAGGTACTCCGATTTAAGTCTGCTAATCCGTAGGCCATTTGATTCTAAGGCGGTTCTCCATTGCTCAAGCCTTCTGTTAAGCTCATCCTGGGAATCCGAAACTAATACAATATCATCGGCGAAAATTAGGCACTATAAAATTTAAATATAGGATCTCACATATTTTTAAACTTTATAGTTTTTTTATAAGTAAACAACTTTCAAAATTTCTTTCAATATATATATATATAGTAACAGATGATCCGCTTTGAGTCACGATTATAGAATCTTTCACTTAATTAAACATGCGTCTCACTAATCAAATACTCCGTCACAAATTTATTACGGAGTAACATTTTCTATTACTTGTAATATGAAAGTGGGTACTTATTTGAAACAATACAAAACAATAGTAGGGACATTTATAGCTGCCCAAAAAGGGTATAATTTGTCATAACACTATGTGATTTTGAAATTTATACTCCTACAAAACAAGCGTTTCAATCTTTCTTTCCTTCCATGTAACCGGTAAGTATATCATAGATATTTAGACACAAAAAGGCTTAATCTATTCAGAGGTTACTTGGGATTGCGTTTAGATAATAGATTTTGTGTTTCTAAAATGACGTTTTAATACTCAATCCCAAACACTCCTTGGCTAATGATATACTCCGTAAAACATATCTGTACTTGATACTAATTGTAGAGTTGGAATTACACAAGAATAGACAAAGATATGAAAAGATAAAACAACCATAGCGCAACTAATAAACAAGATAAAATGATGAACATTACATAAATATATAATATCTTTAATCCCTAAACATATTACATGATTGGTGACTCTTAAATATAATATATTTAATCCATAAACAAATTACATGATTGGTGTAAGCCATGCATACCGGCTCCTCCACTACATCGATCGATTCAATGTTAAAACTAAAAATAAAAATAACCAAAAACTTACATGGTATGCACCTCTTACATCCTCATGTAACAACAACCATTACATCATTACAAAATACTCCGTATAATATTCCGAAATTACCCAAAATATATAAGATTCAAAATTAAAATTAAAATATACTAATAAAATCGAATAAAAAAGTTAAGATACAAATTCGGACCGGTACCCTCAATTCCCCAAGCACTTGCAATATTAAGTTTATGTTCTTTTTAATGATTCTTTCAAAGCAAAGAAAGAAACAAAAGACGAAAAACATTAAGATAAAATTGCTAAGGCTTCAACTATTTTGTTGGGTTGTAAGATAAAAGGTGGCGCCCCCATTTTCATCCTCCGGCGCCACCTTCTCCGTTATTCGTTTCTGTCAGATGATTCCGGTGAAGTCCACCGTGGTTTGCCACCAATCATTTTCTGTTTGGAAGAAAGCAAAGGGGTAGATATGGTAGGTTAGAGAAAGAGAGAGTGGAAGAAGGTGAAAATAATGAATGGGGGACATGAGGGATCTGTATATAAACAAGAAATTTCACCCTTTTATTTTTTCAATTTAATTTAAAATTTTTTGTTGTTGTTGTTGTTGTTATATGGAGTAGTATTCTATGACAACTATCCAATCATCTATCATACACTATCTATTAAGCATAGAAAATGATGCATTGTGATTGGTCGAAATTACTTACTATTCATATTTTGTGCGGATATTTTGGTCATTTCCTTTTTTCTTTTCCATATTGTTTTAATAAAAAAAAATACAGATACTTCACTGAATTACGTGAAAAATGGGGGAAAAAAAATATACACTATCAAGTCCTTTGCGTGTTCTCAGTAACCATATGCCATACCCAAAGCCATACCTGGACATACAGACCCTTCCACTTCTGTTACAAAAGGACCTTCGAACATACTCTTCCTCCTAACCCTATATCCTCAATTTCTTCTCAAAAAATTCTTATTTGTTACAGTATTTCTTCTTCATCCGTTTCTTCACCCTACTTCATCTTTTACAAAGGTAGATGGTTAACGGCTATGTTGAATATAATTTTTCATCTGATTTATGCTTGATATTTGTTGCTTTCATGCAGTATTGTTCGATTTCGATTGAGCGTGATCCCAGGTATGTTGTTCTGTTATTTTCAATTTATGTGTTATTGGTTCTGTATTGTTGGCTGTGGTGTTGTCTTCGATAGTATGTGTTTCTTTGTGCCGATCAGTTGTTACGTTTCTACAGAGTTGTATTTTTTTGGCTTTATAAATTGTTTGTTCGGTGTCACAATGAGAGTTTCCCGAAAAATAAAAAAATAATGATAATAGTGGTTAAGAAGAATATGTTGTTTCTTCGAAACAACTTGCGAGGAGGGCTCACTTGCGTCGATCGAACGACAAGGCTGCCTGTGTAAATGGTAAGGTTAACTTTTTTTTTTTTTTTTGTTTTTACGATGTTTGTTGATTCTTAAAGTTTTTTTTTAAGGTGATTCACTCAGATGATGCTAACTCTACGCATGTTATTACGCCGTTCTATAGTTTATCCGCGGCCTTCGACTCTTCAGGTGATAGCTTTGTTGATGTTGTAGTTACCATGCATACTTATTATTTGTTACGCCCTTCTGTATGCTATTGTCTTTCATATGTAGCCTTTCATGTGTTTTCTTTGATTTGCGGTTAATAGCGAATTTTGTTAATGTTGTTGTTGTCCTAGGATACTTAGGTCTTCTAAAATAGTTTTGTCTTGCTGTGGGTGCTATTTTAGTGCTCTTTACCTCTTTTTGCTTGCGCTGTTTGATGTCCAATAAGTTTTTCCTACCACTTTCGTTGTGCGTTGCCTATTTTGTAGTGTATATATCTTTTGATGTTGTGTTTGCCATCCGTAATGATCGTTTGTCTCCACCTTTTATATGTTGTTGTGTTTGAAGTCTAGATTCTCACGTGTTCTCTCTGATATTAGTGTTCATATGCCAACAAAATTGTATGGTGCACTTTAGAGCAGGAAAAATAACTGAATTTCCTTAGGCTTTATAATAACAACAAATTTTACGAAGTACTTTTGAATGAGTCAATCGATATGCGCCCTAAGTGAAATTTGTGTCCTTAATTTGCACATAAATTGATTATTTGGATTCATCTTTGATTATAAAATAAACTTAGAGCTGAGTGATTCGCATTTTCATTCGTATTAAATGTGTGTTAACTTTTATACTTTTTAGCTTTGTTTCAGTTTTTTACAACTGGTTATTGAGGTACTCATGATTTTACAACTTTTATAATGCTTTGAGGTTTATTATGAATTTAAGTTCATATCAAATATAATTATAAATCATATTACTTGCGACAACATATGTGGCTGCAGACAATCAGGCGTCTTCAAAACAGTTGCTGAGGACTAGCTGGCTAGAGCTGAGAGATACAACATTTGTAGTACTGTCGATGTTACATACATCTTCTTCAAAATACCGGAAGGCACCTTTGGGGTGAGTTACTTACATTTCAAGAAAAAAAATAGTGAATAACATTTGTTTATATATTATTGACAGATAATTATGAACTCTTTAACAAATATAATCCTAATGTCATTCAGGAACTGCCTAAGGAGTTTAATCGGATGAGAGAGCTAAATGTTGGATGCAGCTACCGATGCCTCGATATGGACAGCAGAATGCATATATGGGGTTTGATTCAGGCTAGAGGTGCAATGAAGAAACAGTTGTTAGTTTATACAGGCTGGTTGAACTTTGTGGCTACGAATATGTATGTTGCAGGTGATAAATGTATGGTCGGGTTCTCCCGCAAGCTACGGACTTTTTTCATGGTCCTGGACAGACGTCACCCGCTTTAAAAATTTGTTTCAGGTCGACAGTCTTTTGATGCTGCAACTTAAACTTTCTTTTGTGCATAGGTGTTAGTGTATGTATGAATTAGCAGCTTCCTCTTTTGTTGTGTACTAACCACAAACTTGTAAGTTTTAATTTGTATGAGAATTTAGCTTCTCAAGTATCGCTTGTTGGTAGCAATTCCATCTTTTGGAATGCAAATTTGTAATCGTAGAACAGTTTAGCATGTAAATTCTCCAGCACTGTTAACGATACAATTTGTTGGGATGTAAGTTATGCTCATAATTTTTGAACCGTCAAATGCTTTGTCATATCAAGTTAGTGCATAATGAATACGCATTGAAACACTTGGAAACGTTTCTTAGCCGCGAAGAACGTGCCACATCGTCTTGTTATACACACTTATCTAAAATTTAATCATCTATCTATCATCTATTTCTGTTACAATATTACAATTATATAAAACATAAAATAGAATCTGGTGGTTTTTCGATTTTTTAAATCATCACACAACTTTAACTTTTTATAAATTAAATAAGGAGTACAAAACTTTTCATTTATTACATATCAGCTACATAACTTTACACTTATTATAAATTAATCACAAAAGTTTTCACGTTTATTATTGTTATTATATAGTTATCTAAAACACAAAATGATGAATATTGTGGTTATCTTTGTTAAAGTTAAAACAAAACTTTTATCTTTTCACATATCAATCACAAACTTTTCACTTATTACAAATTAACCACATAACTTTTCACTTTTATATTTTTCATATATTACAAATCAACTAAATAATTTTTTTATTTTTATTATTATTTCACTTTTTAAAATCAATCATACAACTTTTTACTTATTACTGATCAACTATAATAATCAACACAAAACTTTTAACTTTTTACAAGTCAGCCATAAAACGTTTCACTTATTACCAATCAACCACATAACTTTTCACTTACTTTTTTTTAGAAAAGCCAGCAAATATATTAAGAAAAAATTAAGAGTACATCAAGAAACCCATACATGAGAACGGATGGGTATATGCAGAAAAAGCTAACTAACGAAAGTAGACAAAACTGGAACATTTTCGCAAGGAAATAGAAAGCTAAGCAGCTAGTCGTGGTCGTCAAAATACATCGGATTCGTGAGCCATTGCAACCAATCGAAGTTTTTGACCTTAGCCCGACATGAGATCCATTCGTGAGCCATTGCAACCACAAATTTTTCACACTTTTTTAAAAATCAAAAACATAACTTTTCATTTATTAAGAAATCAACTATAATTATTATTATTGTTGTTGTTGTTGTTGTTATTAATATTAATTTTTTTATCTTTTTATATTTTTTTTTATCCATTTTAATTTATGTTATTTGCTTATATTGGATTTGTTATTATTAATATAGATTAGATTTGTTAGAGATTAATTAATTATTATATTTAATTACAAATCAATATTTATCTTTATTGATTTAATTTAGTGTTCGTAAATAACTAGGTTACTTGCTTAAAAAGTTATCTTATCTTGTAAATACTTTATGAACAATCAAATATATTAATTATATATAATGGTTCTTTGCTTTTTAGCACATAAAAAAAAGAATAAACATATAAAAACGAAAAATCTTCATCGGGAGATGAAAGAGCAAAAACATATACAACGCAAAATTACAACTGACAACAACGACAAAAAACAAACGTACCTAAAACTAAAAAATGAAACTCAACAAACAAAACCAAACCAACGAGAAAGCAACATAACAAGCCCGCTTTCAGCCACAGACGAAGAGAATCACAAACAGATGCCGAAGCAAAACAAAAACTATATTATATGGCTTACTTTCAAAATCGAAACTCAACATTCACTCCTAAACCCATAATGAAAATGTCTACAATATTATTCAATTCCGCACTCGAATTATCTTCTGCTTTGGGTTAATAAATTTCAAAATTTTATAGATCATAGTGGAAAATGCTGTTGATCGATAAAATGATTGAAAAATGATTGAAAAATAAATAGTAGTTGAAAGTTGACTTTTTATAAAAGCACTTGGACTAGATATAAAACACTAACCAAAACAGAGGGACCCATCAAGAAAAAGTTACCACCACCACCCATTTACACTACTCTGACACTCCGTATATACGTAGCCGTTTGATTTGATTTTCTATCATCTCTACGTTCATACGGAAGTATTACATTGTGTGAATAACTGTGATCCAAATCAATTTAACTGCCACCACTTAAAAATTACTCCCATAGGTCGTTGAGTTATTTTTACAAAACCTTGATAGATTATTGTAAAATTTATCAATGCAGAAAAATGATAGATTTATTAATTTTAGAGTTGTATTATCAACACTGTTTTAAAAATGTTCAAAATTAATCCACTTCTAAAATAATTTTATACTCTTAATATATAGATTTTTAAAAAAAAGGTAAAAAGTAATCTTAAAATTTCAAATTACACAAAAATTACAGTAATAATGACATTTTCTTTATTTGAGACAAAGGAATTAGTAAGTTAATATAAAATATCTTATCTAATACACTAAACTTTTTTAAACAGTTTCAAAAAAATTACTACGTATAACAATTTTAAAATCACTAAGGGTTATCTTTAAATTATGTGGACATGCTTGTTCGTTTTTTTAACGACTATTTCGACATCGAATACTAGCATTTGTCACCCACACACGCGTTGGAAGGAAACTTTTCACACACCATCACCGCATTGGATACCCGCCGTGCTTTGAATTTTACCGTGTGGCTTAGAGTATACACCGTTATTCATCACAACAGAATCCTTGAGAAAACCTTCCATCTGGATTCGAACGTGCGCCAACTATGACTCATATTCAACCCAAAGCTTATACCACTCAGACAATATCTCGGTGGTTGGACATGCTTGTTCTACTTTTACTTTGATGAAAACCACTTTAATTGTCTTAAATCTATTGTCTACTATTTCAATAGTAGGGAGACAAAATTATTTTATACTCTTAAAATATGTATATAAGATAAAAAGATAGGTAAAATATAAATGGTAAAACTAGAAATTTAAAAGAAATATACTAATGTAATAATAACATTTCTTAACCGTTTATTTTTTATTTATAGAAAATAAATTTAAAATAGGGAGAGTAACTTTTTATTATCTACCTACTAACCATAATACACTATATTTGTGCCCACATTTTTTCCTAATATGATCATAGAGACAGAGAGAACTCTAATAATTATAGTGTTTACTGGTGAAATGACCCGTAGAACCACGATTTGTTTAAACGAAACAGTTTAATGATATGTTTTAGGTATTAAGTGAACGTAAATGTTAAAGTCATTTAGTTTAATGACTCATGTAATCACATAGTCCGACTAAGAAACTCGTTAGTTGAACATTTCATCAAACATCTAAAATGCATATTAAACAATCTACATCCAATTATAAGAGATAATATTAGTTGTCATTTTATTTTAAAAGTGTAAATTAAAATATAAATTTAGAATTTGTTTCTTTCTACCTACTTTTATACCTTCTCGTACTCAATTCAAAATAATTAAGTATTCAAAATTATTTAATTTTAATAATTAAAATAATTATTAATAAGATTTAATAATAATAATTAATTAATAAGATTTAATTTTAATTCAAAATTACTTAGATTCATGAAATTACCTACCATGCTTAGATTTTTTTCTTTTTCTTTTTCTTTTTCTTTTTGATTTTTTCTTAACAAAGAAATTAGCTTAATTATGACATCGTCATTATAGGATTTTAACATTAACTATAGATAGATATCCATGAAATATCATAATCATAATTTCCCACCAAACATATTCTTACCCCTTGGAATTAAAAAATGAACCATTATTTCAAGATATGAAAAAATGAACTTGAACCAAGTAGATTATAGGGTTGATCCAAAATTCACATTTGGGTCGAGCATGTAAAATAGTAATTATATGTCGCCCGTTTTTAAATTATTCACTTTAACTTTTTGTTCTTCCCAATTTTTAATTGGGAGTTCTTATTTACCATCATGGAAAGAATTTTTGGGGAGAAATGAATTTAATGACTTAAAGCATGTTTGAATTGGCTTCGATCTCGGTGCTTAACGGTTCTTCAATCAAAGATATTTCGCTTCAAAGTAGGGGTGGTCAGTATTTGGTTTGAAACCGTGGAACCCGAAAACCAAACCAAAACCAAACCGGAAAAAAACCAAACCGAATTTGAAAAACGGTTTTCGGATCGAGTCAAACCAAAACCGAATTTGAATTCGGTTTTCGGTTCGGTTTTCGGTTTTGAAAATTCTGAATTCGGTTTAACCGAAAACCGAATTCAAAATCGAATTCAATGTTTTTATACATTTAATTTGTATATTTATGTTTTAATGTCGTTGTAATTTAGGATCCAATCAATAAAATATATTCTCACCCATATGACGATTTGATAACTCATAATATAATTATGTTACTCAAATTATTATGTTCTTCTTCTTAATTACAGAAGCGGCAAACGTCATAATTAAGCTGTAAATATTAATAAATCATCGAATTCTTTATAATTTAATAGTACGTCATCGTTTTAGAATATAAATAACTAAGACATTAGTAACGCCACAATTAAACTACCATCGTTCTCAGTTTTTTCATAATATTTGGTTTTAACCGAAAACCGAACCGAATCCGAATTTGAATTCGGTTTTCGGTCGGTTCGGTTTTAACTTTGAATTCGGTTTTTGGTTCGGTTTTCGGTTTTGCCCAAAAAAATTTCAAAACCGAATACACCGAACCGAATAAACCGATCAAACCGAAAACGGAACCGATGAACACCCCTACTTCAAAGAGGGGCTCTTCAAGAGGATCCATTATCACCCTATTTGTTCATAATGTCAGTAGAGGGTCTTAATTTTTTCACAAAACGTGCAAAGGAAATGAGACTATTTAAAGGGGTAGAAATTGGAAATGATAAAATAATAATGTTGCACTCACAATATGCCGATGATACATTTTTTTTGGTGATTAGGATAGAAGAAATGTTGACAATATTTTTAAACTCCTAGAGTGTATTGAAATATTCTCGGAATTGAAGGTCAACTTCTCAAAAAGTTTCTATTGCGATATTTGATTTCAAAAAGATCATATAGAAAATAGGGCTAATTTCATTAGTTGTCATGTGGGGTGTTTTCCATTCACATATCTCGGACTTCCAAATGGACAAAAGATGAATAATTTTGGAGATTAGGAGGTGATCATGGATAAATTCAAATCTAGGTTAGCGGGTTGAAAAGCGAAAACGATGTCATTTGGTGGTCGTTTTACTTTAATCAAATCGATACTTTCTAGCATTCCATTGTACGACTTCTTCGTATTTTGTACCCCATCGTGTGTCATCAACTTGCTAAAAGGTTTTAGACGTAATGTTTTTGTGACGGGATGAGGAATAATTCAAAATTTTCATGAGTTAAATGGGATAACACTCTTCTACCATATGATAGGGGTTTAAATATCAGGTCCCTCAAAGCCAAGAATTTGGCGTTGTTAGGATAGTGGTGGCGATTTTGAATTAAAAAAACGCTTTTTGGGTCAAAATATTAAAAAATATTTATCATAGAGACGAGGGTTTGGGAATTTGCAAATTGCAATCTAAATCAAAGTCTAAGCAAGAAGTCTTCGACATATTGGAACACATATAAACAACTTAATCTCTCCTTCACTAACTTTTTTGTGAAAGTTGTAAGTATAAAAGATTGTGCACTTTTTTGGAAAGACAAATGGCTAGATATCCAAGCGCTCAGTGAAAGATATGGAAGATTGTTTTGACTCGAATCTAACTAGGACATGCTGATCAAAGCTAGGCTGCTAAAAAATTGATCTTCGTGGACTGCTTCTTGGAATTGGATTAGATCCCCAACTGGAAGAATTCGTGTAGAATATGATGAATTAAAATCAATGCTGGAAGCTTTGAAGTTTGGCTACAAAGAAATGGACTCTTGGACGTGGAACTTGCAGGTTTATGGGATGTTTTGTACAAATGTTCTCACAAAAATGATCGATGGAAAGCTATCGCCACTTCCTTTTTATATTAAGTGAAAGTGACAGGTGAGTCGACCGTCGTAAAACTACGGTATGGCCACCGTGATTAACCTTATATGAAATGATGATTTTTTAAGGGTGGTTAAGACGATAGTGGTGATTATGATTGACTTTTGCCGAGCCTCCAAGATGATCGTAAAAATTAGGTTGAATTCTGTGATGACCCGGATTTTTTCGACTACTTGATTATATTATTTATATGATTTAATAATTTCGACATGATAAACAATGAATTTTAATAAGTCTTGAACCTCCGGAAAGAATTTTATATAAGCAGTTGACCACCCTTTTATTCCTACGATTCACGAACGTCATAACTTGTATTAATTATATATATGTGTATATATACATATATTTAACTTGAAAATATGATAATTAAATATCTCATTAAGTATATTAACAAAGTATTATATATATATTTTCATACTACTAATTTAAAGAGTTTTTGAACAATATATATGTTACTATTTAAACGACGTAATTAACTTAAATTAAAATGTATTTACATACAATGTATTACGAGTGTAAATACATCCTTACAAGTATTGAATACACTTTATAATATACCAATACATATAAAGGATAGCTATACTCGTATTTTCGTTCAATTTCCTCAAGAATTCTACTCGCATTCATACGGTATTTTTTACCCGTATTATACACAGCTTCTAGAAGTATTTACTATTGGTATATACCAATAGAAATCTGCAATTATTTGTGTAATATGTCATCCATGACCTAATCAATTTAATATGTCATCCATGACTTAATACATTTTAACTTATCTTAGATATTTTCACTAAAAACCAAATTTTCAAGCCTATAAATAAGCACCATTTCTAACTCATTTTTACACACACTTGCAAGAACTCTCTCAAGTTTTGTTCTACTACTTCTTTCCAGCAACTTTACATTCTAAACTTGAGGTAAAAACTCTACTTCAACTCTTGTTCAATTCATATATTTATAAATATCTATATAAGAGTTTATAAACTAGAACATAGTTTAGTTGATTCTAAACTTGTTTGAAAAACTAATTTAATCTTTCTAAATTAACTCTAATACACTTATTTATACGTATTATGATGTTATATTAAGTTAATATAAGAACTTATAACTTGTACATATGAAGAACACCTTGAAACTTAACATATATCCTTTAATCTCCATTTGGTAAAAAACGGGCTGTTTTGGGTTGGGAATTAAAAACCTATCTTAGACTTTGAGTTCGAGGCTAAGACTTTGGAAATATGTTAATATATGTAAATAAGACTTCCAGTATTTTTTTTCATGATTTTAGACAAAGTGGAAGTATTTTATCAAAAATCATATATTGGGTGGATGCCGGGATTTTCCCAAATCAGTCCACCGACACAAAAAGAGGGTAAAGCTCTAAAAATTACTACCTGGGCTGATCTTTTCGAATTGGTTTTGTTAAATTTACTTCTTAAGGAATCCATAGCAATTTGATTCACTTTAAACGGAGTTGTAATGAATATTTGGCGAGTAAAACAAAATCTGCTAAAATTAACGTTGTATGGACGAAATTTATATTATAAAAACGATATTAACCATATCCTTTCTAACTTTTCCTATATCCTATATATATTTGGATATGTTATCATTAGTATAACAAAATATTATAATCTTGGTTAATTCCGAGATTGTATATATATAATAATCTTGGTACGTTCCATGACAATACGTGCACAATACGTTTTGATAAATCCTAAGACAATACGTACACAATACATCTTAGTTAATTCTAAGACAATACGTATACAATATGTATCTGGATTGATGCAAGACAATACGTACACAATACGCCGTGGGGTAATTCTAAGATTATATATATATACCGATTAATGGACTTTCGAACTATTTTGGACTACCAACATAAAATGTTAAAAATTATTATATAAGTATTCTATGAACTTGCTTTATTTTATATGTCATATCATTATCTGAATCTTTATTATTGTTATAGGTTCGTGAATCCAAGGACGACGATCATATTTTTAATAAGTTGAAAACTTATTATTAATATACTTTTACTACTGTGAGTATATAGTCCCATTTTTAAACTCTACAAATATTTTGGTATGAGAATACATGCATTTTATGTTTTACGCCATAGAAACAAGTACTTAAAATATATTCTACGAGGAGTTGTACCACTTTGCATATCTTCCCTAATAGCTTGGTAACTAATATTTACATGTTATAAGAACATGTAAGCGTGAATCCTATTGATAGATCTATCGGGTTTGACAACCCCAACCGGGTTAGTCGCTCTAGTGTCGTAAACGGTTGCATAGTACTTCGTTTTTACTACACTTGGTACAGTGTAGGAAGATTTCATAATAAAGGGAATATGCCACATTAATGGTTAAGTATGGTTACCGAAGTGCTCAACAACTTATAGAATATCTTTATTGAAATGTTTGTAACTATGAAATCTTGTGCTCTATATTTATATCGATGCTAGCTTTAAACCTATATATCTCACCAACCTTTGTGTTGACTATTTAAGCATGTTTATTCAGGTCCTTAAGAAAGTCTTTCGCTGTCGCATTATCTGAGCAAGCTTTGCATGGAGTCTCATGCTTTTGTTTAAAAGAGGGTTGCATTCAATAAAACTTTGGTCATGTATTATATTCGACTGTTATGTCACGTTTGTAATATTTGAAAATCGATGTATCATGGGGATTATTTTGTAAATAATCGCCCATATGTTTAAAACTCGTATTATGTATAATAATGGTGTGCTTTTTATGAAACGAATGCAGTATTTTCTAAAACGTATCATATAGAGGTCAATTACCTCGCTATGGGACCAATGAATAACATAATGCGTTTATAGTAATATGGACGGGTCGTTTCAGTTGGTATCAGAGCAGAGGTCTTAGCGAACCAGAAATTGCATTAGTGTGTCTGACCGGTATTTGTTAGGATGCATTAGTGAGTCTGGACTTTGACCAAACTTGTTTTTGAAAACCATCGCTTATCATTTTTGATCGAAAATTGAATATTATAACATATAAATATTATGTGATATATTTCTAATGTGGTAGTTAATGTGTGATAGATGTCTACTTTCTAGCACCAATCTCATTATCACATTCAGCGACTCCGAAGAGGAATCTCCAGCAAAAGTACCAATCATTGACTTATCTGATAACCACGATGACTCGAAGAAAGATGTATCAATCATCTATATAACTGATGACGATGATGACCTAGAGTGGGATGCATTTTGGGAAGATTCACAAATTCCAGAAGAACCAGAAGTGAAAGAACCTGAAAACGATCTGGAGACGGAGGAGGAAGTCAAAGAAATTTCTAAACAAGATTGGAATAACGCAACATGGGATGTTAAACTTCCTATTGTAGTAGGGCTTGAGAACCGACACCTTTTACCACCAAACCACCCTTACCATATAAATCTCCCTGATAATCCCACCAAGATACCATGTACCTCCAACCCACGACCAACAACAAAATACACTGTACGTCTATCCCTCATTCCACATAAACAAATTGATTCACCAACAACTAAAAGGCCCCGTCATTTTTGAATCACCTCCCGCTATGATAACATTTCACGCCATGTATAATATTATGTAGTGTGCTTTATTTTATCCTACATATGTATTATGTAAAATAAACCTATGTGAAATACTGGTATTGTATTGTTATATATTGAATAAGCGTGAAATGATTATGTGATTTTACTTTAAATTTTTCATAATAGAATATTATCGAGATTGTAGTAGTTAATTTTTATACTAAGCTATTAAGTATGAACTTTAACGGGTAGGTAATACCCTAGAAATAATTATAAAATGCTAATAAGAAGAAAATGCTTTTATAATAATTGGTTCATATTATTAATATGCCATGATGTACCATTAATTACTCACTACATCTATAATATTCTATGTGATTAATTATCTTATATGTTTATTGAAGAAACATGGCTCGATTAAACCGAATGACGGAACAAGAAATTGAGGAGCTTATCAACCAACGCGTAAACGACCGTATGCTTTGGGTCGAAGCGGCAAGAGCATCAGCAAATAACACCAACCCTCGTGTTGATGCACATATAAAGCATTTCAAGGTTGCAAACCTTCATCATTCAGCGGAACAGAAGGACCAGTCGGTTTAACCCGATGGTTCGAAAAGTTCGTGTCCGTATTTAAAATCAGTGGTTGTGCAAAAGGGGATAGGAGAAAGTATGCTTCATGCACATTACAGGATGGTGCACTTACATGGTGGAAAAACTATGTAAAAGCTGTAGGGGGCGATGAAGCATATGATACTCTTTGGGAGGAGTTGAAAAATATGCTAATCAATGAATACTGCCCAAGGAATGAGGTTAGAAAAATGGAAGCCGATTTACCAAATCTGAAAGTTGCCGAAACCGAACTTACCAACTATAACAGGCGATTCATGGAATTAGCCTTGTTATGTCCTGAATTGGTACCAACGGAAGAGCAAAAGATTGAATTGTACAAAGATGGTCTACCAAAGAACATCAAGGACAATGTTACAGCATCCAAACCCAAGACAATTCATGAAGCTATAACCATGGCAAACGAGCTAATGGATCAGATCATCCTGGATAAGAACGCATCAAATACCGATGCCAAGGTATCGGATAACAAAAGAAAGTGGGATGGAAACCGTGATCGAGGTCACCAGCAACAATCTCTTAAGAAACAGGAAACCACGCAAGGTGCGGGTAGTGGTTCAAGCTCGGGTTACAAAGGGCTTAATCCCTTATGTAACAGATGCCACAAACATCACACTGGTTTTTGTAATGTGGTGTGCAACAAATGTAATCGAAGGGGTCATCTTGCTGAAGATTGTTGGGTTCCCGTTACAAATACAAATGGCACCAAGACTCCTGCCACCAATGCAAATAGAACTGCCTTGGCTACTTTACTTGTTACGGGTGTGGGAAACAGGGTCATATTAAGAGCCAGTGCTCGAATCCAGAGAAGAATAACGGACCTGCACGGGGAAGAGCATTTGTTATTAATGCTAGAGAGGCGTGTGAAGACCCGGAGCTTGTTACGGGTACGTTTACCATTAATGACTTATCTGCATCTATTATATTTGATACTAGTGCCGATAGAAGTTACATGTGTAGAGACTTTTACGCTAAATTGAATTGTTCATCATTACCTCTAGATGCTAAGTACATGATTGAGTTAGCTAATGGTAAACTAATTAAAGCCGATAAAATTTGCCGTGATTGTAAAATAAATTTAGCCGGAGAAACGTTTAAAATTGATTTGATACCCGTAGAATTAGGAAGTTTTGATGTAATAGTCGGTATGGACTAGATGTCCAAAATAGGAGCTGAAGTTGTGTGTACCAAGAAGGCAATTTGCATTCCCCGTAAGGATAAAACGGAAGTAACGATTTATGGAGAGAAGGGTAACTCAAAGCTAAAACTCATTAGCTGCTTGAAAGTCTAAAAGTGCTTGAAGAAAGGGTGCTATGCTATCCTAGCACATGTTAATAAAGTCGAAACAAAAGAAAAAGAGAAGAGCATCAATGACGTGCCTGTGGCAAGAGATTTTCCTGAAGTCTTTCCGGAAGAGTTGCCAGGATAACCTCCATTTAGATCTGTAGAATTTCAAATAGATCTAGTACCAGGAGCTTCACCAGTGGCTCGTGCTCCATACAGACTTGCACCGTCTGAGATGAAAGAGTTACAAAGCCAGTTACAAGAATTACTGGACCGTGGATTCATTCGACCGAGCACTTCACCGTGGGGAGCTCCGATTTTATTCGTCAAGAAGAAAGATGGATCCTTTCGAATGTGTATAGATTATCGCGAATTAAACAACTTAACTATCAAGAATCGGTACCCATTACCGAGAATTGATGACTTGTTTGATCAGCTGCAAGGATCACATGTTTACTCCAAAATTGATCTAAGATCTGGTTATCATCAGTTGCGTGTCAAAGAAGAAGATATTCCGAAAACCGCATTTCGGACACGCTTTGTCATTATGAATTTTTAGTCATGCCGTTCGGGCTGACAAATGCACCAGCTGTATTCATGGACCTCATGAATCGGATATGCAGTCCGCATTTGGATAAGTTTGTTATTGTTTTTATTGATGACATTCTTATTTATTCTAAGAATGAAGCAGAACATGAACAACATTTAAGGTTGGTGCTGGAACTATTAAAGAAAGAACAGTTATACGCAAAGTTTTCTAAGTGCGCCTTTTGGCTGAAGGAAGTACAGTTCCTTGGTCACATTGTCAGCAGTGAAGGAATTCAGGTTGATCCAGCCAAGATTGAAGCCATTGAAAAGTGGGAGACCCCAAAGACTCCAACGCAAATACTCCAATTTTTGGGTCTTGCTGGCTATTACAGAAGGTTTATTCAAGATTTTTCCCGGATAGCCAAACCATTAACAGCATTAACACACAAAGGGAAGAAGTATGAATGGACTTCTGAGCAGGAAGCCGCATTTCAATTATTAAAGAAGAAGTTGACTACATTGCCTATTCTATCGTTACCTGAAGGGAACAATGATTTTGTAATTTATTGTGACGCTTTGCGACAAGGTTTTGGTTGTGTCGTCATGCAACGAAAGAAGGTTATTGCATATGCATCCCGACAACTGAAGATTCATGAACAAAATTATACGACTCATGATCTAGAATTGGGAGCAGTGGTGTTTGCATTAAAGATTTGGAGACACTACTTGTACGGGGTTAAATGTACTGTGTATACCGATCATAAAAGCCTTCAACATATCTTCAACCAAAAACAACTGAACATGAGGCAACGTAGGTGGGTCGAGCTGATAAACGACTATGATTGTGAAATTCGATATCATCCCGGGAAAGCAAATGTAGTAGCAGATGCTTTAAGCAGGAAGGAAAGAGAGCCGATTCGAGTACGAGCAATGAATATGAAGATTCGTACGAACCTCACTACCCAAATTAAGGAGGCTCAACAAGGAGCTATTTCTGAAGAAAACTTTGGAAATGAGATGCTTAAAGGGTTAGATAAATAGCTTGTTACACGGGAGGACGGAACCCGATACTTCGCTGGACGCATTTGGGTACCGAAGTTTAAAGGGTTAAGAAAATTGGTTTTGGATAAGGCACATAATATGAGATACTCGATACATCTCAGAGCTGGAAAGATGTATCAAGATCTTAAAGCACACTTTTGGTGGCCAAATTTGAAAGCTGATATTGAAACGTACATCGGAGAATGTTTGACTTGCTCCAAAGTCAAGGCGGAACATCAGAAACCACCAGGTCTGCTTCAACAACCAGAAATCCCAGAATGGAAATGGGAATGTATTACTATGGATTTTATTATGAAGCTACCAAAGACTGCATGTGTTATGACATCATTTGGGTAATTATCGATCGTCTCACCAAATCTGCACATTTCCTACCTATGAAGGAAATGGATAAGATGGAGAAATTGGTATGATTATACATGAAGGAAGTTGTTTCAAGACATGGAGTACCTATCTCCATTATATCCAATCGCGACAGTCGGTTTACGTCAAGGTTTTGGCAATCACTACATGAAGCTCTAGGGACTCATCTGGATATGAGCACTGCATATCATCCTTAGACCGATGGGCAAAGTGAAAGGACCATTCAGACTCTTGAAGACATGCTTAGAGCATGTGTGATCAATTTCGGAAACGGATGGGATAAATATTTACCATTGGCAGAATTCTCGTATAACAATAGTTATCATACGAGTATTAATGCTGCATCATTCGAAACACTTTATGAAAGAAAGTGTAGATCCCCTATCTGTTGGAATGAAGTAGGTGACAGATAACTGACTGGTCCCGAGATCATACAGGAGACTACTGATAAGATTGTGCAAATCAAGGAGAGATTGAAGACCGCCCAAAGTCATCAAAAGAGCTATGCTGATGTTCGAAGGAAGCCTTTAGAATTTTAGGTTGATGACATGGTTATGTTAAAGGTGTCACCTTGGAAAGGTGTGATACGCTTTGGTAAGAGGGGTAAATTGAACCCAAGATACGTAGGACCATTCAAGATCATCGAACGTATTGGACCGGTGGCTTATCGACTTAAGCTACCACAACAACTTACTAGAGTACACAATACCTTTCACGTCTCAAACCTAAGGAAATGCCTTGCAAAAGAAGACCTCACTGTTCCTCTTGAAGAAATCCAAATCGATGAGAAACTGCATTTTATAGAAGAGCCTATCGAAATCATGGACCGTGAAGTCAAACAGCTCAAGCAAAGCAACATACCTATAGTTAGGGTTCGTTGGAATGCTTGAAGAGGTCCTGAGTTCACTTGGGAAAGAGAGGACTAGATGAAACAGAAGTATCCACATCTGTTTACAAACACCGCCCATTAAATAGGTACTACTTCAAATTTCGGGACGAAATTTCTTTAACGGGTAGGTACTGTGATGACCCGGATTTTTCCGACTACTTGATTATACTATTTATATGATTTAATAATTTCGACATGATAAGCAATGAATTTTAATAAGTCTTGAACCTCCGGAAAGAATTTTATATAAGCAATTGACCACCCTTTTATTCCTACGATTCACGAACGTCATAACTTGTATTAATTATATATATGTGTATATATACATATATTTAACTTGAAAATATGATAATTAAATATCTCATTAAGTATATTAAAATAGTATTATATATATATTTTCATACTACTAATTTAAAGAGTTTTTGAACAATATATATGTTACTATTTAAACGACGTAATTAACTTAAATTAAAATTTATTTACATACAATGTATTATGAGTGTAAATACATCCTTACAAGTATTGAATACACTTTATAATATACCAATACATATAAAAGATAGCTATACTCGTATTTCCGTTCAATTTCCTCAAGAATTCTACTCGCATTCATACGGTATTTTTTACCCGTATTATACACAGCTTCTAGAAGTATTTACTATTGGTATATACCAATAGAAATCTGCAATTATTTGTGTAATATATCATCCATGACTTAATAAATTTAATATGTCATCCATGACTTAATACATTTTAACTTATCTTAGATATTTTCACTAAAAACCAAATTTTCAAGCCTATAAATAAGCACAATTTCTAACTCATTTTTACACACACTTGCAAGAACTCTCTCAAGTTTTGTTCTACTACTTCTTTCCAGCAAATTTACATTCTAAACTTGAGATAAAAACTCTACTTCAACTCTTGTTCAATTCATATATTTATAGCTATCTATATAAGAGTTTATAAACTAGAACATAGTTTAGTTGATTCTAAACTTGTTTGAAAAACTAATTTAATCTTTCTAACTTAAATCTAATAACACTTATTTATATATATTATTATGTTATATTAAGTTAATATAAGAACTTATAATCTGTACATATGAAGAACACCTTGAAACTTAACATATATCCTTTAATCTCCATTCGGTAAAAAGCGGGCTGTTTTGGGTTGGGAATTAAAAACCTATCTTAGACTTTGAGTTCGAGGCTAAGACTTTGGAAATATGTTAATATATGTAAATATGACTTCCAGTATTTTTTTCATGATTTTATACAAAGTGAAAGTATTTTATCAAAAATCATATATTGGGTGGATGCCGGGATTTTCCCAAGTCTGTCCACCGACACAAAAAGAGGGTAAAGCTCTAAAAATTACTACTTGGGCTGATCTTTTCGAATTTGTTTTGTTAAATTTACTTCTTAAGGAATCCATATCAATCACTTTAAACGGAGTTGTAATGAATATTTGGTGAGTAAAACAAAATCTGCTAAAATTAACGTTGTATGGACGAAATTTATATTATAAAAACTATATTAACCATATCCTTTCTAACTTTTCCTATATCCTATATATATTTGGATATGTTATCATTAGTATAACAAAATATTATAATCTTGGTTAATTCCGAGATTGTATATATATAATAATCTTGGTACGTTCCATGACAATACGTGCACAGTACGTTTTGATAAATCCTAAGACAATACGTACACAATACGTCTTAGTTAATTCTTAGACAATACGTATACAATACATCTCTGGATTTATGCAAGACAATACGTACACAATACGCCGTGAGGTAATTCTAAGATTATATATATATACCGATTAATGGACTTTTCGAACTATTTTGGACTACCAACATAAAATGTTAAAAATTTTTATATAAGTATTCTATGAACTTGCTTTATTTTATATGTTGTATTATTATCTGAATCGTTATTATTGTTATAGGTTCGTGAATCCAAGGACGACGATCATATTTTTAATAAGTTGAAAACTTATTATTAATATACTTTTACTACTGTGAGTATATAGTCCCATTTTTAAACTCTACAAATATTTTGGGATGAGAATACATGCATTTTATGTTTTACGCCATAGACACAAGTACTTAAAATATATTCTACGTTGAGTTGTACCACTTTGCATATCTTCCCTAATAGCTTGGTAACTAATATTTACATGTTGTAAGAACATGAAAGCGCGAATCCTATTGATAGATCTATCGGGTTTGACAACCCCAACCGGGTTAGTCGCTCTAGTGTCGTAAACGGTTGCATAGTACTTCGTTTTTACTACACTTGGTACAGTGTAGGGAGATTTCATAATAAAGGGAATATGCCACATTAATGGTTAAGTATGGTTACCGAAGTGCTCAACAACTTATAGAATATCTTTATTGAAATGTTTGTAACTATGAAATCTTGTGGTCTATATTTATATCGATGCTAGCTTTAAACCTATATATCTCACCAACCTTTGTGTTGACTGTTTAAGCATGTTTATTCTCAGGTCCTTAAGAAAGTCTTCCACTGTCGCATTATCTGAGCAAGCTTTGCATGGAGTCTCATGCTTTTGTTTAAAAGAGGGTTGCATTCAATAAAACTTTGGTCATGTATTATATTCGATTGTTATGTCACCTTTGTAATATTTGAAAATCGATGTATCATGGGGATTATTTTGTAAATAATCGCCCATATGTTTAAAACTCGTATTATGTATAATAATGGTGTGCTTTTTATGAAACGAATGCAATATTTTCTAAAACGTATCATATAGAGGTCAATTACCTCGCTATGGGACCAATGAATAACGTATTGCGTGTATAGTAATATGGACGGGTCGTTTCAAATTCAGTATTTATAATCCCAATTCAAACCCACGACTACTCCACTTCTGCTTATGTGGCCTGATCTGGACACCTACAATGGTTGAGAAAATATTGACCTGGTAAAAGATATGTTACGCCATGGCATGGCGTAACGTAAATTAAGCTTCATGGCGTACCTCATTTATTAACACTTAGCGATAATTTCCATTCTCCAACTTGTAATCATAACATACATAAATTCTCCGCTAAGCGCCACACATGACTGGTTCATGACGTAATGCACGTCATTATAAATAGTTTCTGTAATTTACATGAAATTACATTAACAATTATTATCTTTTAAAAATTATAAAAGTCATCTAACATACTTTAAAATACACGCCTATAATCTTTAAGTATGTTAGAAATAAACAATATAACTCTTAACTAGAATAATTTCGTGTATGTATCAAGAACATTAATAATATACTTTACTCTTCATATATTTATATGATTCCTTAATTTATTTATATGTATAATGTACTATAAAAAAGTCTATATTAATTAATTTTAAAAATGTGTGTGCTTGGAACCATAAATTTAAACACAAAATGTAATTAAAAAATGTGATAGAAAAAAGAGAAGGAGAGAGTGTGAGATGAGCGAGAGGGCTTGCAAGGCGACACATGAGGAGAAGTACAACGATGACTTTAGGAATCAAAATATGTGGTCAAATGGAAACGATCTTACATCGTTCATGTTCCTCAACTTCCCGGAAGATTGAAAGGCGGTAGATTTGTAAAAAACTTTCAAACCATTTGGGGGCTGTTCGAGATGTCTATATTTCGGGCAAGAGACTTCACAATAATGCACGTTTTGCGTTTATGAGATTTGCAGAGGTTAGAAATGACAATAGAATGTTAAAAGATCTTGAGAATGTGAAGTTCAATGGCTCCCTGATTAGAGTATCCAGAGCCACTGATCGGAACCCTAAACCTAAAGAAAATGGGACAACATATGTAAATATGAGGTCACATCTGAAAGACAACTTGTCTTCTTAGGGGCCTGATCGAAATAATTTACGGGATGACAGAAGATTTAATGAAGTGGTTGGTGATGGTACGAAATATTTGAGATACATACTAAGGAAGAAGAAGACGTCGACTAATGACCCTCATGGTACAACATATCAAGGTGCAGGTGTAGAGTTGACGAAGGAGAGAATGCTTGTTATTGATGATACAGTTGTAATGAAAAGATACTCAAGATTGCAATAGTTTGTAATGTGGTTAATAAGGATATCTTGAATTTTTTGATCTAATATGCAAAGAAGAAGGATTTAGTGATGTTCATGTCAAGTTCCTTGGAGGTTTGAGCATCATGATTATCTTTAATTCACTGGAGGCTGCAAACAAAGTGACTACCCAGGCAAACCACCCGTTGAGAAGATGGATACATAAAGTCACAATGTGGAACGCCTCAAATTGGTCAGATGGTAGGATGGTATGGTTAAGGATATCAGGTGTTCTGGTCCTCTATTGGTTGGAAAATCATTATGTTCAATCACCGAATGGTGGGGTACGGTTTATGATATGGATAATTGTTCACTTTCCGGGAATCAAGATCTTATCTATGGCTTTTGTTAAACTAATGAACCCTGAGGTTGTAAATGATTCACTAAAACTTAAATACAGATCCAATGTGTATTTTATTAACATAAAAAAAAAAGCAAAGATAGTTCCCGTATTGGAAGGGGAAGAGGTTTTAAGTCTTGATCAGTCATATTGCTCTGTTTATAGTTCAAAGTTCGTTGATTTAGATGACTTGTCCTGTATTGATGAATTTTATGAGTCAACAAATGATGAAGATGCTTATCATGCCTAACATGGAGTTTGTAATGATTGGGTCAATATGAGTGATGGTCCTAAGAAGAAAGAGAACTCCGACTCTGTTAAATTTATAGGTGGAGACTTTTCCAGTGATTACTCTGATAACGGATGTCCAGATGTTGAGGTTTCAGGTAATAATTTCAGTAACGGTTTCGGAGATGCAAGGGGCAATAACATGAATGCAGAGAAAGATCAAGAATCGGTGTGTTTTGAGATGTACAACATGTCAAGTTGTAGATGTAGAGTTGACGAAAGAGAGAATGCTTGTTATTGATGATACCAGTTGTAATGAAAAGATACTCAAGAGTGCAATAGTTTGTAATGTGGTTAATAAAGATATCTTGAAATTTTTTGATCTAATATGCAAAGAAGAAGGATTTAGTGATGTTCATGTCAAGTTCCTTGGTGGTTTAAGTATCATGATCATCTTTAATTCATTGGAGGCTGCAAACAAAGTGACTACCCAGGCAAACCACCAGTTAAGAAGATGGATATATAAAGTCACAATGTGGAACGCCTCAAATTGGTCGGACGGTAGGATGGTATGGTTAAAGAATTCAGGTGTTCCAATCCACTATTGGTCTGAAAATCATTGTGTTCAATCGCCTAATAGTGGGGTACGATTTATGATATGGATTATTTTTCACTTTCCGGGAATCAAGAGCTTATCTATGGCAGGGTTTTTGTCAAACTAATGAACCCTAAGGTTGTAAATGATTTACTAAAACTTAAATACAGATCCGATGTGTATTTTATTAACATCAAAAAAGAAGTAAAGATAGTTCCCGTATGGGAAAGGGAAGAGATTTAAGTATGGATCAGTCATATTGCTCTGATTATAGTTCGGAGTACGTTGATTCAGATGACTTGTCCTGTAGTGATGAATTTTTTAAGTCAACAAATGATGAAGATGCTTATCATGCCTATCATGGAGTTTGTAATCATTGGGTCAATATGAGTGATGGTTCTAAGAAGAAAAGGAACTCCGTCTCTGTTAAATTTACAGGCAGAGACTTTTCCAGTGATTACTCCAGTAACGGATGTCCAAATGTAGAGGTTTCCGGTGATAATTTTGGTAACGGTGTCGGAGATGCAAGGGTCAATAACATCAATGCAGAGGAAGATCAAGAATCAGTGTGTTTTGGGATGTACAGTATTTTTGGGGATAACGAGGAAGTAGTTGCAGAGACAATGAGTGGTTTAATTCCAAACTTAATTCCAAGATTAATAGTAAAAATGAGGCTGAGGAAAAAGTACGGCTCGTGAGGGTAATAAAGTGTCAAACGGAAAACAAGATAATGACACTTGTAATCTGGAAACTAGTGCATATAATCAGCTCATTAGTGGAAATGGAAGCCCAAATCAAAACTATTGTAATAGGTCCATGAATTGTGGATGTGAGAGTAGGTCAAAAGGGCTAGATAATATGGCCAAAGATTCAGGTGGGCCAGTTAGTAAAGAAAATAAGTGTAGTGGGCCTAGTACAAATGGGGCTAATAATTCGTTAAATAAGTATTACAAAAAAATGGAGTTGATGCTAAGAACTATGGGCTGGATAATAATGTTAATGGCAAACAAAAAAGTGTTCCTTCTCCAGACATAGCTCTAATCGACTGAAGTATCTTTTTGCAATGGGTACTATTGGAATATGATTGGTAATTGGAAAGCGTCGTCGAGACTAATGAGGCTGAAGAATATGGCTAAAAGTGGGCATATCTTATCACAAATAATCGATATGAATGTAAGACGTGTTCTGAAAGATTCAGACCTAAATAACAGAATTTGAAGGGCAAATCTTCGCACGGAGATGAAGCTGGGGTGTTGTCCATCCAATCAATTAACAATGAAGAGCTTAGGGAATTTGTGACGATCCGGAAATTTCCGACCAAATTTAAATTAAATCTTAATATGATTTCGACACGATAAGCAAAGTTTGTAATGTTGAGTCTCAAAAATTTTGAAATTTTATTCATGTAATCAATTACCCTTTTGACTATTGACCGAAGATTCACGAATATCTATTTGTAAATAGATATATATATATATATATATATATATATATATATATATATATAAATATATATATACAATAAGTTGGAATATCAATTATTAAAATTAATTATAAATAACTTGCAATGTGTATTTAAAAACTGATTTACGTATATTAGATATATATATATATATATATATATATATATATATATATATATATATATATATATATATATATATATATAATTTCAAGTTATTTAGTAAACGATAGTAACATTCATTTATTGATTCGACTGATATTTAGATAAGTTAACTAAAACGTTTAAGATGAACAAGTAAAACACTAATTTGCTACAGTATTTTCGAATTGCTACAGTGCCCGAAAAGCTACAGTGTTTTCAAAAACCACTATTTGCTACAGTAAAAATCATTTTGCTACAGTAAAACACTATTTCAAAATGAAAATGTATGTATATTTAACAAATGTTATAAAATATAATATTAACTTAGATATAAAACGTTTTGATTTAAAATAATATTATTATATATTAATACGTTAATTTATAGACGCAAATGACCATAACCCTCAAATGAATAAGTTACACTTTGAGTGGAATAGTTTTTCATTGATTTGAGTCTTGTTATGTATAAAGGTACATCACACGAAACATATAGTACCAGTTTTCTAAGCGTACGAAAATGCGTTCGAGAAACCGGAATCGGGACATAAGTCGAGCGTCAACGTACAAGTTATCGGAACTAAAATTACAAGTCAACTATGCACAAGAATATAATATAATATATATAATTATATAAAATTATATATATTATATATATTTAAATATTATGTCGACGAACTAGCAAACAAAGGGAAATGAGCTGGATCAGCATCCCATGCGATCGCATGGGATTTGGGCATCACAGCCATGCGATCGCATGGCCATCACGAACCACAAATGTACTATAAAAAGGCCTGTTTGCTTGACGAATTACACACACCTACACACTCTTTCTTTCTATCCTTCTGTAATCTATATTTATATTTATATTATTATTATTATTATTATTATTATTATTATTATTATTATTATTATTATTATTATTATTATTATTATTATTATTATTATAATTAAGATTATATTATTATTATTATTATTAATTATTAATCTTATAGTTAGGAGTATTATTATTAGTATTATTATACATAAAATATTACGACGAGGTTATGCCCAAACGATTTCAAAACAAACTTTTCGAGCGGGATAGAGCTAAGAAAATTATGAGTTATAGCTATGGAGGTTATGGGTATTACTTGGGGGTTATGATCATGAGTCAAAGGTCAACCTAGCGTTTATCATTTCCGTTGCGTCTACGTACTTTCCTACAATATTGAATCACAATATTGATATGTGAGCATTCATATCTTATCTTTTATATGTTAATAGTGTATCCATGTCTAGTGCTCGATTATATATGTTTATGCATGCTTGTACGCTAAATTTCATCGTTAGATAGTTTTATGATGAATCACGAATTTAATACATATACTACTGATATAAGGTATATGATCCTCTGAAAAAATTATATGTATATTTTATATATATATGAATTTTGAGATCAAAATAAATCTTTTCGTACTAAGCTATTACGTGTAAATCTTAACTAGTAGGTACTACTCGGTTAGTTCATGTTACTGATATACTATGATGTACATCCCTCGTTAACCACAATCTTTGTTTCAACTCCATGAATTCCATTTCATAATAAACTAGGTATATTATTCAATTATATGTTTGATTTTATACTTTCATCTTCGATGTATTCGAAACTTTCTAGAAAACATCATTCGTACCTTGCGAAGTTAGCAAGAGTTACATGAGCACCAACATGATTCACTGAGGAAATATCAATAAAACTAAATAACGAAGTATTGATTACATTAGTGAAATACTCCGCGAAGATTATTAAATCTTTAATGTTTTAGAGATTATTTATTTCTAGTTCCAGCCAAAAATCAAATGAGTTTAATAGTATATTAACTCATTAAATCCGTATACATCCGAAGAAAATATACATATATATTTTCATAAAGACTGTAGTAAAATTCTTCTGTACAAAATATTATTTGTGAAATTTTTAACGGGTTGGTAATACCCGAGAGATATATAAATTCACAATTAATATGTTACATTCTTCGATTCTGATTCAGCAAATCAACTTCGACTTTTCATCCGAATAAGCCTTATTATAACCGTGATATATACGTTTGATCTTTTCGTCATCGTTACCGGGGAACCGTTTATATCCTACCACATTAGCAGTAAACTTATCAACAACTTCATTGATCTTTAACCTTCCGAAAAATCATTATATTCATTGAAACCCTATCATGTACTCATCTACATCTTGTAACAATAATTGCCATACCAACTACCGGGAATTAGCAATCAATATTTCGAATCACGCAGCATTTTTATATCAACAGTTATATGTATACATATAACATTCATCTCTTAGAATTATGATCTTCCATTCTAAAATTCTGAAAAGCAATTAGTCTACGAATCAATACTCTGAATGTTAAAAAAAAGTTGAAAGAAGCAGCAAAAACTGTAAATGACCTTAACAGTCGAAAGTTTGATGATAAATAATAGTGGCTGAAGAAGCTCAGAAGATGAGAAAATTTGGTACTGAAAAACGGATAAAGCAAACCATGAAGGAGGCTGTGGACAAATTACAAAGACTAAACCTGCCTTCAAAGAATCCAAATGATTCAGTGTCTGCTGAAGTCATTAACGAATACCTTGCTCCTAACTCTAAACCTTTGCGGACAAATCTTCTTCATCACCTTTCGATATTAGAAATTCTAAGATATCATCGTATCTTTCATTATAAATATCCTCGATATTTCTGAAGATATTTTCATAACTATTCTTATCTGAAATCATTTATCTCTTCGCATTATCTGTATTACATCATAAAGGAAACTGTTTAGTTTCTATATTCTGTAAACCTTCGAGTTTAAATTATGAATGTTTTGAAGAAGTGTTGGGAATTGAAGCATGAGTTAGTATAATATAATGACACTTGATCAATGTGATTATATTACAGTAAGTCATGCTGAGTTTCTAATAGAACGTGATAAAGGTTCACAGATCATACCCTCATCATGAACCATGTTACATAACTCTTTCATTCTATTTAACCTCTAAACATATCAAGAAAATATTGTTCTTGATAATTCGATCTTTTCCGAATATTCTGGTAATTTGACAAATAAAATCGTGCTATTACCTTTCCTTTCTGCTTTATATATTATGATTATTCGAAACTCCATACCTACAAATTCTGGCCATTACTTGCAAAAAGAAAACAAAAGCATGAAGCTCCGAAATAGAAATTGGAGTATAAATTGCAGCAAATAAGAGAGAGCATTAACCGTGGATGTCAATGATTATAGAAAGAAAGAAGCAGAGACATTGAAATATAAGAGAAGATATAAAGCTCAACAACAACCCAGAAATTACAAACCGTGTATATCGATGCATATAGCAATATAAAGATACGGGAGAACTAAAAACACTATAAAACCAAGAGTATAGTAGAAGTAAATAGATTCTTCCGGGGGTAGATGAAAAAGAAGAATGACAGATATGAAAGTTAGGAGTATATCAAGAATCAGAACTGGATGGAGCATATTAACGAATACTTTAAAGTATGAATTGAGGGAGAAAGAAGAGAAGATGTGAGCTGTGGAAATAAGGAAACGAAGGGAGTGGATTTATAGTAAAATATCCGACAGAGCAATCGAAACAGATTATTGCATTTAACTAAAGAAGATCCTAATTTCCTAAATTACCAAAGAATCAAATCTTATTACGAAGATTTTCTCTAAATCCCTTGAATTCCGGAAATCAACCATGACTACGTCACCAGTTAAGGCGAACATGTATTTACTCATCTTCACTCTTTTGCGATAGCTTCACTCGTACTCTTCACATAATCGAATTATTTTATCAATATTACTCATTGATGATAAAACTCTAATTTTCAACTCGTATTAGTCATGAAAACATACTTATTGTTAGCCATGACGACCTCGATCAAATTTCGGGACGAAATTTCTTTAACGGGTAGGTACTGTGACGACCCGGAAATTTCTGACCAAATTTAAATTAAATCTTTATATGATTTCGACACGATAAGCAAAGTTTGTAATGTTGATTCTCAAAAATTTTGGAATTTTATTCATGTAATCAATTACCCTTTTGACTATTGACCGACGATTCACGAACATCTATTTGTAAATAGAGATATATATATATATATATATATATATATATACACACAATAAGTTGGAATATTAATTATTAAAATTAATTATAAATAACTTGCAATGTGTATTTAAAAACTGATTTATGTATATTAAATAAAGATATATATATATATATATATATATATATATATATATATATATATATATATATATATATATATATATATATATATATATATATATATAACTTCAAGTTATTTAGTAAACGATAGTAACATTCATTTATTGATTCGATTGATATTTAGATAAGTTAACTAAAACGTTTAAGATTATCAAGTAAAACACTAATTTGCTACAGTATTTTCTAATTGCTACAGTGCCCGAAAAGCTACAGTATTTTCGAAAACCACTATTTGCTACAGTAAAATCATTTTGCTACAGTAAAACACTATTTCAAAATGAAAATGTATGTATATTTAACAAATGTTATAAAATATAATATTAACTTAGATATAAAATGTTTTGATTTAAAATAACATTATTATATATTAATACGTTAATTTATAGAAGCAAATGACCATAACACTCAAATGAATAAGTTACACTTTGAGTGGAATAGTTTTTCAATGATTTGAGAATTGTTATGAATAAAGGTACATTATGTAGTGACCCGAACTTTTGCATGTTTATATATATTAAATGAAATTTTTATTTACATGATTAAGTATTTCCAACATGTTAAGCAATCAAACTTGTTAAGACTTGATTAATTGAAATAGGTTTCATATAGACAATTGACCACCCAAGTTGACCGGTGATTCACGAACGTTAAAACTTGTAAAAACTATATGATGACACATATATGGATATATATATATATATATATATATATATATATATATATATATATATATAATGATAAGTAAACATATCATTAAGTATATTAACAATGAACTACATATGTAAAAACAAGACTACTAACTTAATGATTTTTAAATGAGACATATATGTAACGATTATCGTTGTAAAGACATTTAATGTATATATATCATATTAAGAGATATTCATACATGATAATATCATGATAATATAATAATTTAAAATCTCATTTGATATTATAAACATTGGGTTAACAACATTTAACAAGATCGTTAACCTAAAGGTTTCAAAACAACACTTACATATAACGACTAACGATGACTTAACGACTCAGTTAAAATGTATATACATGTAGTGTTTTAATATGTATTTATACACTTTTGAAAGACTTACATACACTTATCAAAATACTTCCACTTAACAAAAATGCTTACAATTACATCCTCGTTCAGTTTCATCAACAATTCTACTCGCATGCACCCGTATTCGTACTCGTACAATTCACAGCTTTTAGATGTATGTACTATTGGTATATACACTCCAATGATCAGCTCTTAGCAGCCCATGTGAGTCACCTAACACATTTGGGAACCATCATTTGGCAACTAGCATGAAATATCTCATAAAATTACAAAAATATGAGTAATCATTCATGACTTATTTACATGAAAACAAAATTACATATCCTTTATATCTAATCCATACACCAACGACCAAAAACACCTACAAACACTTTCATTCTTCAATTTTCTTCATCTAATTGATCTCTCTCAAGTTCTATCTTCAAGTTCTAAGTGTTCTTCATAAATTCTACAAGTTCTAGTTACATAAAATCAAGAATACTTTCAAGTTTGCTAGCTCACTTTCAATCTTGTAAGGTGATCATCCAACCTCAAGAAATCTTTGTTTCTTATAGTAGGTTATCATTCTAATACAAGGTAATAATCATATTCAAACTTTGGTTCAATTTCTATAACTATAACAATCTTATTTCAAGTGATGATCTTACTTGAACTTGTTTTCGTGTCATGATTCTGCTTCAAGAACTTCGAGCCATCCAAGGATCCGTTGAAGCTAGATCCATTTTTCTCTTTTCCAGTAGGTTTATCCAGGGAACTTAAGGTAGTAATGATGTTCATAACATCATTCGATTCATACATATAAAGCTATCTTATTCGAAGGTTTAAACTTGTAATCACTTGAACATAGTTTAGTTAATTCTAAACTTGTTCGCAAATAAAAGTTAATCCTTCTAACTTGACTTTTAAAATCAACCAAACACATGTTCTATATCTATATGATATGCTAACTTAATGATTTAAAACCTGGAAACACAAAAAACACTGTAAAACCGAATTTACGCCGTCGTAGTAACACCGCGGGCTGTTTTGGGTTAGCTAATTAAAAACTATGATAAACTTTGATTTAAAAGTTGTTCTTCTGGGATATTGATTTTTCTTATGAACATGAAACTATATCCAAAAATCATGGTTAAACTCAAAGTGTAAGTATGTTTTCTAAAATGGTCATCTAGACGTCGTTCTTTCGACTGAAATGACTACCTTTACAAAAATGACTTGTAACTTATATTTCCGACTATAAACCTATACTTTTTCTGTTTAGATTCATAAAATAGAGTTCAATATGAAACCATAGCAATTTGATTCACTCAAAACGGATTTAAAATGAAGAAGTTATGGGTAAAACAAGATTGGATAATTTTTCTCATTTTAGCTACGTGAAAATTGGTAACAAATCTATTCCAACCATAACTTAATCAACTTGTATTGTATATTATGTAATCTTGAGATACCATAGACACGTATACAATGTTTCGACCTATCATGTCGACATATCTATATATATTTCGGAACAACCATAGACACTCTATATGTGAATGTTGGAGTTAGCTATACAGGGTTGAGGTTGATTCCAAAATATATATAGTTTGAGTTGCGATCAATACTGGGATATGTATACACTGGGTCGTGGATTGATTCAAGATAATATTTATCGATTTATTTCTGTACATCTAACTGTGGACAACTAGTTGTAGGTTACTAACGAGGACAGCTGACTTAATAAACTTAAAACATCAAAATATATTAAAAGTGTTGTAAATATATTTTGAACATACTTTGATATATATATGTATATATTGTTATAGGTTTGTGAATCAACCAGTGACCAAGTCTTACCTCCCGACGAAGTAAAAATCTGTGAATGTGAGTTATAGTCCCACTTTTAAAATCTAATATTTTTGGGATGAGAATACATGCTGGTTTTATAAATGATTTACAAAATAGACACAAGTACGTGAAACTACATTCTATGGTTGAATTATCGAAATCGAATATGCCCCTTTTTATTAAGTATGGTAATCTAAGAATTAGGGAACAGACACCCTAATTGATGCGAATCCTAAAAATAGATCTATTGGGCCTAACAAACCTCATCCAAAGTACCGGATGCTTTAGTACTTCGAAATTTATATCATATCCGAAGGGTGTCCCGGAATGATGGGGATATTCTTATATATGCATCTTGTTAATGTCGGTTACCAGGTGTTCACCATATGAATGATTTTTATCTCTATGTATGGGATGTGTATTGAAATATGAAATCTTGTGGTCTATTATTATGATTTGATAATATATAGGTTAAACCTATAGCTCACCAACATTTTTTGTTGACGTTTTAAGCATGTTTATTCTCAGGTGATTATTAAGAGCTTCCGCTGTCGCATACTTAAATAAGGACAAGATTTGGAGTCCATGCTTGTATGATATTGTGTAAAAACTGCATTCAAGAAACTTATTTTGTTGTAACATATTTGTATTGTAAACCATTATGTAATGGTCGTGTGTAAACAGGATATTTTAGATTATCATTATTTGATAATCTACGTAAAGCTTTTTAAACCTTTATTGATGAAATAAAGGTTATGGTTTGTTTTAAAATGAATGCAGTCTTTGAAAAACGTCTCATATAGAGGTCAAAACCTCGCAACGAAATCAATTAATATGGAACGTTTTTAATCAATAAGAACGGGACATTTCAGTTGGTATCCGAGCGTTGGTCTTAGAGAACCAGAATTTTGCATTAGTGTGTCTTATCGAGTTTGTTAGGATGCATTAGTGAGTCTGGACTTCGACCGTGTTTACTTGAAAAATGATTGCTTAACAAATTTTGTTGGAAACTATATATTTTTAACATGTGAATATTATGTGATATATTAATCTCTTAACGCGTTTGATATTATGTGATAGATGTCTACCTCTAGAACAAGTCCCATTGACTCACCTAATAATAATGAAGAGTCAAATGTAAATTGGAATGATTCATGGACTGATTCACAAGTTCCCGAAGAGGAACCGGAAGAAGAGTCGGAACCGAAAGAAGAATCGGAACCGGAAGAAGAATTGGAATCGGAAGAAGAATCGGAACCGGATGAAGAAATAGAACCGGTGGGGGAAATAATAAAACGGTTAAGTAAAAGAAAATCCTCAACCAACCGACCAAGGTTAATTATGGTCAATGGTGTTTCCGCCAAGGAAGCAAAATATTGGGAGGATTACCAATTCTCCGATGAATCGGATTCCGACGAGAATTCCGATGATGTTATAGAAATTACCCCAACTGAATTTAAAAAGGCAAAAGAAAATAATAAGGGAAAGGACATAAAAATAGAGAAATCTAATTCCAACCCCGATGAACTTTATATGTATCTTCAACCCCCGAAGTCCTTAAGTTGTAACAATGACCCGGGAACCTCTAAACCACCAGGTTTTTCTAAACCAATGTGGAAAACGACGACTCGTATTAGGGGAACATCATATATCCCTAGAAACTTGGCAAAACGAACCAAAACCGAAGAAGAAGAAACGAGCGAGTCGGAATAAGATAGTTGTATTCGTGTGGTGTAATATATGTAATATAGTGTGCTTATGCTTTATGATATATGTAAAAATTGCTTGTATTAATAAGTATTTTTTTTTATGAATCTAACTCTTGTCTATTTTACAGTATAAAAACACAAAATGGATAGACAACCCAATATTTTAAGAGACCTACCCGGAGACATGATTGATGAAATCTTGTCTAGAGTCGGTCAGAATTCTTCGGCACAACTATTTAAGGCGAGATCAGTTTGTAAGACATTCGAAGAACGTTCCAAGAATGCCTTGGTTTATAAAAGGCTTTCGTTCGAAAGATGGGGGATATCACATTGGGAAATCCATAAGTTACGATGTGTTTACTTTGACGCATATATTGCGGGGAACCCAAATGCTATTTTACGCAATGGGTTAAGAAATTATTTTGACTCAATATATCCGAATATTGGAATTTGTGATTTAGAAAAAGCGGCTAACATGCAACATAAAGAAGCATGTTATGCTTATGGATTAGTAATGTTCGCTTCTCACCAAAGTGAGAACAAGAACATCGGGCTACAACTATTAAACAAAACGTTCCCACAAGTGACGGAGTCGGTAATTGGGGTAAGAAATGAGGTTTTTAGATTGTTACGGGACTGTTGGACATTACGTAACCCTCGTCCCTTTGATGACGTTACAACACGCTGTCTTATCAACGGCCATAACGGTTATGTTCCACAAGACCAAGGATGGGAAGTAGTCCTAGTAAAACCAGAATGCATGACTTGTTTCTGGACGTATGAATTACGTGTCTTTATTGCCTTTGCTGAACGACTTGTGTACTAGCTAGAATTATCTTCACAACTATCTTGTATCAAAGTTATTGTGTGCTATATTTCATGCTTTATGTAAAATAAGCAGTATTGTAAGTTTGTAAAATATTGTATAAAAGTTTGAAAGCGATATATTATTATAATTAGTTTTTCATATAGAATTGTAGTAGTTGAATTGTATATTAGCTACTAAGTATGAACTTAACGGGTAGGTACTACCCGAATTTAAACTTATAAAACGCTAATATGAAGAAAAAGCTTTTATAAATGAGTTCATATTATGCTACGAAATACTATTAACTACTCTTAATATTCTGTATGATTAACTTGTTCCATTTGACTATTTTGAAGGAAATGGCACCGACTACTCGACACACCGTGAATATGAATGAAGAGGAATTCCGTACTTTTCTAACTTCAAACATAGCCGCAGTACAGGCTGCGCTACATACCAACAATAACCTTGGATCTAGCAGTACAGGAAATCGTGTAGGATGCACCTACAAAGAATTCACTGCCAGCAAACCTTTGGAATTTGATGGAACCAAAGGACCGATCGGATTGAATCGGTGTTTGCCATAAGTAAGTGTACTGAAGAGGACAAAGTGTAGTACGCTACGCATACCTTCACAGGTTCTGCGTTAACATGGTGGAATACCTATCTAGAGCAAGTGGGACAAGATGATGCATACGCACTACCGTGGTCAGCATTCAAGCACTTGATGAACGAGAAGTACCGTCCCAGAACCGAGGTCAATAAGCTCAAGACAGAACTTAGAGGGTTACGAACCCAAGGATTTGATATTACCACGTACGAAAGACGATTCACAGAATTGTGCCTATTGTGTCCGGGAGCGTTCGAAGATGAGGAAGAGAAGATCGACGCGTTTGTGAAAGGATTACCGGAAAGAATCCAAGAAGATATAAGTTCACACGAGCCCGCCTCCATACAACAGGCATGTAGAATGGCTCACAAACTAGTGAACCAGATTGAGGAAAGAATTAAAGAACAGACGGCTGAAGAGGCTAATGTGAAGTAAGTTAAAAGAAAGTGGGAGGAAAACGGTGATAAGAATCACCAATACAACAACAGCAATTACAATAATAATCGCAACAATTATCCCAACAATCGCAACATCAATCGCAACTACAACAAACGGCCCAACAACAACAACAACAACAACAACAACAACAACAACAGCAACTACAACAATCATCCCAACAACAATAACAACCGCAACAACAACAATAATCAGAAGCAGCTATGCCAAAGGTGTGAAAAGTATCACTCGGAGTTCTGCACTAAATTTTGCAACAAGTGTAAAAGAAATGGTCATAGCGCGGCGAAGTGTGAGGTCTACGGACCAGGGGTTAACAGAACGAAAGGAACAAATGGCGTCGGAACGAGTAATGGCGGAGCAAGTAGTGTCGGAGCAAGTTATGCCAATGTAGTTTGTTATAAATGTGGAAAACTGGGCCACATTATTAGAAATTGCCCGAACTAGGAGAACACGAATGGACAAGGCCGCGGAAGAGTTTTCAATATTAATGCGGCAGAGGCACAGGAAGACCCGGAGCTTGTTACGGGTACATTTCTTATTGACAATAAATCTGCTTACGTTTTATTTGATTCGGGTGCGGATAGAAGCTATATGAGTAGAGATTTTTGTGCTAAATTAAGTTGTCCATTGACGCCTTTGGATAGTAAATTTTTACTCGAATTAGCAAATGGTAAATTAATTTCAGCAGATAATATATGTCGGAATCGAGAAATTAAACTGGTTAGCTAAATATTTAAGATTGATTTGATACCAGTAGAGTTAGGGAGTTTTGATGTAATAGTTGGCATGGACTGGCTGAAGAAGGTGAAAGCAGAGATCGTATGTTATAAAAATGCAATTCACATTGTACGAGAAGAAGGAGAACCCTTAATGGTGTACGGAGAAAAGGGAAACATGAAGCTACATCTTATTAGTAATTTGAAGGTACAAAAACTAATAAGAAAAGGTTTCTATGCTGTTCTAGCACACGTCGAGAAAGTACAAACTGAAGAAAAGAGCATCAATGATGTTCCCGTCGCAAAAGAATTTCCCAATGTATTTCCGAAAGGATTACCGGGACTACCTCCACATCGATCTGTTGAATTTCAAATAGATCTTGTACCAGGAGCTGCACCAATAGCTCGTGCTCCTTATAGACTCGCACCCAGCGAGATGAAAGAACTGCAAAGCCAACTGCAAGAACTATTAGAACGTGGTTTCATTCGACCAAGCACATCACCATGGGGAGCTCCTGTTTTGTTTGTCAAGAAGAAAGATGGTACATTCAGGTTGTGTATCGACTACCGAGAGTTGAACAAACTTACCATCAAGAACTGCTACCCACTACCGAGAATCGACAACTTATTTGATCAACTACAAGGCTCGTCTATTTATTCAAAGATTGACTTACGTTTCGGGTATCATCAAATGCGGGTGAAAGAAGATGATATTCCAAAGACTGCTTTTAGAACACGTTACGGTCATTACGAGTTTATGGTCATGTTGTTTGGTTTAACTAATGCACCAGCTGTGTTCATGGACCTTATGAACCGAGTGTGTGGACCATACCTTGACAAGTTTGTCATTGTTTTCATTGATGACATACTTATTTACTCAAAGAATGACCAAGAACACGGTGAACATTTGAGAAAGGTGTTAGAAGTATTGAGGAAGGAAGAATTGTACGCTAAGTTTTCAAAGTGTGCATTTTGGTTGGAAGAAGTTCAATTCCTCGGTCACATAGTGAACAAAGAAGGTATTAAGGTGGATCCGGCAAAGATAGAAACTCTTGAAAAGTGGGAAACCCCGAAAACTCCGAAACACATACGCCAGTTTTTAGGACTAGCTGGTTACTACAGAAGGTTCATCCAAGACTTTTCCAGAATAGCAAAACCCTTGACTGCATTAACGCATAAAGGGAAGAAATTTGAATGGAATGATGAACAAGAGAAAGCGTTTCAGTTATTGAAGAAAAAGCTAACTACGGCACCTATATTGTCATTGCCTGAAGGGAATGATGATTTTGTGATTTATTGTGACGCATCAAAGCGAGGTCTCAGTTGTGTATTAATGCAACGAACGAAGGTGATTGCTTATGCGTCTATACAATTGAAGATTCACGAACAAAATTATACGACGCATGATTTGGAATTAGGCGCGGTTGTTTTTGCATCAAAGACTTGGAGGCACTACTTATATGGGGTCAAAAGTATTATATATACCGACCACAAAAGTCTTCAACACATATTTAATCAGAAACAACTGAATATGAGGCAGCGTAGGTGGATTGAATTGTTGAATGATTACGACTTTGAGATTCGTTACCACCCGGGGAAGGCAAATGTGGTAGCCGATGCCTTGAGCAGGAAGGACAGAGAACCCATTCGAGTAAAATCTATGAATATAATGATTCATAATAACCTTACTACTCAAATAAAGGAGGCGCAACAAGGAGTTTTAAAAGAGGGAAATTTAAAGGATGAAATACCCAAAGGATCGGAGAAGCATCTTAATATTCGGGAAGATGGAATCCGGTATAGGGCTGAAAGAATTTGGGTACCAAAATTTGGAGATATGAGAGAAATGGTACTTAGAGAAGCTCATAAAACCAGATACTCAATACATCCTGAAACGGGGAAGATGTACAAGGATCTTAAGAAACATTTTTGGTGGCCAGGTATGAAAGCCGATATTGCTAAATATTTAGGAGAATGTTTAACGTGTTCTAAGGTCAAAGCTGAACATCAGAAACCATCAGGTCTACTACAACAACCTGAAATTCCGGAATGGAAATGGGAAAACATTACCATGGATTTCATTACTAAATTGCCAAGGACTACAAGTGGTTATGATACTATTTGGGTAATAGTTGATCGTCTCACCAAGTCAGCACACTTCCTGCCAATAAAAGAAGATGACAAGATGGAGAAGTTAGCACGATTGTATTTGAAGGAAGTCGTCTCCAGACATGGAATACCAATCTCTATTATCTCTGAAAGGGATGGCAGATTTATTTCAAGATTCTGGCAGACATTACAGCAAGCATTGGGAACTCGTCTAGACATGAGTACTGCCTATCATCCACAAACTGATGGTCAGAGCAAAAGGATGATACAAACGCTTGAAGACATGCTACGAGCTTGTGTTATTGATTTCGGAAACAGTTGGGATCGACATCTACCGTTAGCAGAATTTTTCTACAACAACAGCTACCATTCAAGCATTGAGATGGCGCTGTTTGAAGCACTTTATGGTAGAAAGTGTAGGTCTCCGATTTGTTGGAGTGAAGTGGGGGATAGACAGATTACGGGTCCGGAGATAATACAAGAAACTACCGAGAAAATCATCTAAATTCAACAAAGATTGAAAACCGCCCAGAGTCGACAAAAGAGCTACGCGGACAGTAAAAGAAAAGATATAGAGTTTGAAATTGGAGAAATGGTCATGCTTAAGGTTTCACCTTGGAAAGGCGTTGTTCGATTTGGTAAACGGGGGAAACTAAATCCAAGGTACATTGGACCATTCAAGATTATAGATCGTGTCGGACCAGTAGCTTACCAACTGGAGCTACCTCAATAACTCGCGGCTGTACATAACAGTTTCCACGTCTCAAATTTGAAGAAATGTTTTGCTAAAGAAGATCTCACTATTCCGTTGGACGAAATCCAAATCAATGAAAAACTTCAATTCATTGAAGAACCCGTCGAAATAATGGATCGTGAGGTTAAGAGACTTAAACAAAACAAGATACCGATTGTTAAGGTTCGATGGAATGCTCGTAGAAGACCCGAGTTCACCTGGGAGCGTGAAGATCAGATGAAGAAGAAATACACGCATTTATTTCCAGAAGATACGTCAACACCTCCAACTGCTTAAAATTTCGGGACGAAATTTATTTAACGCGTAGGTACTGTAGTGACCCGAACTTTTCCATGTTTATATATATATTAAATGAAATTGTTATTTACATGATTAAGTGTTTCCAACATGTTAAGCAATCAAACTTGTTAAGACTCGATTAATTGAAATAGGTTTCATATAGACAATTGACCACCCAAGTTGACCGGTGATTCACGAACGTTAAAACTTGTAAAAACTATATGATGACATATATATGGATATATATATATATATATATATATATATATATATATATATATATATATATATATATCCATATATATATATATATATATATATATATATATATATATATATATATATATATATATATATATATATATATATTTATAGTTAACATGATATTATGATAAGTAAACATATCATTAAGTATATTAACAATGAACTACATATGTAAAAACAAGACTACTAACTTAATGATTTTTAAACGAGACATATATGTAACGATTATCGTTGTAAAGACATTTAATGTATATATATCATATTAAGAGATATTCATACATGATAATATCATGATAATATAATAATTTAAAATCTCATTTGATATTATAAACATTGGGTTAACAACATTTAACAAGATCGTTAACCTAAAGGTTTCAAAACAACACTTACATATAACGACTAACGATGACTTAACGACTCAGTTAAAATGTATATACATGTAGTGTTTTAATATGTATTTATACAATTTTGAAAGACTTCCATACACTTATCAAAATACTTCCACTTAACAAAAATGCTTACAATTACATCCTCGTCCAGTTTCATCAACAATTCTACTCGTATGCACCCGTATTCGTACTCGTACAATACACAGCTTTTAGATGTATGTACTATTGGTATATACACTCTAATGATCAGATCTTAGTAGCCCATGTGAGTCACCTAACACATGTGGGAACCATCATTTGGCAACTAGCATAAAATATCTCATAAAATTACAAAAATATGAGTAATCATTCATGACTTATTTACATGAAAACAAAATTACATATCCTTTATATCTAATCCATACACCAACGACCAAAAACACCTACAAACACTTTCATTCTTCAATTTTCTTTATCTAATTGATCTCTCTCAAGTTCTATCTTCAAGTTCTAAGTGTTCTTCATAAATTCTACAAGTTCTAGTTACATAAAATCAAGAATACTTTCAAGTTTGCTAGCTCACTTCCAATCTTGTAAGGTGATCATCCAACCTCAAGAAATCTTTGTTTCTTATAGTAGGTTATCATTCTAATACAAGGTAATAATCATATTCAAACTTTGGTTCAATTTCTATAACTATAACAATCTTATTTCAAGTGATGATCTTACTTGAACTTGTTTTCGTGTCATGATTCTGCTTCAAGAACTTCGAGCCATCCAAGGATCCGTTGAAGCTAGATCCATTTTTTTCTTTTCCAGTAGGTTTATCCAAGGAACTTAAGGTAGTAATGATGTTCATAACATTATTCAATTCATACATATAAAGCTATCTTATTCGAAGGTTTAAACTTGTAATCACTAGAACATTGTTTAGTTAATTCTAAACTTGTTCGCAAACAAAAGTTAATCCTTCTAACTTGACTTTTAAAATCAACTAAACACATATTCTATATCTATATGATATGCTAACTTAATGATTTAAAACCAGGAAACACGAAAAACACTGTAAAACCGAATTTACGCCGTCGTAGTGACACTGCGGGCTGTTTTGGGTTAGCTAATTAAAAACTATGATAAACTTTGATTTAAAAGTTGTTCTTCTGAGAAAATGATTTTTCTTATGAACATGAAACTATATCCAAAAATCATGGTTAAACTCAAAGTGTAAGTATGTTTTCTAAAATGGTCATCTAGACGTCGTTCTTTCGACTGAAATGACTACCTTTACAAAAATGACTTGTAACTTATATTTTAGACCATAAACCTATACTTTTTCTATTTGGATTCATAAAATAGAGTTCAATATGAAACCATAGCAATTTGATTCACTCAAAACGGATTTAAAATGAAGAAGTCATGGGTAAAACAAGATTGGATAATTTTTCTCATTTTAGCTACGTGAAAATTGGTAACAAATCTATTCCAACCATAACTTAATCAACTTGTACTGTATATTATGTAATCTTGAGATACCATAGACACGTATACAATGTGTCGACCTATCATGTCGACACATCTATATATATTACGAAACAACCATAGACACTCTATATGTGAATGTGGGAGTTAGCTATACAGGGTTGAGGTTGATTCCAAAATATATATAGTTTGAGTTGTGATCAATAGTGAGATACGTATACACTGAGTCGTGGATTGATTCAAGATAATATTTATCGATTTATTTCTGTACATCTAACTGTGGACAACTAGTTGTAGGTTACTAACGAGGACAGCTGACTTAATAAACTTAAAACATCAAAATATATTAAAAGTGTTGTAAATATATTTTGAACATACTTTGATATATATGTATATATTGTTATAGGTTCGTGAATCAACCAGTGGCCAAGTCTTACTTCCCGACGAAGTAAAAATCTGTGAATGTGAGTTATAGTCCCACTTTTAAAATCTAATATTTTTGGGATGAGAATAAATGCAGGTTTTATAAATAATTTACAAAATAGACACAAGTACGTGAAACTACATTCTATGGTTGAATTATCGAAATCGAATATGCCCCTTTTTATTAAGTCTGGTAATCTAAGAATTAGGGAACAGACACCCTAATTGACGCGAATCCTAAAGATAGATCTATTGGGCCTAACAAACCCCATCCAAAGTACCGGATGTTTAGTACTTCGAAATTATATCATATCCGAAGGGTGTCCCTGAATAATGGGGATATTCTTATATATGCATCTTGTTAATGTCAGTTACCAGGTGTTCACCATATGAATGATTTTTATCTCTATGTATGGGATGTGTATTGAAATATGAAATCTTGTGGTCTATTATTATGATTTGATAATATATAGGTTAAACCTATAGCTCACCAACATTTTTTGTTGACGTTTTAAGCATGTTTATTCTCAGGTGATTATTAAGAGCTTCCGCTGTCGCATACTTAAATAAGGACGAAATTTGGAGTCCATGCTTGTATGATATTGTGTAAAAACTGCATTCAAGAAACTTATTTTGTTGTAACATATTTGTATTGTAAACCATTATGTAATGGTCGTGTGTAAACAGGATATTTTAGATTATCATTATTTGATAATCTACGTAAAGCTTTTAAACCTTTATTGATGAAATAAAGGTTATGGTTTGTTTTAAAATGAATGCAGTCTTTGAAAAACGTCTCATATAGAGGTCAAAACCTCGCAACGAAATCAATTAATATGGAACGTTTTTAATCAATAAGAACGGGACATTTCACATTACACGAAACATAAAGTACCAGTTTTCTAAGCGTACTAAAATGGGTTCGAGAAACCGGAACCGGGACATAAGTCGAGCATCAACGTACAAGTTATCGGAACTAAAATTACAAGTCAACTATGCACAAGAATATAATATAATATATAATTATATAAAATTATATATATTATATATATTTAAATATTATGTAGACGAACTAGCAAACAAAGGGAAATGAGCTGGATCAGCATCCCATGCGATCGCATGAGATTTGGGCATCACAGCCATGCGATCGCATGGCCATCACGAACCACAAATGTACTATAAAAAGGCCTGTTTGCTCGACGAATTACACACACCTACAAACTCTTTCTTTCTATCCTTCTATAATCTATATTTATATTTATATTATTATTATTATTAATATAATTATTATTATTATTATTATTATTATTATTATTATTATTATTATTATTATTATTATTATTATTATTATTATTATTATTATTATAATTAAGTTTAATATTAATATTATTATTAATCTTAAAGTTAGGAGTATTATTATTAGTATTATTATTAGTATTATTATACATAAAATATTACGACGAGGTTATGCCCAAACGATTTCAAAACAAGCTTTTCGAGCGGGATAGAGCTAAGGAAATTATGAGTTATAGCTATGGAGGTTATGGGTATTACTTGGGGGTTATGATCATGAGTCAAAGGTCAACCTAGCGTTTATCATTTCCGTTGCGTCTACGTACTTTCCTACAATATTGAATCACAATATTGATACGTGAGCATTCATATCTTATCTTTTATATATTAATAGTGTATCCATGTCTAGTGCTCGAGTATTTATGTTTATGCATGCTTGTACGCTAAATTTCATCGTTAGATAGTTTTATGATGAATCACGAATTTAATACATATACTACTGATATAAGGTATATGATATGCATGTTATTGGAAAGCTGGCGAAAAATTAATAACTTTTCATTTAGAAATCGCGTGATTTCGATGAACGAATTAAAAGATATGATCAACTGAATTATAATTGAAATTGCTTTTGAATCTGCAATTAATATTTAAACAACTTGTTTATAAGATTGATAAATTGAATTTTTAGATATTAATAGTCGAGTAAATGAACTCTTATATAAGACACGTCTCGTTTTGTTGAACAATTGTCAAAGTTGACTGTCTTATCATGTTTTAAAACTTTATAAACACTATAATCTGATTTTACAAGTATTGGAAAACTATGTGAAATAATAAACATGTATAGATTTAAAGATCATATTAGGTCAGGTTGACTTTTGAGATGACTTTTGTTAACTTTTGCATATCGGTCTCGAGCATTAGGATTGTGATACACTATGACCTGACCTAGCTTGTTAGACATGTATTGACCAACATATGTTCTTTTGGTTGAGATCTACGGTTATTTTGCATTCCGAGTTTCGGTCACATTTCGGTGAATGACCTTATGTGCTGCTAAGGTGAGTTTATAGATCCCTTTTTAGTTGCTTTTGCAATCTATATTTTTGGGCTGAGAATACATGCACTTTATTTTAAACGCAATGGATACAAGTACATACTAAATTCTACACCGAGTTTGAACCGAAAATCCCTTAGATTTGGTAACTAGTAACTGCCGGTTATAAGAACTGGTGGGCGCGAATAGTTGTATATGGATCCATAGGGCTTGACATCCCCGTCTGTTCCAGGTATAGAAACCCTAGCCTGAACTATAAAGCAGACGTATGCTATTTGAAGTTAGTACAAGATGGTTTGCGTGTATTGTACATGTTGGTTGCATGTATGTTAAAACAGGGGTACTTATTATATAGACGTTAAAGTTTAGTTACCAGGGTGCTCAATTTTGTAGAATATTTTGATAAACGTTTCTGGATGAAACAACTGAAATCTTGTGATCCACTTTTATATACAGATTATGCGCAACATTAAAACTATGAACTCACCAACCATTGTGTTGACACTTTTAAGCATGTTTATTCTCAGGTTCCTAGAAGTCTTCCGCTATTTGCTTATACGTTATACAAGCTATGTGCATGGAGTCATACATGCTTTATTCGAGAAAACTTTGCATTCACAAAATCATCACCATGTATCTTATTTTGACTGCATTGACAACAGATGTATTATGGTAAACTATTATTTACGGTGATTGTCTATATGTAGAAATCATCAGATGTCGAAAACCTTGGAAATTGATATTCATTTATGGTGTGCCTTTTCAAAAGAATGCAATGTTTACAAAATGTATCATGTAGAGGTCAGTACATCACTATGAAATTGATGAATGACGTATTCGTCTAAATGGATTTGGACGGGTCTTCACAGTTGGTATCAGAGCTTGAGGTCATAGGGAACCAGAATGTGCATTAGTGTGTTTAACTGGTAATTGTTAGGATGTATTAGTGAGTCTAGACTATGACCGTATCTGTTTTTACCGAGTTTTACTTATCATTTCTTATTGGAAATTACATGCTTATCAGTCTTAAGTCTAGACACGTTTCCTGCATTTATTGCATACATAATGTACAGACGAATTCATATCTTAGCATATCTATTACTGTAAACTTTGCTTGACATCTCCCGAAAATTTCTCCGTGATTTATGGAATTTTGGTATTATATATACATATGTAAATTATGTATTGAATAGTACCAATCTAAATTCTATAATTTATTTCATATCAAAAATCATCTCCCTAATTATACAAGATGGATCCCGTATCTAGTTCAAATTCCTTAAACTCCGACAGCTATTCCGATATGGATATTCACCTTAACTCCGAAGACAGTGTAACCGGAATGGATCAACCAATCAGGCATCACCTATTTTGGATGAATTGGGGATGGGTTCGTATCCTACTTAGTCATTGGAGACAAGAAGAAGGTGATCACTTCCATCCACCACATTCCCTATTGGCGAAGAACCTGAAGCACTTACCGGCGAACTTGTTCGTAATACCATTTTCTCTCTCATCTCCAGAGTATCTCGTCATGATTATATACTATCTCAAATTTTGGATCTTATTCATCCGCTCGTCCAAGCCGCAAATCATCCCGGTGTAGTAGAAGAAGTCAACGAGCTTCGCGCTCGGGTAGTGGCTTTGGAGAATATGGTGCACAGATTACAAGCACCAACAGCATCACCGGCATCAACAGTACCACCATCATCAACACCAACAGTATCATTACCACCACCAACAACAACATCTGCATCTCACACCTCAACATCACAATCTGTACCTCGAACATCAACGTCATACGCACCATAGATACCAAGGAATATCAACAACAACAAACGATGAAGTATTGATTCATAACTTCATCGAAGAAATATTCTGCAGAGAATATGTAGTTTCTAAAAGTTTTAGAGATTACTTATTCTAGTTCTAATTGTAAACCAGATGAGTGAGCGAATAGAAATGATGAAATAAAACCCTGATCAGAATGGTGCACGATTTACAAGCTAGATCTATTTTACCAGCAGCATCAACAGTACCGTCAGCGTCACTAGCACCGTCAGTATCGTCAGCATCGTCATCATCAGCAGCATCTACAACATCACAAGCTCCGCCAGACCCATAATCACCGAAAACATCATCACTAATCAACAACGCGTATATCGTATCAACGAGTTATGAAGTATTAACTCAATCCCTCTGAAGAAATTATATGTATATTTTATATATATATATATATATATATATATATATATATATATATATATATATATATATATATATATATATATATATGTATATGAATTTTGAGATCAAATTAAATCTTTTCGTACTAAGCTATTACGTGTGAATCTTAACTAGTAGGTACTACTCGGTTAGTTCATGTTACTGATATACTATGATGTACATCCTTCGTTAACCACAATCTCCGTTTCAACTCCATGAATTCCATTTCATAATAAACTAAGTATATTATTCAATTATATGTTTGATTTTATACTTTCATCTTCGATGTATTCGAAACTTTCTAGAAAGCATCATTCGTACCTTGCGACTTTTCAAGAGACCAAGTGTCGAAGTCTTTGTAACAGCTGGGTTGGTTCCTTGTAGGGTAATAGTGAGTTTGGGTTTATACAAAAGGAAGTTGTCGGTAACTAGGGTAGGTTGTTATTGGTATGGAATACGACTAGTTTCGTGGTTGAAAGTCCTATAATTAATGAATTTTTCTTAGCTATTCGTGGGAAGTGGTGTGGCTCCGATCTGGAATCAATAATTGTTAGTGTCTACGGGCCGCACAAAGATTCGAAAAATACCATACATGTGGAATGCTCTTGATGGTATTATTCAAAATATTGATTCGGATTGGGTAGTTTGTGGGGACTTTAATGAGGTTAGAGAACAGTCGGACCGGTTAAATTGTACAATTTACCAAGCTCGTGCCAATCGTTTAATGAATTAATTGCATGGAATAACTTGATTGAGATACCAATTAATGGAAATAAATTTACTCGTATTAATGATGATGGTACTAAGTTTAGTTAGTTAGATCGTTTCCTAGTGAATGATAATTTCATTAAATTTTGGAAAGATCTCTCGGTTGTTACACTAGAAAGGATGGAATCAGACCATTGTCCATTAATTCTTAGTGAAAAGTTCGTTGATTTTGGACCTAAACCGTTAATTCTTATCTATTTTAAAAAATAAATTGTTAATTTAGGCCAACCTAAAAAGTAGTGGATTAATAAATCGAGTCGGGATGGAAAGAGTACACTTGTTTAAAAGCAAATGTTGTTAGAACTATTGATTGTTAATAGTGCGTCATATGATTTGCAAGCATAAAAAAGCCTTTACAAGACGAAAGGGGTGCTTAAAAGGCATGAGAAACGACATTAAACACATTTTATGAATAGATATGTTCATCGTTCTTCGGCAATAATCATATTAAAATAACAAATCAGACCATCCAGTGATTTGCGTAAACCCTTAATGATGCTTTTTATGCTTAAGCCCTAAAAAGAACACATGAACATTGTAGATATCACGTCAGCGTAAAGCACCAAGTCGATTATGCGATTTCACATAAATTAATCAATCGTAGCGTACACGTGTCTTCGAACATTAGGGGGCACTCACGCCTATAAATATGCCACATGGGCCATGATTTTTTTAGGGACATGGACTTGTGACTAAGAACTCATTTTCTCTTTCACATAGTACTTTTTCACTCTAGAACTTCTATACTTAGCCGCAAAGCGCTAAGCGGACCAACTCACAGTTTGATCCCGCGAGATTGATTTAAGCCACCCCACAGTTTTAGACCATGATTCAGGTATGCAGGGACTTTGTCCCAAGAGTAATAATCAATCGACAATCTACCTCACCCACGCTAAGGTTGCACTGATACATATAAGCCGCTGGCCGAAAATAGGTATCATCAATTGTCATACCGAATGAAATATGTAGTTGGCACACCGTTATTAATCGGTGACGAGGATGCTCTTTCGAAGTGCTAGATTTTGTGTTTATGTTTTGTCGTAGTTTGGTCTAATTTTTTATTTTTGTTTATGTTTATTTGGTTGGCCTATTGCTCTTATTTATGTTAGGTTTTAAGTATTTGGTGGTTGTTTGGTTTTACCGTTTCTTTGGTCAGATGTTTGTATTCGACTCTTCTGCTTCTTTTTGCTCGAGTTCTTTTATTTTCGGATGGATTGTAAATTTTTTATATAGTTTGTTTTCTGAAAGAAAAAAAGAAAAAACTAATCTGCATCAAGACTCGTTGAAGCATCGTTGTAGAGTGTGGTTATCACACGCTAGGTGACGAGTATGTTAGTACTCGTATTTGTTAATCTTAAAAAAGTAAAATATTCAATCATTTGACAATCAAGAGGCCTAATCTATGGGTCACATGGTTGGTGTTCGGTTGAAAAATAACACCTTATGTCCACTCGTTGTCCACATTTTTGTAGACAATGTAGGCGGCGCGTAGCATCCGGACTTTATAATCTATATCAGATTGCACCCCATGTTAGTTTATATTTACAATTTACTCCCTGCTAGTTGTATCTTTTTTACTTTTAACAATTTGGAATGTGATTTTGTTTATGAAGACATGTTTAATGTTTAATTAATATCTATTGTTCATATTTCATATAGTTAAGATGTATTTGTTACTTCAGATGGGTAGAGAGAAAGTGTCGTTTATACTCCGTATATTTGAATTTTTCTCTATCGATAGTCCGCAAGGCTATTTTTAAAAAATTATTTTATGTATGAAAGATTATACATGCAGTTAGTTATGAGCGGTTATTTGTTGAGAATGGGTAGTTATTGATATTTTACAAGTAAATACTTGCATTTTTAAATATATCTTTTATAGCTATGTTTCGAAAAATCTATTTTATATACTTAAATTATTTTAGAAGCATTGTCTTATTAAACGGATTTCATTAAAAAAAACTACTACATACTCCGTAAATAATAACATATGATGCCAATGTAACTTTTATAATGATTATTGTATCATTATTCATTACCATAAAACATAAAATAAATTTCAAAGAAAACTAAAATAGACTCTAAATAGGGATTCAATATGGGGTATTGTCAATTCAGGTTCGAACATTTAATGGTACTGCCAACAACAATGCGATTTGAGAATGTCTCTGATGGATTTTTCTAACCTTCTATGGTACTGCCAACATTGTCGCGAATTGGATTTTCTCCTAACGCGTATGGTGCATTCGATGTCGATATTGCCGCTAAAAAAATAGACTCTAAATAAAATGAATTTCAAAGAAAACTAAAATAGACTCTAAACATGAACAAAGAGACATTTTTCCTTACAAACTTCAAAGAGGTATAACCATCTCATACATAACCTACACATAAGCTATAAGACTTGTACATCTACTTGATTTAATCGATTTCTAATATGATAAAATGCACCATATATTAGACAAAAATAAGTTGTCAGAATTAAATTAGACCTTATAGCATGAATAGAAAATGAGACATGAGTATCATCTTTCATTGTAGACAATTAAATTATTGCTCGTCACAAAGGCGAATCTAATATACAATGACCGGTAGCTCGGAATATTAGTGAAATACGCGATGTAGTGAAAAAATATCATCATTGTATCTTCATATACGAGCTGCAATCACAACAATACACACACACACACACACACACACACACACAAGATACTATGGTTAACCATACTCAACAACGGGGTCAGCCGAAAACACACGCGCCTTAGTGAACTCGAAAACACACGCGATCCACTTCCCCAAGATGGTCACCGAAAACACACGCATGCAAAGTGACCGACACTCGATCACACCCATCGTAACGAATCCGAAAACACACGAGATTCGCCAACTATGATGAATTCGAAATCACACGAGATTCACAAACTATGATGAACCCGAAAACACACGAGATTCACCGACTAGAATGAATCCGAAATCACATGAGATTCACCCTACCACACCCGCTCCCACCCTATGCATACATATGCATATACTACATTTACACTCACCTCGTAAACTAGATGGATGCTATACTTGATCTTTTCGCCGAACGTCAATGTAAATTACCTGTTACATCAATACCAAACAACTAATGAACAAGTTGACACAAATAATACCTAACACCCTAAAATGCAAATTTCCGCCCATTTTGCACTTGACTTCACAAAACGGGTCTAAGACACCCATAACCACCAATTACTAGTGGTTATGCCCAATTCACACAAGATTCCCAAAATTATGGGTCTCCGTTACTTGTCTTCATCAAACCCGCATGCACCATGTTTTGACTCTTTTCAAAATCGAGCTCTTTTGATCAAAACACAAGTTCAAACAACCAACACAACACTAATAACTAGTGTTCTAGTGATTTTACAACAAAAACCAAGACCTTAGCTTTTGGGTTCATCACCCAAACCAAAACCCACCATCAAAGGGTCAAAACTCGAATGACTAGCTACAATTACTCATTTATGAGCTAAATGAGTTTCCTCAAGAACATGTAAGTTCATAACCTTACCAAAATCTCAAATTGAAAATGAAATATGGAGTTAGGACTTACCACCGCAACCAAAACGTAGCTAAGAACAAGAGGAATGACTTTAATACTTGAACCTTGTTGAGAATCAAGCTCCTTTTCCAAGTTCTTGCACTTTCTCACTCTAAAATCCAATTTCTCTCACTAAAATTGGGGTTTAGATCTGGAAAGTGAAGGTTCCAGGCCCCCCAGAGTGTAATAAACCAGCCTTAAGTGAAAAGACCATAATACCCTCCTTATTTTTCAATATTTACAAAGACCCAATGTCATAACCCGTCCTTAACCGTAAGAACGTGTTAGATAACGTATGATTTCATTGCGAGGTATTGACCTCTATATGCGACATTTTTAAAAGAAAAACTGCATATATTATACATTACAAACCATGATTCTTATTTTTGATACAAGCTTTGGACGAAATAAAGATGATTATCGTTTAGCGATAATCTTCGACTTACAAACTTTACAAATGATGATAACAACACGATTTCTAGCATATTTTACAACACAAGTTCTTGGATATGCAGTCTTATTTTTGACACAAATATGCGTACGCAAGATCCTGCTCAAATTCAACATAATGCAGCGGAAACTTCTAATTATCACCTGAGAATAAACATGTTTAAAACGTCAACATAAAGTTGGTGAGATATAGGTTTAGTGCCGGCAGCAATATATATATATAGACCACAAGATTTCGTATATAAACAGTTTAATAAAAATATTCTAAGTGGTTGAGCACTTGGTAACCATACTTAACAATTAATCACGTCGCATATTCCCTTTAATATGAAATCTTACTACACTGTACCAAGTGTAGTCACGAAACGAAGTACTGTGCAACCGTTGAATACTGGTCGTCCAGTCCGGCTGGGGTTGTCAAGCCCGATAGATCTATCAACAGGATTCGCGTTTACAATACCGCTGTAAATATTAGTTACCAAGCTACAGGGAAGTATGCCAGTGGTACAACTCAACGTAGAATATATTTTTCAGTTACTTGTGTCCATAACGTAAAACATAAAATACATGTATTCTCATCCCGAAATATTTAGAGTTTAAAAGTGGGACTATATACTCACTTTCGTCTTGAAGATATATATATTTTGACTTGGTCTCCCGGTTGATATCACGAACCTATCCATATATAATATATCAATACCTTTTCTTTTTAAACAACGTCACATATATATTCTTGTTATACTTTTAATACTTTTTATAATTCCTTAGTCCGTAGTTAGCAGTTCGTTGTTAGTAATTCAATTTTAATGGTTCATATTTAGATGTTTAATAAACCCCCAACGAAATTAATAAAACCCCCAACGTATATGTATTGGTCGAGATTAATCTTGACCCACGGTACCGGTGTTGTCAAATGACGTGTTGCGTACAAACATGGGATCTTATGATTAATCTTCTCGTGTTGTTTACGGGTGATCCTGAACCATATAAAATTGAATTATGAGTACATATATATAAAATATCATGTTATCTTAAAAAGATGTGATTTATTTTAATTTTCTCCAATTAATCCCGAAGTTAAACTAGTCTTGGATAGCCAATTTTGTTTCGGTCATAGTTTCTTCGTTACAACTCCGTTTTCGTTGATTCAACTTGCCATCTCCTTGGATCGAGTTCCTCTTTAAGACTATGAACTGTAAATATCTTAGTTTGTATTCAAAATCACACGGCATAGGTGAAACTTTAGTGAAACTTATGAAGTTAAACCTTTTCCTTTATGTAGGCAACCTTAAATGATTATTTTTCTAAAAATACTTATACTTTGAATTAAATCATGAAATTTTTATGTGTTACCATATTCATAGTAAAAATCATTTTTCCAGAACATAAACCTTCAATTCAAAGTTTAAGATGGTTTTTAATTATCCAACCCAAAACAGCCCCCGGTTACACTCCGACGTCGTAAAAACAGTTTTTAAGGTGTTCTTTGAAAAACCAAGTTATACCTTGTTAAATTAGCATATATTTAAGTTATATTACAGGTCTTGAAGTATTTTAAAAGTTAAGTTAGAAGGATCTATTTAGTTTGCAAACAAGTTTGAAAACATTCAAACTATGTTCTTGTTGTTAAAATTGTATACCACAAAATATGATAGCTATATATATATGAATCGAATAAGGTTATGAACATAGATACTACCTCAAGTTCCTTGGACAAGGTTTCTATAAAAGAGGAGTAAGAACCTAGAACTAAAAGGGTGATGGAATTGGATGAAAGATTGGAAGTAAGTTTGTGTTCTTGGAAGGATTTCTTGAAGTGTTTTTGTAAGGTTTTCTTATGAGATTTAAGTGTTGTTTTTGAAGCTAAATGATGGAGAAAATGCTTGGAGATGATCAAGTATGAAGTTAAGAGTATTTTGAGAGATAAATGGAAGTGTAAGTATGAGAAAATGGGGTGAAGAAATGGTGTGCATGCATAAAAACGTTTTTAGGTTATAAAGGAAAAAAAAGATACCTAACTTTGTTTTCTTGCTAAATAATTCATGCTACTTGACAAATGGTTGGTTCCACATGTTTCTTAATCATTTAAGGCTGCTAAGGAGCAGATTTTTATTGGTATATACCAATAGTAAATACATCTAGAAGCTGCGTATGATACGAGTACATATACTCTAGATATACGTATAGAAATTTTGTGAAAAATGGAATGAGGATTCAAATATAGCTATCTTTTGTGAATACACTTATATGGTTTTATGTATTTAAGTTCTTAAAAGTGATTAAATTCATTACTTATACGATATATGTATAAACATTATAGGTCATAAGTATTTAAGTCAAATAACGTTGCGTATGGTTATCGTTTTGAAAACTTAAGTTAGTAGTTTCAAAATATACATATAACTTATTGTTATTAATACAAAATGAGATATTAAAACATTCTTAGATCATGTTAAATATGTATATATACATATATATACACAAACGTATAATTATCATATGTTATATAGTTCGTGATATCATCGGTCAAACTAGACGGTCAAACGTTGTGTAAAACTCTTTTCAAAAACATAAATCTCAACAATTTGGATTGCTTATCATGTTGGTAAGGTTTAATTTATGTAAATATTAATCTTACAAGTATAGAATGATCGAAAAAGTGCGGGTCATTACAGTACCTACCCGTTAAATAAATTTCGTCCCGAAATTTTAAAATTGTACCTATTTTGCGTTATCGGGAAACAAGTGTGGATACTTTTGTTTCATTTGATCCTCTCATTCCCAAGTAAACTCGGGACCCCTTCGAGCATTCCAACGAACCTTAACGATCGGTATGTTGCTCTGCTTGAGCCGTTTAACTTTACGATCCATGATTTAGATTGGTTCTTCGATGAATTGTAGTTTCTCGTCGACATGGATTTCTTCAAGAGGAATGGTGAGGTCTTCCTTTGCAAGACACTTCTTAAGGTTTGAGACGTGAAAGGTATTATGTACTCCGGCGAGTTGTTGCGGTAACTCGAGTCGATAAGCTACCGGTCCAATGCGTTCGATGATCTTGAACGGGCCTACATACCTTGGGTTTAGTTTACCCCTTTTTCCAAAACGTATTACACCTTTCCAAGGTGACACCTTTAACATAACCATGTCACCGATCTGAAACTCTAATGGTTTCCTTCGAACATCGGCGTAGCTCTTTTGGCGACTACGGGCTGTTTTCAATCTCTCCTTGATTTGTACTATCTTCTCAGTCGTTTCGTGTATGATCTCGGGACCAGTTAATTGTCGATCTCCTACTTCATTCCAACAAATAGGAGATCTACACTTCCTTCAGTACAATGCTTCGAATGGCGCAGCTTTAATGCTCGCATGATAACTATTATTATACGAGAATTCTGCTAATGGTAGATATTTATCCCATCCGTTTCCAAAATCGATCACACATGCCCTGAGCATGTCTTCAAGAGTCTGAATCATTCTTTCACTCTGCCCGTCGGTTTTCGGATGATACGCGGTACTCATATCCAAACGAGTTCCTAGGGCCTCCTGTAGTGATTGCCAGAACTTTGATGTAAATCTACTATCACGATCGGATATAATTGAAATAGGTATTCCATGCCTTGAAACAACTTCCTTTATATACAATCGTAATAGTTTCTCCATTCTATCCGTTTCCTTTATAGGCAAGAAGTGTGCAGACTTGGTGAGACGATCAACAATCACCCAAATGGTGTCGTATCCCCAGGCAGTCTTTGGTAACTTCGTGATGAAATCCATGGTAATACCATCCCATTTCCATTCTGGGATTTCTGGTTGTTGAAGTAACCCTGACGGCTTCTGGTGTTCAGCTTTGACTTTGGAACAAGTTAAACATTCCCCAACATATGTTGCAACGTCTGTCTTTAAATTAGGCCACCAATAATGTGTCTTAAGATCTTGGTACATCTTTCCAACTCCAGGATGTATCGAGTATCTTGTCTTATGTGCCTCATTTAATATCAACTTCCTTAATCCACCCAACTTCGGTACCCAAATACGATTTGCAAAATATCGAATTCCATCTTCCCGCATAACGAGTTGCTTCTCATACTTCTTCATTATTTCATTTCCTATATTTTCTTTAGTAAGTGCTTCTCGTTGAACTTCTTTGATTTGTGAGTTGAGATTCATGCGAATTTTTATGTTCATCGCTCGTACTCGAATTGGTTCTCGTTCCTTTCTGCTTAAAGCATCGGCCACCACGTTCGCCTTCCCGGGATGATAACGAATTTCACAATCATAGTCGTTTATTAACTCGACCCACCTACGTTGTCTCATGTTCAGCTGTTTCTGATCAAAAATATGTTGAAGGCTTTTATGATCAGTAAACACAGTGCATTTAACCCCATACAAGTAGTGTCTCCATATCTTTAATGCAAACACGACTGCTCCCAGTTCTAGATCATGCGTCGTATAATTCCGCTCGTGAATCTTCAATTTTCGGGATGCGTATGCAATAACTTTCTTTCGTTGCATAAGAACGCAACCAAAACCTTGTCGCGAAGCGTCACAATATATTTCAAAATCATCGTTCCCTTCTGGTAACGATAAAATAGGCGCCGTAGTTAACTTCTTCTTTAGTAATTGAAATGCACTCTCCTGCTCAGAAGTCCATTCATATTTCTTCCCTTTTTGCGTTAACGCTGTCAACGGCTTAGCTATTCGGGAAAAATCTTGAATAAACCTTCTATAATAACCGGCTAAACCCAAAAATTGACGTATCTGCGTTGGTGTCTTAGGAGTCTCCCATTTTTCAATGGCTTCAATTTTTGCTGGATCAACCTGAATTCCTTTGCTACTAACAACGTGGCCAAGAAATTGCACTTCTTTCAACCAGAAAGCACATTTAGAAAATTTAGCATATAGCTGTTCTTTTCTCAACAACTCTAATATCAACCTTAAATGCTGCTCATGCTCTTGCTCACTCTTGGAATAGATAAGAATATCATCAATGAAAACGATAACAAACTTATCTAAATATGGACTACAAACTCGATTCATGAGGTCCATGAATACAGCTGGCGCATTTGTCAACCCAAACGGCATGACCAAAAATTCGTAATGACCATAACGTGTCCGAAAAGCAGTTTTCGGAATGTCCTCTTCTTTGACACGTAATTGATGATAGCCCGACCTTAAGTCAATTTTTGAGTACACACATGATCCTTGGAGTTGATCAAATAAGTCGTCAATTCTCGGTAGTGGATACCGATTCTTGATAGTTAACTTATTTAATTCACGATAATCTATACACATCCTAAAAGATCCATCTTTCTTTTTAACAAATAGAATCGGAGCTCCCCACAGTGAAGTACTTGGTCGTATGAATCCATGATCCAGTAATTCTTTTAACTGACTCTGAAGTTCTTTTAACTCGGACGGTGCAAGTCTATATGGAGCACGAGCCACTGGTGCAGCTCCTGGTACTAAATCTATTTGAAATTCTACAGATCTAAATGGAGGTAATCCCGGCAACTTTTCCGGAAAGACTTCAGGAAAATCTCTTGCCACAGGCACGTCATTGATGCTCTTCACTTTTTCCTTTGTTTCGACTTTATTAACATGTGCTAAGATAGCATAGAACCCTTTCTTCAAGCACTTTTGAGCTTTCAAATAACTAATGAGTTTTAGCTTTGAGTTACCCTTCTCTCCATAAATCATTACTGGCGTTTTATCCTTACGAGGAATGCGAATTGCCTTCTTGGCGCACACAACTTCAGCTCCTATTTTAGACATCCAGTCCATGCCGACTATTACATCAAAACTTCCTAATTCTACGGGTATCAAGTCAATTTTAAACGTTTCTCCGGCTAAATTTATTTTACAATCACGGCAAATTTTATCGGCTTTAATTAGTTTACCATTAGCTAACTCAATCATGTACTTAGCATCGAGAGGTAATGATGAACAATTCAATTTAGCGTGAAAGTCTCTACACACGTAACTTCTATCAGCACCAGTATCAAATATAATAGATGCGGATAAGTTATTAATGGTAAACGTACCCGTAACAAGCTCCGGGTCTTCACATGCCTCTTTAGCATTAATAACAAATGCTCTTCCACGTGCAGGTCCGATATTCTTCTCTGGATTCGGGCACTGGCTCTTATAGTGACCTTGTTTTCCACACCCAAAACAAGTAATGGTAGCCAAAGCAGTTCTATTTGCATTGGTGGCAGGAGTCTTGGTACCATTTGTATTTGTAACGAGAGCCCTACAATCTTCAGCAAGATGACCCTTTCGATTACATTTGTTGCATACCACATTACAGTAACCAGAGTGATGTTTGTGGCATCGGTTGCATAAAGGATTTTGTCCTTTATAACCAAAGCTTAAACCACTACCCGTACCTTGCGTGTTTTCTTGTTTCTTAAAAGATTGTTGTTGGTTACCTCGATCATAATTTCCATTCAACTTTCTTTTGTTACCTGATACCTTCACATCAGTATTGGATACTTTCTTATCCATGATGACCTGATCCATTAGCTCGTTTGCCATGGTTATAGCTTCATGAATTGTCTTAGGTTTCGATGCTGTAACATTTGCTTTGACCTTTTTGGGCAAACCATCTTTGTACATTTCAATCTTCCGTTCTTCGGTTGGAACCAATTCAGGACATAGCAAAACTAATTCCATGAATCGCTGATTGTAGTTGGTGATTTCAGTACCAATAACCTTCAGACTTCGTAACTCATCTTCCAACTTCCTAACCTCGTTCCTTGGACAATATTCATTGATTAACATTGTTTTGAATTCTTCCCACGGAGTATCATAAGCTACATCTCCTCCTACAGCCTTCACATAATTTTTCCACCACGTGAGTGCACTATCTTGTAAAGTGTACGATGCGTATTTGGTCATGTCCTTTTCAACACAACCACTGATTTTGAACACAGTTTCCATCTTTTCTATCCACCGGGTTAAACCGATCTGTCCTTCTGTTCCACTGAATGATGAGGGCTTGCAAGCTTGAAAAGTTTTGTAAGTGCACCCCACACGAGGATTTGGGTTAACTGCAGCACCTCTTGCAGCCTCGACCCATAACATTCTGTCGTTCACTCGCTGATTGATGAGTTCCTGGATTTCTTGTTCCGTCATTCGGTTCAATCGCGCCATATTCTTCTATAAGAATGAAAAGAAAATAATTATTCACATGGAATATTATAGATGTAGTGTATATTTACAGTACATTATAGCTTATTAATAATATGAACCAGGTATTATTATAAAAGCCTTTTCTTCTTATTAGCGTTTTATAATTATATCTAGGGTAGTACCTACCCGTTAATGTCCATACTTAATAGCTTAGTACAGAATCAATTACTACCATCTAAATAATACTTAACCATGGAAAATTATTGCATTTCACACTTCACTATTTTACATATGCTTATCTTACATCGAACATTAAGCAAACCACACTAATAATATTATACAAAACATTATATGATCCCATGGTTTAATACGGTAGCGCATCGTTTGGTCTATTTTCTAGGACGTTTAGGTTCAAAGAATCGCTTAACGCTTATCCTGGCTGTCTGCCTATATTTTGGCTGTGGGACTGAAGAACTGGATGCCGGGATAGAACGAATAGGAATAGCGGGAATAGGGGTGGTAGTGTCTAGTGGAGTTGGTGCCACATCATCCTTATTAAACTCAGGATTTGAATTTTCTAATTTATTAGCCTTTCGTTTCTTTCCTAGTTCGAACTCTTCTTTTGTAATTTCCTGTATTTCTTCCTCGGGTTCACTTTCCTCCTCGGGTTCACTTTCCTCCTCGGGTTCACTTTCCTCCTCGGGTTCACTTTCCGGGTTCTCTATAGTCGGTTCATCCGGAATTTGTGAGTCTTCCCCAAAGATATTATTTTCGTCATCGGATAGGTTAATGACTGGAACACCATCTGAAGATTCTGGTTCGGAGTCGCTGAATGTGATAACAAGTTTTGAGCCCGACATCTATCACACAACAACTAACCCATTAGTACTACATAATATTTACATATAAATTTTAACCAACAATGATAAGCAATGGTTTTTAAATCAGACCCGGTCAAAGTCCAGACTTACTAATGTATCCTAACGACTTATCAGTTAGACACACTAATGCAAACCTGGTTCGCTAAGACCACCGCTCTGATACCACATGTCATAACCCGTCCTTAACCGTAAGAACGTGTTAGATAACGTATGATTTCATTGCGAGGTATTGACCTCTATATGCGACATTTTTAAAAGAAAAACTGCATATATTATACATTACAAACCATGATTCTTATTTTTGATACAAGCTTTGGACGAAATAAAGATGATTATCGTTTAGCGATAATCTTCGACTTACAAACTTTACAAATGATGATAACAACACGATTTCTAGCATATTTTACAACACAAGTTCTTGGATATGCAGTCTTATTTTTGACACAAATATGCGTACGCAAGATCCTGCTCAAATTCAACATAATGCAGCGGAAACTTCTAATTATCACCTGAGAATAAACATGTTTAAAACGTCAACATAAAGTTGGTGAGATATAGGTTTAGTGCCGGCAGCAATATATATATAGACCACAAGATTTCGTATATAAACAGTTTAATAAAAATATTCTAAGTGGTTGAGCACTTGGTAACCATACTTAACAATTAATCACGTCGCATATTCCCTTTAATATGAAATCTTACTACACTGTACCAAGTGTAGTCACGAAACGAAGTACTGTGCAACCGTTGAATACTGGTCGTCCAGTCCGACTGGGGTTGTCAAGCCCGATAGATCTATCAACAGGATTCGCGTTTACAATACCGCTGTAAATATTAGTTACCAAGCTACAGGGAAGTATGCCAGTGGTACAACTCAACGTAGAATATATTTTTCAGTTACTTGTGTCCATAACGTAAAACATAAAATACATGTATTCTCATCCCGAAATATTTAGAGTTTAAAAGTGGGACTATATACTCACTTTCGTCTTGAAGATATATATATTTTGACTTGGTCTCCCGGTTGATATCACGAACCTATCCATATATAATATATCAATACCTTTTCTTTTTAAACAACGTCACATATATATTCTTGTTATACTTTTAATACTTTTTATAATTCCTTAGTCCGTAGTTAGCAGTTCGTTGTTAGTAATTCAATTTTAATGGTTCATATTTAGATGTTTAATAAACCCCCAACGAAATAAATAAAACCCCCAACGTATATGTATTGGTCGAGATTAATCTTGACCCACGGTACCGGTGTTGTCAAATGACGTGTTGCGTACAAACATGGGATCTTATGATTAATCTTCTCGTGTTGTTTACAGGTGATCCTGAACCATATAAAATTGAATTATGAGTACATATATATAAAATATCATGTTATCTTAAAAAGATGTGATTTATTTTAATTTTCTCCAATTAATCCCGAAGTTAAACTAGTCTTGGATAGCCAATTTTGTTTCGGTCATAGTTTCTTCGTTACAACTCCGTTTTCGTTGATTCAACTTGCCATCTCCTTGGATCGAGTTCCTCTTTAAGACTATGAACTGTAAATATCTTAGTTTGTATTCAAAATCACACGGCATAGGTGAAACTTTAGTGAAACTTATGAAGTTAAACCTTTTCCTTTATGTAGGCAACCTTAAATGATTATTTTTCTAAAAATACTTATACTTTGAATTAAATCATGAAATTTTTATGTGTTACCATATTCATAGTAAAAATCATTTTTCCAGAACATAAACCTTCAATTCAAAGTTTAAGATGGTTTTTAATTATCCAACCCAAAACAGCCCCCGGTTACACTCCGACGTCGTAAAAACAGTTTTTAAGGTGTTCTTTGAAAAACCAAGTTATACCTTGTTAAATTAGCATATATTTAAGTTATATTACAGGTCTTGAAGTATTTTAAAAGTTAAGTTAGAAGGATCTATTTAGTTTGCAAACAAGTTTGAAAACATTCAAACTATGTTCTTGTTGTTAAAATTGTATACCACAAAATATGATAGCTATATATATATGAATCGAATAAGGTTATGAAAATAGATACTACCTCAAGTTCCTTGGACAAGGTTTCTGTAAAAGAGGAGTAAGAACCTAGAACTAAAAGGGTGATGGAATTGGATGAAAGATTGGAAGTAAGTTTGTGTTCTTGGAAGGATTTCTTGAAGTGTTTTTGTAAGGTTTTCTTATGAGATTTAAGTGTTGTTTTTGAAGCTAAATGATGGAGAAAATGCTTGGAGATGATCAAGTATGAAGTTAAGAGTATTTTGAGAGATAAATGGAAGTGTAAGTATGAGAAAATGGGGTGAAGAAATGGTGTGCATGCATAAAAACGTTTTTAGGTTATAAAGGAAAAAAAAGATACCTAACTTTGTTTTCTTGCTAAATAATTCATGCTACTTGACAAATGGTTGGTTCCACATGTTTCTTAATCATTTAAGGCTGCTAAGGAGCAGATTTTTATTGGTATATACCAATAGTAAATACATCTAGAAGCTGCGTATGATACGAGTACATATACTCTAGATATACGTATAGAAATTTTGTGAAAAATGGAATGAGGATTCAAATATAGCTATCTTTTGTGAATACACTTATATGGTTTTATGTATTTAAGTTCTTAAAAGTGATTAAATTCATTACTTATACGATATATGTATAAACATTATAGGTCATAAGTATTTAAGTCAAATAACGTTGCGTATGGTTATCGTTTTGAAAACTTAAGTTAGTAGTTTCAAAATATACATATAACTTATTGTTATTAATACAAAATGAGATATTAAAACATTCTTAGATCATGTTAAATATGTATATATACATATATATACACAAACGTATAATTATCATATGTTATATAGTTCGTGATATCATCGGTCAAACTAGACGGTCAAACGTTGTGTAAAACTCTTTTCAAAAACATAAATCTCAACAATTTGGATTGCTTATCATGTTGGTAAGGTTTAATTTATGTAAATATTAATCTTACAAGTATAGAATGATCGAAAAAGTGCGGGTCATTACACCCAAAAAAGCTGCCACCTGACGCAGGTGCGCCGCACCGACTTACAGGTGTGCTGCACCTGTCTGAAGGAAAAACAGGTTCTTACAATTTGATGAATGTGTCATTCTTTCAAAGCCGTTACCGCTAATGCACATCGTACAATAACCAATTTTTCTATCGGAGCAAATGTTTCATGAAAGTCGATACCTTTAATCTAAGTGTACCTTTTTACTAACATTCTTGCCTTGTATCTCTCTATCTTTCCATTTGGTTTATACTTGATTTTATGTTAGAAATTGGGTATGGTTTGCATCTACGGATTGATTCTTGAATCGTGTATTCACTTTCTCTATAAAGTATTTCGACCTAACGATTGCCTTGGTTTCACGCAATCTTTACAGTGATAAGATAAGAACGCAATTTGTGTTTTTGGCAATGAAATCAAAAATCAGATTATTGAAGAAATTTGAATTTTGTGGGTTGGGTTATGTAAGCATAAGTGCCAAAACGAAATAAAGATATTTAGTTAATATTGGCAGTTAAAATGAAAAGGTGCAACCTTTCAATTTGGCGGGAAAAGTTGTTACACGAAAAGGTGTAATTATTGACTGGAAACCCTTGGACCCCGCAAGGGGGCACAACCCCCTTGACCCCCCGCCATTTTCGCATGTGATATTGAGTCAACTCTTACGGGCGTGTACTCCACACTCACCGAACCCGTTAACAAGTATAACTCAATAACCTCTGCTTACACGTAAATCGAAACTACCTAAAATATTGTTGGATCACACTAAAATCACCAACATTTAATACACTCACTTTGAATCAATGAGGTTCTTTCTAGATTCTAATTCCAAAATAGTCCATGTTTTGTTTTCTTCTAGTGCCTTCATTTCTTGAAGCATAGCTTCACACCATTTTTGGATTTAGAGCAACATGTTTGAAAGATATAGGCTCGTCGTGCGATGTGAAGGCCGCCAAGAAAACGCGATGTGATTTTGAACATTTTTTGTATTAAATAAAATTTGAGATAGGATATACCGTAGTATCATAGGACGTGGAGGATTCTGATTCGAGAATGAGCTGAGCAACGGGTTGAGCATGTTCAAGTGACAGTGGTAACTCCGTGATATATTATAAAAGATGTATTGGTTTTACCTAGGTACGAGTACTAGTTCTCACATTATCAGTACTTGGATTCAAACTGTAACGACCCAAACCAAAACATAAACGAACCCGCGAAAAATATCAAATAAAAAAAAAATTTGTTTGTTCAGCATCTGGCGCGGCGCGCCAGACCCCCGAGCGGAGCGCCAAACTGGTCTGTCCCAAAAGTCTTGAAATGCGAAAAAGATTGGCCACTTCCCTACATAATTAGACAAAACGCTTTTAACAACATATTCAAATATGTAAAACTAACACGTTCCATTAATAAAAATGGGTTTTACGAAGCGGGGCCCACATCGGTCGTTTTACGAGTTTAATACCAAATATGAGTTTCGACCATCAAAAGTTTAAGTACCAAACTACACTACGAGCATGGTGTTTGGGATTAAACTACCCAAGTCTTGGTCAAACTCCAAAAGCTAATATCTCCAAAAGCGTTCCCTAACAACAACGTGATCTTTAATCCAAGATGATGCCCTTACCCTTGTCCACAACCGAACCTATAAAAAGGTAAACAACGAGAGGGTAAGCTAACGCTTAGTGAATGCAATAATTATACACATACATATATAACATACCTACTTGCAATTACTTACTCAAACACCGCATACATGCTAGCAACACAATTAGCTTAAAATCTCGAATACGAGCTAGAAATCTCCAATACCACAAGCTAGCATAGCAACGCATATAAATATAACTCGAATAATATAATATGCTTACACTTACAACACAATAACCATGGTTAACCAATCGTACAAGAGAATGGCGCTCGCGAAAACGCCATCGGTGTTCATAACATCCGTTAGGGTACTTAACACCTCGTATCACTAACCCCTAGGGTGGCACCTTAACACCTCGGCACTTCACCCCGAGTGGCATCTTAACACCTCGATGCTTCACTCATTATTTTACGGAGTGGTGTCTTAACACCTCGACACCACACCCCTAGGTGGCATCTTAACACCTCGATGCTTCACTCATCACGTGAAACGTGGTGTCTTAACACCTCGACACTACGCATTTCACGCTACAACAAATAGATACATTATATACCTACACATATAATTATTCCACTCACCTCAAAATCTCTTGTGAAAAGATACCCGAGCTTGCAAAATCTCAATGTAATGTACCTATCACATTATACATATTATCAGTCACAAACTCAAGTTGGTCAACCAATTCTTTCACCATTCTAAAGTCATTTTGACCCAAAGTGCAATTTCAACCCATTTGCACCCTTAACCTTAATTTTGGGTCAACTCCTACCAAAACCCTAACATTAGCCATGATAGGTTTAAAACACATCTCAAAACAAGGTTTAGACATTAATCACAAACATTAACTAACTTAAGTCCACTTTGACCCATTTGACCAATTTAAGGTCTACACACCCATTTCGGGTCATCCACTAACCCACTTAGCACCCCTTTATATATATAAGTGTGCTAGTAATTTGACTAACCAATTTAAGCTCATAAACATAAATTAATACTTTGAAAACCCTAGTTAGTCAACTTTGAGTCTACATGACCCAAATTCACCCAAAACCCCTAATTCACTAACAAATTGGTTTTATGTGAAACACTACCCAAACCCTAACCCTTAATACAATTAAAGTAAGAAATTAGGTTTTATAACTTACCAACACAACCACCACGTAGCTAGCGACTAGATGAATGACTTTAGAACTCGCATTAAGACCCGATTCAACCTCCTTCTTCCTTTAATGGAGCTTTCTCACTCTAGAACTTCCTCTCTCTCTAGGATTTAATGGAAAGTGACAAGGTAGATGGAAATGGAGTAAATGAGACTCCAACAACTGATCCCAAGCCTTAAAGTCGGGTCCCATGTGAATTTACCAAAAAGCCCTTAAAATATCTAATTTGAAAGCAAAAGATGAGCTGTCAGCCCGTAATGGCGCGGCGCGCCACTGGACCGCGCGGCGCACAGATTGCCCAGTCTAGATTCTTCTCTATTTTACAATACACAATCTTAAACCCCCACAACTTGAATAACTTAATTACACATATGTACAATGAAATATTTGGGTCTTACACAAACCCTTATCTTCTTCTGTGTTAGTCTGGGCATGTAGCTTATTCAGAGGTGTTCCCTCATTTTTGATTGGAGGTACCTCATCAGTGTGCTCAATAGAGTATTCACTCTCTGCATTTTGGTTTGCATCATCCTCCATATGTTCATTATTACATAAATTTTGAACGTGTGTTAAAGATTCAGATAGATGTTCCTTCTCCAAAGTCTTATGACCTTTATATTTGACATTAAATGAAAATTTTTCTTAAGTGAAAGTATACTAACGCATATCTTCTCGTTTTTCAAATCAAATAACTTATATTCCCTTTGTCCCAATGGATACCTTAAGAAGACACAAGGTCTCCCCTTTTCGCCAAACTTGTTTTGTTTGTAAAACTTGTCATGTAGATATGTTGAACATCCAAAAACCTTTAGATGATCATAGGTGGGTATCCTTCTAAGTAATACTTCATGGGGTGTTTTATACTCTAATGCTCTACTAGGTAGTTTATTTATAATGTAAGCCACCATGAGTATACAATCACCCCAAAATTCAATTGGTAGAGTCTTGGAATCTAAGGGCACGACTCATCTCAAACAAATGTCTATGTTTTCATACAACACTGTTTTGTTATGGTGTGTAAGATAATTTCTTTTTCTTTGGCAAAATTCAACATATAATTAGATTGAAACTCCGTGCAATTTTCCGCCCTTATTCTTTTTATATCATTACCAAATTGTGTTTTTACCATGTTATAAAATGTTAGTAAGACAATATGCAACATCGGACTTGGCACGTAACAGATAAACCCAAACACCCCTACTATGATCATCCATAATTGATAGAAAATAATGGGCACCGTTTAAACAAGCACGTTGATATTTTCCCCAAATGTCTATATATATCAAGTCAAACAATCAACCAATTTAGAAAATCTAAGAGGAAAAGGCATTCTGCTTTGTTTTGCCCTAATACACGAGTCGCAAAAATGATTACGTAAATCAAAACTACCTAAATGCTCAAGTTTCTTAAGAACATTATCTGAAGTGTACCCAAGTCTTTGATGTCAAACTTCCCGTTGTTTGAAGGCGGTCATGGCTAATGTCGTAGGTTCGAAAGACTTCAGGTAGTACAGACCATCACGTTGCTCACCCATCCCAATCAGGTTTCTCGAACGTTGTTATGACCCGAAAATTTCGGTCAAATTTAAACTCTGATAACTCCGACAAGAGAAGCAAATTGATATGTTGCATTAAAATGTTTTCATATATTTAATTAACCTTTAGACTTTACCCTGCGATTCGCGAACAACCTATAATTTAAAACTAGAAACCGTCATAATTTATATATGATTTTACTTTCTTAAACGAAGACGTTTTATGATATAATCATTTCTATTATTATAACCTCTTAATAAAATAATTTTGAGTATAATTAGTTCTAGAAAACTAAATTTTATAATATTTATATACGAAATGATAAAAATTTACTATTGAATGATGCAATTTTAAATTAAAAATTTTACGTATATAATCGTTTTATTTTTATGATGTAATTTTTTTAAATTATAAGAAAAACGAAATTAAATCAAAGATGTACAAGTTGTAAAGCACAACGTACAACAACGTAACTTAAATAGTTGAATCAAAATTAATTCATTTACTATTCATATGAATAGTAAATGAAACGAAATTAATTAATTTACTATTCACATGAAAGCGACATGATAGAAATTATTAATTATAAGTTACATAATATACCCCTAAACTATTTGAGAAATACGACTTTTTAACAATTTACGATTCAAATTGATTCGAAATTATTATTATTATTATATTATAATATTTTATTTCAATATTATTATATTTATTATATTATTATATTTAAATTAATATTATATTATATATCTTTGTTCAGTCAAAAACTAGAAAAACACATATTACGCGTACAAAATTTATATAAACGAACCTTTTTATAACTAATTTTATAAAGCTTAAGATCAAAACAGATATATATATATATATATATATATATATATATATATATATATATATATATATATATATATATATATATATATATATATATATATATATATATATATATATTCAAATATAGAAAGTGGAATTTTTACTCATACTTTTACTTGTCATTTATTAGCAACAGAGTACGAAATGCCGGTCCATGAAAACTGTCGGCAGATATTATTGAATTCTAATTCACACGTTTTCAATTTTTAATTTTTAATATTATATTGAATTATTGATTATTATTATATTATTACTTTATTACATTATTATATTATATTTATATTATTATATTATTATTTTATATATATAAATATGAATGAGGAGCTGGTGTTCGCAGAAACATATAACACAAGCACATATTAATATACTCCCTAATATATTTTATTATCAATATACTCTACATAAATTTTGTAGTTTATTTCTTAAATTGATATCATGATGCTATAAATAAGTGATACGCGGGTGATTTTATAAAGAGTTTTCAAACGGGTTAAAGCTAAGGAAATTGTGGGTATTAGCTAAGGAGGTTATGGGTAATGTTCGGGGGTATTGTTCGTGAATCTAAGGTCAACCTTGCATTTATCATCTCCATTGCGTCTGCATATTTTTCCTGCAATATTGAACCACAATATTGATATGTGAGCATTCATATCTTATCTTTTATATATTAATAGTGTATCCGTGTCTAGTGCTCGAGTATATATATTTATGCATGCTTGTATGCTTTATTTTTTTCGTTAGATAGTTTATGATGAATCACGAATTTGATACATATGCTACTGATATAAAGTATATGATATGCATGTCGTTGGAAAGCTATCGAAAACTTAATAACTTTTCATTTAGAAATCGCGTGATTTCAATGAACGGATTAAAAGATATGGTCAACTGAATTATGTTTGACATTATTTGAAATTGTGTTTGAAACTGTAAATTAATATTTAAACAACTTGTCTATGAGATTGATAAATTGGATTTTTAAATATTAGTAAGCGAGTAAATGAATTTCTGTATAAGGCACGTCTCGTTTTGGTAAACAATTGTCAAAGTTGACTGTCTTATCATGTTTTAAAGCTTTATAAACACTATAATCTGATTTTACAAGTATTAGAAAACTATGTGAAATAATAAAATATTTTCGATTGCCATGATAATTGAAATATAATATAGCTCATAAAATAAATAATATTTTGAGTTTGATAAAGTATAAGTTCGTTCAATTATCAAGACTAATACAATGTTAATATAATAAACATGTATAGATTTAAAGATCATATTGGGTCAGGTTGACTTTTAAGTTGACTTTTGTTAACTTTTGCATGTTGGTCTCGAGCATTAGGATTGTGATACACTATCACCTGACCTAGTTGAGATCTATGGTTACTTTGCATTCCAAGTTTCGGTCACATTTCGGTGAATGAATTTATGTGCTGCTAAGGTGAGTTTATAGATCCCTTTTAATTGCTTTTACAATCTATATTTTTGAGCTGAGAATACATGCACTTTATTTTAAATACAATGGACACAAGTACATACTAAATTCTACACTGAGTTTGAACCGAAAATTCCTTAGCTTTGGTAATTAGTAACTGCCGGTTATAAGAACTGGTGGGCGCGAGTAGTTGTATATGGATCCATAGGACTTGACATTCCCGTCTGTTCCAGGTATAGAAACCCTAGCCTGAACTATAAAACAGACGTATGCTATTTGAGTTTAGTACACGTTGGATTACGTGTATTGTACATGTTGGTTGCATGTATGTTAAAATAGGGGTAATTATTATAACGTTAAAGTGTAGTTACCAGGGTGCTCAATTTCGTAGAATATTTTGATAAACGTTTCTGGATGAAACAACTGAAATCTTGTGATCCACCTTAATATACAGATTATGCGCAACAATAAAACTATGAACTCACCAACCTTTATGTTGACACTTTTAAGCATGTTTATTCTCAGGTTCCTAGAAGTCTTTCGCTGTTTGCTTATATGTGATACAAGCTATGTGCATGGAGTCATACATGCTTTATTCGAGAAAATGTTGCATTCACAAAATCATCACTATGTATCTTATTTTGACTGCATTATCAACGGATGTAGTATTGTAAACTGTTAATTACGGTGATTGTCTATATGTAGAAATCATCAAACGTCAAAAACCTTGGAATTTGATATTCAATTATGGTGTGCCTTTTCAAAAGAATGCAATGTTTACAAAACGTATCATGTAGAGGTCAGTACCTCACTGTGAAATCGATGAATGATGTATTCGTCCAAAGGGATTTGGACGGGTCATCACAAACGTAGTCTTGTATAAAATAATTATTCGGTATAAACGTGAAAGCACATTGTAAATCATGGCTCAACTTACTAACAGATAATAAATTGCATTTAAAACTAGGCACGTTTAACACACATTTTAGCTAAAAGCCTCCATGTAATTGAATGTACTAATCCCTTTTACCAATGCCAGACTACCATCAGGTATGGTGATTGGTAAGCAAGTTTCTTGTGTGGTTTTTTCTAACCAGTCCGCATAACAAGTGATATGTTCACTCGCCCCTAAATCAATTATCAATGTTTTCTATGGATCAATTATACTAGTCACGTTGATAGAATCTGAAGACTCCTTTGTTTGAGACGATCTCAGCAACTGCATTAGCCTTTCGTCTTCTTCTTCTTTTGTTATTTGCAGTACTGCTGTTTCTAGATTTACTCGTTTGCAACCTTGAATTTGAAGACTTCTTTGTCTACCATTATGGAAAGGCGGTGATTTCAAAACAACCATCAACCCTATGTCCATTCTTTTGATAGTACGTATACGTCTTTTCTTCTGTGTCACACTCTTTTCTTCTGTTATTACCAAACTTTCTTGTATTCTTTGGTGCATTCTTAGCATAAGTTTGAAAGGCACAAGTGTCCACATTGCTATTTCTTAAGGTACCGATTTGGCAATTGTTCATCATGGCTTACTAAATGAAAATCAGCCATAACCGAGGATAAAGGATTCCTGCTAAGGATCTATGACCGGGTTCCATGGTATTCATTGTTTAACCCAATAAGAAAGTCTCAGAGTCTTTTCTGTCCCTTATTTTACCAATGACTATAGAAAATTGACATGTGCAGTTGTTATAAATACAACTAGGCATGGAACTTAGAGATGCAATTTCATCCAGTATTGATCTCAATTTTTTGTAGTAAGCGAAAACCGTTTGGTGTTCTTCGTGAATCCTGGTGATGGACTTCCGCAACTCATATGCACGTGGTGCATTTTCTTTATCAAATCCCTTTTACAAATCAGTCCATATGTCACGAGCTGTGACTACATATTTGACACTCATGTTGATCTCTTTTTTCATGGAATTGACTAGCCTTCCTTTAACCATCGCAATACATCTTCTCCAGTTCATCAAGTCTTTGGATCCTTTTGATGGCATTGGAATCGACCCATCTACAAATTCGAGTATGATTTAAACAAAAAAGGATTCATTATCTCGTTGTTCCAATCACTATAATTGACATTTCTAAGAAGATTATCTCCGACGAAATTCTGCCCCGGGTTGTCTGATGATGTCAGGAAGTAAGGAGAAGATATGTCGATGGTGGTATTACTACTTTTTGATTAACCCCCTGTCATATTCGCAACTTAGGGTTTGAATTTGATTTCATTTTGGGTTGTTGATAAGTTTCTTGATCGGTATGTTTAACCGATGTTGAAGGTTGTGATTAAATCTGCCAATGATATTGTTGATTCGATTGCAAATTTTGTATAGGGTTATCGGTGCATATCACCGATAAGAAATTGAGTTTTAATTTTGGTTATGTATCTTATGCTCTTGATACCATAAAGAATTTGATTAATTGGTAATTTGATTCATTCTATTGATAATTGCTAAAGATTACATTAGGAGAATATATGTACTAGTAAATCTACTGGAAACAAGGAGGAGGTATTATAAACTAATACTACCTGTAAACAGTGACGGAACTTGAACCCGATCACAGATGGGCGAGTGGAAAAACTTATTAAAATTTTCATTGACAGCTGGGGAAAACACTAAAAAATGTTAGATGTGAAGGATACCGAAACAAAGGAGGAGGCGCGCCGCGGCCTTTGAAGGCGCGACGTGGCCTAGCACATGAAACAGGGCATCAGATTGGAAAAATATTCGTCCGGAGATTTGCCTTGGAGATGCGGCGCGGCCTTAAATGGCGTGGCACGGCTAGTGCCTGACGAGAAGTTTCCTTATTTATGATTTTCTTGTTCTCCAAGGTGTTTTTGGCCTATATAAACATCATATTGTAACCCTCAGTTGTATCTACGAATTATATCAATAAAATCTCTTTAGTTGGATTAAAGTAATAGACATTCGATTACATATAACCACGTTAAATCTCGAGTCTTTAATTCTTTAATTATTGTTCTTTCGTTTGTCGATTATGGAAGGGTAATTCTCTGGAGTTACTCTATTGTTTGGGTCCTATAATCCTTACAATTAGTATCTAGAGCTTAAGGTTCGAGTTGGGAACGATGGCGGAAGACGGTAAATTAAAGATCGAGCGGTTTGATGGTAAAGACTTCGCCTTTTGGAAGATGCAAATAGAAGACTACTTGTATCAAAAGAAACTCCATCAACCTTTGTTGGAGACCAAACCCGAAGGCATGAACGATGCCGATTAGATGCTCTTGGATCTTCAAGCTTTGGGTGCAGTTCGTCTTGTACTCACCAAGAACGTTGTTGGTAATATTATGAACGAAAAGACAACATTTAATTGTTTGAAGGCGCTCTCCAACATGTATGAGAAACCTACGGCGGCGAATAAGGTTTTTCTCATGCGACAATTGTTCAACACGAAGATGAAGGAAGGTATGAGTGCAACTAAGATTATATCAACGAATTCAACAATCTTGTTTCAAGATTAGAGTCTGTTGAAATCAAATTTGATGATGAACTAAAAGCACTAATCTTGCTTTCATCATTACCGAAAAGTTGGTCGAGTACGGTAACTGCGGTTAGTAGCTCTACTGGTACTATTAAGCTTGTGTATGAAGTAATTAGGGATTTAATTCTCAGTGAAGACACTCGTAGGAGAAGTTCGGGGAAATTGTTATCCGGTTCTTTGTTAAGTGGCGACAACCGTGGTAGGAAAGGTGATCACGATGTGAAGAAGAGTAAAGGGAAGTTCAAGAAGAGGTATCCATCGAAAGACTGAAGTGACGTTACTTGTTGAGGTTGCAATCAAAAGGGGCATTATCAAAGATATTGTAAGAATGCTCCGGTTAAAGATTTTAACTTGACCGCGAAAGATACAGAGGATGCACTATTATGTAGTGTTGAAAGTTCGGTGGAGTCTTAGGTCTTAGATTCGGGAGCTTCATTTCACGCTACACCCACTAAGAGCATGATGAGGAATTTTTGGGCGTATCAATGTAAAGTTAGATTGGCAAACAACAAAAGTCTCGAGATTAAAGGTATAGGAGATGTTGTATTGAAGACTACTCTTGGTTCTAATTGGACTTTGATGAATGTGAGGTTTATTCCTAAGTTAAAGAGGAAGTTAATCTCGGTTGGTCAATTAGATGAAGAAGGTAATGAGGTTACTTTCAAGAATCGCCAATGGGAGGTGATTAAGGATAGTAATGTCGTAGCTCGTGGACATAAAAGGGGAACTCTTTATATGGTTGAGGTGTTTGAAGAAGACACGGTGATTGATACGGTTGACGTTGGGGCTACACCGAAGACTCGGGCATATGGGTGAGAAGGGTATGAAGGTTCTTAGTTCGAGTGGGAGGATTCCGGATTTGAAAAAGATAGAGCTAGGGTTTTGCGAACCATGTACTTATGGAAAGCAAAAGAATGTAACTTTTGTTAAATCGGGGAATTCACCAAAGTTGAAGAAATTGGAGCTAGTTCATACGGATGTTTTTGGGCCAACGAATGTAGAATCACATGGAGGTTCTCGTTATTATGTCACCTTCATTGATGACGCCACTCGAAAGGTATGGGTGTACTTTCTTAAAACTAAATTCGAAGTTTTTGGTACTTTTGTGAAGTGGAAAGTTATGGTTGAGAATGAGACAAATTTAAAGGTCAAGTGCTTAAGGTCGGACAATGGAGGAGAATATGGTAGTCTTGAGTTTAAAGACCATTGTGCAAAGTTCGGTATTAGAATCTTGAAAACGGTACCAGAAACACCGCAACACAATGGCGTCGCTGAACGTATGAATCGTACGTTGAACGAAAGGGCTAGGAGTATGAGACTACATGCCGGTTTGCCTAAGATGTTTTGGGTGGATGCGGTTAATATGGCGGCTAATTTAATTAATAGGGGACCCTCAACACCATTGGGTTTCCGAATTCCCGAGGAAGAATGGCTAGGTAAAAAGGTTACTTATGATCATCTTAGAATCTTTGGGTGTAACGTTTATGTGAAGACCAAAGATATTGATAAAGATAAACTTGAAGCTAAGTCAAAGAAGTGTACGTTCATTGGTTATGGATCGGATGAAATGGGCTATCGTTGTTGGGATAATGAAGCTAGAAAAGTTATCCGATCGCGTGATGTTATCTTTGATGAAGATTCGTGTTGAATCCCCAAAATAATTAAGGATTTTATTATGACAAAACTGTAATTTATTTGCACTAAAATGTTATGTGCAGCAAGCACAAGTTTGTTTATGTATAGACAACAAATATTGTTGTGTCAAGTGTTCAGTATGCTGCCTAGTCTACCAGCACAAGGTAGAATGTATTCTTTAAATCAGCACATGATGAGTACTCAGCAATTCAAGAATATCAAATGACTCAGCATAAGAAGAACCAGTAAACCTGGTAAGCAGCATACATCACAAGACAGCCATGCTCCATTACAAGCATGGTGGTTTCCTGAGTGGTCTACATCAATTGTACTATTCAACAGAAGTCAAAGACAAAGTTGAACAGGAAAGGACACGCGTCGGCGGCTGACAAGTGACCTTACAAGACCACGTGGGAATGCAAAAGTTTAACGCATGTGCAGACATGTGCTATACTTTGTCAATGCCTAGGGAACACAACATTCTATTTGTTTAAACGAATAGTGGTGCCAAACCAAATTAGGGTGTTCCTGCAAATAGCTACCAAAGAGGAAATAGGAGAGTACACTCTCTGATGCAGTTGTACCCACAAGTTCAGACATCCTATGTACCAGTGGACAATAGAACCATTACACGCTTAATAGGACTACTATAAATTGTTGTATCCACTATTGTAATAACTAGTGGTGTGGGTTTTGTTATTTAGAGTCCAAAACGTGTAATAGCTTTAAGTTTATCCTCATAGCTATACTTAGGTAAATCTGTATCAACCAACTATCATTCCGCCAAGGATAGTTGTAATTCTTTGTGATTTAATTAATAAAGAATAACAGTTGGAAAATTACATTTGACTCTATTTAAATTACATGCTTGAATACTAAACTGTGTTTAATTGGTTAGTTAATTAAAAGAAATTGTATTCACCCCCCCCCCCCCCCCCCTCTACAATACTCCTATTATTAATCAAGGAACCAACAACTGGTATCAGAGCTTCAGTCTTGATAATTTAATATCTTGGATCTGAATTCTCATATGGCTGCATATTCAATTACAGCTTACCTTGAAAATGACTCATCCAATAGACCACTCAAGTTTGATGAAGAGGAGTATGAAACTTGGAAGGCAAGGTTCATGCTTCATCTTGCGTCTATTGATCCACTCATGACTGGTATTGCAACAGATGGTCCATATATCCCAACTGAAACCATTGCAAGTGTTCCAGCTACTGCAGATGCTCCTGCTAGCCCAGGCAGAGAGGTTGTTCTCCTTGCATCTGAATGGGATGCTGAGGACAAACGTCGTGTTGGACTTGACCCTAAGATCAGAACTATGTTAGCTATAACTTTACCTAATCACCTGTTCAAACTGATTAAGGGAAAACTGAATGCTAAGCTTATGTTAGACTATCTAGATGTTACTTATGAAGGTATGGATGAGGTTAGGCAGAACAAGATTATTGCTTTGAAAAGAGAGTATGAAATGTTCTTTGCCTATAAGAATGAGACCCTTAAGCAAACCTTCATTATGTTTAACTCCTTAGTTGCTGACCTGCTTACTTTGAAAATCACATATACTGATTTTGAACAAGTAAACAAATTCATTGACTTATTGTCTGCAAAATGGAAACCAATGACTGACCCTCTAAGAAACACCCAGACTTTAAAGAACTTTAACATGTCTTCCCTCTATGGTACACTTTGGAACCATGAGAAGGCAGAAGCTAAACTTGAACTAAACTTGAAAGAAAATTTTAAGTCTGCCCCCACCACATCAAAATCTTCTAAAACAGATGATACTGCTCTTATGGCTGCTGCTAAAAAGAAAGCTCAAAAGGCTTTATTGGTTCAAAAGTTGACAGCAGAAGAAGAGTCAGCTGAAGATGATGTGGATAGTGGTACTGGGTCTGAAGAAAGCAGTGATGATGAAGATGATGTGGAAGGTTTTTCTGAAGGTATGGCTTTGCTGGCTAGGCATTTCAAAAGGTTTAATCATAATAGAACCAGCAAGTCATATAAAGGGAGTAAGAAACCAAGTGCAAGGTATAGCAGCAAATCAGTCAAGGGTCCTAAATCTGAGTGTTACAATTATGGGAAGGTTGGACATTTTGCTGCTGAATGCATGTCCAGGAAACCTTCAACATCACATACTAACTCCTTCTCAAAAGCTAATAAGTACAAGAACAAGTACAAAGCTATGAAGGCTCAGATGAAGGAAAGTACAAAGGCTGATAAGAAGGGAAAGAAGCCAAAAAAAGGTTCTAGTTGTTGAGCATCATGATTGGGATGAAACCAGCTCTTCTTTATCTTCTGACAGTGATACTGATGATGATGATACTGGTTATACTTCTGGTAAAAAGTTGTGTTTGATGGCCAAGGAGGTCGAGGAGTCTGATGAGGATGATAATGGTAGTACATTTGTGGCGGATATGAGGGAAGCTGATCGGAAAAAGGATTCATCTCAATGGAAATCTGAAATACGGTATAAGGTTGATAATTTTTGAACTTATACCGATGATGAAAAAGCTAAAATGTTTGACTACCTAAGAGTTGATTTATATAGAGGCAGTAAACGTGAAGAAGTTTTGAAAAATGATAACAAATCTTTAAATGATAAACTTAAAAGCAAAACTGATGAAATTAAGATCTTGAAGGATGAAATTTCAAAACTTGAAAAACAAAATTTTGCTTTAAAGTCTCTTCACGTTGAGGCAGCAGAGGTCAAGAACCAGCTAAACGATCTCAAAAAGATTGTTGCTTCCTGGTGTACATCTGCTCAACGCACAGCAAAATGTGTGAATGAGCAGGTGCCTACCCAAGTTGAAGCATTCTTTGCTGGTGACTATGCTGCTGCTGCTGCTATTGCAGAAGTTACTTACATGGACCCCATTCTCGAAACTGATCCTGAAGGTGTCTTGCCAAATACCTTTGCCAAGATTGTTAAGGTTAAAAAGATCTTAACAAATAAGTTTGTCAGACATTCAGAGACCCCACCACCGTCCATGAAAGAAATCTTGGAGGATGAAGTAAAACCCAAGCAAACCAGTACTTCAATTGATGAAACTACTGATCCCTCAAGCATTTACTACATGACTCCAAAGGAAAGACGAATTAAAAGGAAAGTCACTGAAAACAACCAAAGAAAGTCAAAAACAATTGATTCCCCTTCATGTTCAAATTCCACCAATGCTGAGCCAGCTGATGAAAATTGTACTGGTCAACCAGTAGCTGCTGACAAGCCAGCAAAACGCAATACTGGCAAGTCAAAGGCAGCAATCAAGTTTCACACGAATCGTCCAACATCAGCTGACGGGTCAGTAACTTCCCACACTGGCTCGTCGAATAACAAAGGCAAAGCAGTATACCATGATTATGGTACTGGTTCCAAAAAGAAAGCTGCTCTTAAGGGAAAAGCTAAAGTGAACCAAATTATGGAATCAAGTGCTGAGTCATCTATCACTGAGGTAATGACTGTCAAGCTTGACCAGCTCATAGCTACCATATCTGAAAGTAGACCCGATCTTACTGCACCCATTTACTCAGTGTATGACCAGTCACCGATACCAAACGTGAGAAAATGCTACAAGTGTGGCAGCAAGTTTCACTTAGCCAACCGGTGTACTCTAACCTTAACCCCATCTGCTGCTGCCTCTTCAAGCAAACCAGCAGACAGGAAGAGATCATCAAAGATGACCCTTCCAGAACCCATCCTTGGATGGGTTCCCAAAAAGAACTAATCTCTTAGTTACTGTGCAGGGAATTCAAAACAAGCAAAATTGGTATCTCGATAGTGGTTGTTCGAGACATATGACTGGATGTAAGTCCATTCTGATGGACTATCAAGAAAAGGATGGTCCATTTGTATCATATGGAGATAATTCGTTGGGTTACACAAAGGGTTTTGGCACTTTAACAAATGGGAATGTTACATTTTCAAATGTAGCATATGTCGTTGAGCTTAAACATAATCTACTCAGCATAAGCCAACTGACAAGCAAAAGTAAGATAGTCCAGTTTAGAAGGAAGATTTAGTCCAGTTTAGAAGGAAGATTGACACTATTTTTGATAAGACAGGGAAGCCACTTCTGACAGCAAAAACACATGAGAACATGTATCAAATTGACATGAACACAGCAGTCACAACAATTGATGCTTGTTTTTATTCAAAGGCAGCAGACAACCTTAAGTGGTTATGGTACAAGAGACTCTCACATCTCAACTTCAAATATATTCATAAGTTATCTAGTAAAAGTTTGGTGTCTGGGCTACCCACAATGTCTTATGTGAAGGACAGATTATGTCCTGGTTGTGAAAAAGGGAAGCATCACCATGCCTCATTAAAGTCAAAGCAGATTTCATCTGTTGAGAAACCATTTCACCTACTTCATATGGATCTCTTTGGTCCTGTTAATATAGCCAGCTGTAGTGGGAAGAAGTATACACTGGTGATTGTTGATGAATATTTCAGATACACTTGGGTATTCTTTTTGAAGTAAAAGAGTGAAGCTGCTGATGCAATCATCAATTTTATCAAAAGAATGGAACTACTGAATGGGCAACTGGTGAAGCAGCTTAGAAGTGATCATGGTACAGAATTCAGAAATGCTACTTTGGAAGAATTTTGTGCTAACAAAGGTATTTCACAGAACTTTTCTGCTGTGAGAACACCTCAACAGAATGGTGTTGCAGAAAGAAGAAACAGAACTCTCATTGAAGTAGCAAGATCTATGTTGGCTGAGTCTGGGCTGAAAAATTCATATTGGGTAGAAGCTGTGAACACTGCATGTTTTACCCAGAATAGATCTTTAATAGTGAAAAGACATCAGAAAACTGCTTATGAAGTTCTCAAAGGCAGAAGACCCTCAATTTCATTTCTTCATGTATTTGGCACTCCCTGTTTCATTCTAAACAATAGGGATCAGCGAGGCAAGTTTGATGCTAAGGCTGATGAAGGTATATTTTTAGGATATTCCAACATGTCAAAGGCATACAGGATTTTCAATAAAAGAAGGGGCTGTTTTGAAGAATCCATTAATGTTACATTTGATGAAACTGCCCCTACTTCATCTTCTGGTCAAGAAGATGAGGAGTTACTGTTTGAAGAGCCAACTCAGTAAGCTCTTGATGATGAAGAAGAACCAGTAGCAAATCCCTCACCAATCCATGTTGCTGGGTTCTCTGATGATGAGATTGAACACTCTGTTCTATCTGTGTCTAAACTAGGTGGACCTACTGGCTCTACAGAAGTGTTACAACTTGAGCATCGGTCTACTGGCTCTGAAGGATCTCAAGCTGGTACTGATTACACTCATAATGAACAGCTGTCTCCCACTGCTACTCATTCCTCTGAGCCAGCTGATGATCAAGATGATGTGTGTTCCACAACAAGCTCACCTGTTCATAACACAAGATGGACAAAGGAGCATCCAATTGAACAAGTTATTGGTAATCTGGCAAGTGGTGTTAAAACAAGAAGACATGCAACCAGCAATTTCTGTATGCATGTAAATTTTGTATCTACCATTGAACCTAAGTTTCCTGAAGAAGCAATCAAAGATCCTAGCTGTGACGACCCGAAAATTTCCGACCAAATTTAAACTTAATTTTTATATAAATTTGACTCGATAAGCAAAGTCTGTAATGTTGAGTCTCAGCTATTTTGAAATGTTTCATATATGCAATTACCCTTCGACTGCTCTCGACGATTCATGAACAATTAATTGTAATTAGATATGTGTGTATGTATATATATATATATATATATATATATATATATATATATATATATATATATATATATATATATATATATATATATATATATATATATATATATATATATATATATAATAATTCGAAATATAATTTGAAGTATTATATGTTGTTGTTATTAAAAATTAATAAAATAAAAATAGGAAATTATAATAATTATTATTTAAAATATATCTCTATATATAAATAAATTATATAAAAAAAATAAATAAATATTAAATGATTGTAATACTCGTTTGACGTTTCGATTGATATTAAGCAAGTTAAATTCAAAGTTATGTAATTTTAAAATAAACGGTGATACGAAAATGAGTTCCATAAATTTTAGGCTTATTAAAAATGTTTTTAGGAACTATTTGTTAAGTTTTAACACTTTTTATATTTTACACAAAAATGAGAGGGACAGTTGATGTAATTTTTATTTAATAAATTAATGATCAAATTTTATACCATAATGACCAAAATAAATAAAACTATTTAATTTAAAAATATGGGATTTTTTTCCGAAGACTTTTTATTCCGTCACTGATTACCAACGGACCATGATTTAACAGTGAATTTAAACTGTTGGTAAAATAATTAAATGGCTGCTAAGTTTAAATCACATGTTTCTTAAATTATTATTATATTATTTTATTTATTATTATATCGTATTAGTGAATTATATGTGTGATACATGTCAAGAAACTTAAACCCCACTTACACCCATTTTTCAATTATGCTACAGCTATTGTCTTTGTATGTTAATGTGTTGATTTTTCAACATATAAGAATCCAAGGATTATAATACTGTGCAAATTCTTTCCTTCCACAACTTGAATTATATATATATCATATGCATATGCATGGTCAAACCACTACCCCACCACCCTTCTTTCTCGTGAACACTCAATCCATCATCCACCACTTATATAATTTCCTTCTATATATATATATATATATATATATATATATATATATATATATATATATATATATATATATATATATATATATATATATATATATATATATATATATATATATATATATATATATATCTACATGTACTAGTTACTTGTTAAAAATAACAACTCATTTAATCGCCAGTTAAAGCCTAGGCTCACACATGTACGCGTATTAACTCTTTATATATCATCCACAAGGAAACAAGTTGCAATTCGGGGTATGGTTTACTGCAAGGCTTCGGTATCTTCATCAAACTACCCTCGTCCACCTCTAGCCACCACCACCGAACACCCATTTATCATTTTTTGTTTAACTACAACCGTCACTCACCACCTAACCACCGTGAACTTCACCACCTTCAATCGATCACCACTCAAGAACACAATAAGGTGAACCTGCTACTATTTTAAAAGTATTTATCGCCTGCTCATTTATCATCATCGAATACCACTATTCAGTTTCAAGTTATAAATCATAAATCAACCCAATTCATCGACACCACTACAACACCAAATCACCATCATTTAATCCGTTACTGTTCTATCTCTTTTTCTTCATGTTTCTGTTCATTTGAAGCATAGTTAATTGCTTGCTACTGCTCGATTATTTTTGCTATTGGGTGTTATTTAAGCTCGTCTTTCATTTCTACCTAATATGTTATCCAAACTCACTTCTATCTTTGTGGACCGATATGTAACACAAAACAAAACCCATTTGTGGTTTTATTCTTGCTCAACTGTTATTACTATTCAATACATGAAGATAAACACTATTTTGTTTTTCTTTTTCGATCACCAAAACAGCCTCATTCAGCGGTTTTGCTGCTACTTTTGTTCTTGTTTCTATCGCAAACTGATAATGCTAAAAAACAAACATATATTTCATAGCATTATTCCTCAAGAAAGACAAGCTTTTAGTTGCAATTGTTCTATTTAAAAGTGATATTCGTTTAAATAATAAAAGGTGAAGACAAAAGACAGATTTGACGAATTGAAGACGCAAATGACCAAAAAGCTCAAAAGTACAAAAGACAATCAAAGAGGTTCCAATTATTGATAAGAAACGTCTCGAAATTACAAGAGTACAAGATTCAAAACCCAAAGTACAAGATATTAAATTGTACGCAAGGACGTTCGAAAATCCGGAACCGGGACCAGAGTCAACTCTCAACGCTCGACGCAACGGACTAAAAATTACAAGTCAACTATGCACATAAATATAATATAATATTTAAATAATTCTTATAATTATTTATATATTATATAAATAAATAAAAACCGTCGGCAAGAAAGACTCCAAATTGTGTGAGCTGTAATTTCAAACTCCGCGACTCGCGGAGTTTGAAGGCAAAAAGGGCCGCGAGTCGCGGAGCCCCAAAGTTTGAAACTCCCTATAAAGCCAACCGAATTCTGATCATTTTTCATCCAACATATATCCATCTCTCTATCTATATCGTATATATTTATATTTATATTTTAATTTTAATTTTAATTTTAATCATAATAATAAGGGTATGTTAGCGAATATTGTAAGGGTGTAATCGAAATTCTGTCCGTGTAACGCTACGCTATTTTTAATCATTATAAGTTATGTTCAACCTTTTTAATTTAATGTCTCGTAGCTAAGTTATTATTATGCTTATTTAATCCGAAGTAATCATGATGTTGGGCTAATTACTAAAATTAGGTAATTGGGCTTTGTACCATAATTGGGGTTTGGACAAAAGAACGACACTTGTGGAAATTAGACTATGGGCTATTAATGGCCTTTATATTTGTTTAACTAAATGATAGTTTGTTAATGTTAATATAAAGATTTACAATTGGGCGTCCCTATAAATTACCATATACACTCGATCGGACACGATGGGCGGGGTATTTATATGTACGAATAACCGTTCATTTAACCGGACACGGGAATGGATTAATAGCCACTAGAATAATTAAAAAAGGGGTGAAATTATGTACAAGGACACTTGGTATAATTGATAACAAAATATTAAAACCTTGGGTTACACTCAGTCGACATCCTGGTGTAATTATTAAACAAAGTATTAAAATCTTGTTACAGTTTAAGTCCCCAATTAGTTGGAATATTTAACTTCGGGTATAAGGATAATTTGACGAGGATACTCGCACTTTATATTTATGACTAATGGACTGTTATGGACAAAAACCAGACGGACATATTAAATAATCCAGGACAAAGGACAATTAACCCATGGGCATAAAACTAAAATCAACACGTCAACCATCATGATTACGGAAGTTTAAATAAGCATAATTCTTTTATTTCATATTTAATTTCCTTTATTTTATATTTAATTGCACTTCTAATTATCGCATTTTTATTTATTGTTATTGTATTTAATTGCACTTTTAATTATCGTACTTTTTAATTATCGCAAGTTTATTTTATCGCACTTTTATTATTCGCAATTTCATTATCGTTATTTACTTTACGCTTTAAATTAAGTCTTGTATTTATTTATTATTTTATATTTGGTTTTAACTGTGACTAAAGTTTTAAAATCGACGAACCGGTCATTATACAGTAAAAACCCCCCTTTATAATAATAATATTACTTATATATATATTTGTATTTTTATAAAAGTAAACTAATATAGCGTTAAGCTTTGTTTAAAAAGATTCCCTGTGGAACGAACCGGACTTACTAAAAACTACACTACTGTACGATTAGGTACACTGCCTATAAGTGTTGTAGCAAGGTTTAAGTATATCCATTCTCTAAATAAATAAATATCTTGTGTAAAATTATATCGTATTTAATATTATTTTCTTGTAAAATTTAATAGTATTTTTATATACCACTCTGCTAAAACATCAAGTTATTTCTGGCGCCGCTGCCGGGGAAATCGCTTAAAAGGCGGAAGCGCAACGCTAATATAAAAAAAACAGATTTTTAGTTTACTTTTATTAAAATTCGTTTTTATAAAAATACGTTTTAAATATTCGAAAATATAAAAAGAAAAACAAAAATATAAGTATTTTTAAGATTTTGTTAAATATTTAAGTTTTATAAAGTTTCTTTAGTTTGTAAAAATTATAAGTTTTATTTAATTTATTTTATAAATATATTTTATAAATTTAAAACCGAAAAATATATATATATATATAAATCTAGCTTTAAGATTTTTATTTTTAAAATTATAAAGTAGTTCTATTTTTATTTTAGTTTTTAAATATAAGTTTTTATTATATAAATATTTAGAAAATATAAAAACAGAAAATATAAAATAAAAAAAATAATAATAAAAACGTCAAATTTTGAACTGCACCTGAGTTGAATTCGGGAACCCCGCGACTCGCGGAGTTTTCTGCTTAGGGCACCGCAACTCGCGGAGCTACTCTGACACCGACATAACCCTAATTCAGCATTAATTATGGGTAATTATTAATTATTATTATTATTAACCCTAACTAATTATTATTATTATAATTACTTTTACTTTTTATTTAATTTATATATTTTAGTTAAATTAGTTTAATTAAATTGTAAAATTAGTAGTTTTAATAAATAAATAATATAAAAATAATATTTTTATAAAATTTGTAACTTTTTACAACTTTTTGTATTTTTTTATATTTTGTCCCTATTAATTGTTTTAGCGTAATATTTGTATTTTTAGCTCATATTTAGTTTTAAACTTAGTTTTTGCCATAGTTATTTTTACTTCTAGATTTTTAGGCTTTGCCGTAGAATTCCTTAAGTGCTTTTTCTTTAGACTAAGATTTAAGTACTTTAGAATTTTGCGACGCCTTTTTAAGTTTTAGTTTCTTTTTAAGTTATTTCCATTTGGGATTTAGTTTTTCCTGTAAGCTTTAATATTTTTAGACGACTTTTCCCTATGTATCAATTATCATTCCAATTAGTAATCTCAATTTGCGATTATAATTTTAAGTTAGTTGTAGTAATAAGGTTAGGTTAGTCAAGTATTTTTAAGTTTTATAAGTTTCTTTTATTTTACCGTCACCTTTTATTTTTCAACCATTTTTCTTTTTCGACCTTTTTCGACGAACTCTTTTTCTTTCTTATTTCTCGCTATTCTAGTTTTAGGACATAGATTTTTATTCTACTTCTTATCTAATTTTCTTAAAATTACGAACATTTATTTTAAGTGGTTAAATTAATAGACATCAAAATTTTCTGGTTCGTAGTAATAGTTGGATTTGTACGTGGACCGGGTTATTGGAGCCAAAAAGTCCTCAATTATATTGAGACCAAATGAATCCTGCCCCTCTGCTGCATCTTTTGGCTATTCGAAACGTGGGCAAAATCAGAAAAGTCTATTGATTGGATAACTTATTATAATTTTTCTTTCCTTTTTAAAACTAATAGGATATTCAGTGAATGCACCGAGCAAGACGTTCACCACCTTTTGTACGTTCACCACCTGTAACTAGATCAAGACATTTAGCAAATATTACTGCCGTTGATTTTTCTTTAGAATCGTCATCCAGTCGACCAAGTACTCCAGTTCAAATTTCCGATAATCCATTTTTTGAACCCGACCTCACAATTGAGAATCCGGAGAATATTCTGGGACGATTCATAGATCCTGAACCACTAAACTTTCCTCCGGAACCACCAATCATTCAAACAGAGATTGTTGAGGAACGAACCATTAAATCAGAATCCTCTAGTGATTCCGATTCAACAAATTCAATTATGGAGAATCTGGAACCTTTAAGTATGGAAGACCGAATGAGAGCTAAACGCACTAGCCAAGGTCACGCAATTACCCATCCAGACATTAATGCGCCAGATTATGAAATCAAAGGACAAATTCTACACATGGTGACTAATCAATGCCAATTTAGTGGTGCGCCGAAGGAAGATCCAAATGAACATCTACGTACCTTTAATAGGATCTGCACACTATTTAAAATCCGAGAAGTTGAGGATGAACAGATATATCTCATGTTATTTCCCTGGACTTTAAAGGGAGAAGCCAAAGATTGGTTGGAATCGTTACCTGAAGGGGCGATCGATACATGGGACGTTTTAGTTGAAAAATTTCTTAAACAATTCTTTCCGGCATCTAAAGCCGTAAGACTTCAAGTAGAAATTGTTACGTTCACACAGAAGCCGAATGAAACTCTATATGAGGCGTGGACAAGATTTGGAAAGTTATTAAGAGGATGTCCGCAACATGGTTTAGACACCTGTCAAATAGTACAAATATTCTACCAAGGATGCGACATCACTACAAGGAAAGACATAGATATAGCAGCTGGTGGTTCTATTATGAAGAAAACCGAAACTGATGCTTACAAAATTATTGATAACACTGCTTCCCACTCACATGAGTGGCACCAAGAAAAAGATATCATTAGATCATCTAAAGCAGCTAGAGCCGATTCTAGCCATGACTTAGATTCCATTTCCGCAAAGATAGATGCTGTGGAGAGACGAATGGAAAAGATGACTAAAGATATCCACTCAATACGAATTAGTTGTGAGCAGTGTGGAGGACCACATTTGACAAAAGATTGTCTCAGTATTGAATTAACAATGGAACAAAGAGAGAATGTTTCATATCTAAACCAAAGGCCTGGAAATAATTATCAGAATAATTATCAACCGCCAAGACCTATTTACAATCAAAACCAGAATTATAACCGAAATATTCCATACAACAACCAACAAGGTCCTAGCAATCAACAAGTATCCAACAATACTTACAATCAGCAAAGACCAAATTTTCAAAACAAACCACCACAACAAACCGATGATAAAAAGCCGAATTTAGAAGATATGATGACGAAGCTAGTTGAAACTCAAAAGCAGTTTTTCACATCTCAGAAACAAACTAATGAACAAAATGCTCAAGCATTTAGAAATCAACAAGCTTCTATTCAAAATCTGGAACAAGAAGTAAGTAACCTAGCAAGGTTAATAGGTGAAAGAAAACCGGGAAGTCTACCTAGTGATACAAATGCTAATCCCCGGAATGAAACAGCTAAAGCCATTACCACAAGAAGTGGTACAACACTTAAACCACCGGAAATACCTGTAACTTCTGATGAAGCTATTCCTACTCCACAAGAACCACAACCTGATCAAGATAAGGAAAAAGAACCGGTAGTTGAAAAGGTTAACGAAGATAACACAGCTAAGGATAAACCTTATGTTAAACCATACCAACCACCACTTCCTTACCCGAGTAAAATGAAGAAAGAGAAACTTGAAGCTGAGCAATCCAAATTCTTGGATATGTTTAAACAGATAAATGTAAATCTTCCTTTCATTGATGTAATTTCAGGAATGCCTAGACATGCTAAATTCTTGAAAGATCTAATCTCAAATAGAAAGAAAATGGAAGAACTCTCGGCTGTTACTATGAATGCTAATTGTTCAGCAGTGCTGTTGAATAAGATACCAGAAAAACTATCTGATCCAGAAAGTTTCACAATTCCATATTTTCTGGGTAGTCTTAGTTCAATAGAAGCATTAGCAGATTTAGGTGCTAGTATAAATCTAATGCCGTATTCACTATACGCTAAACTAGACCTTGGAGAATTGAAACCAACCAGAATAAGCATACAACTAGCCGATAGATCAATAAAATATCCTAGAGGGATAATGGGGAACATGCTAGTTAAAGTTGGTACTTTAGTATTTCCAGTAGATTTTGTTATTCTGGACATGGAAGAAGATTCTCAAGTTCCTCTCATATTAGGAAGACCATTCTTAAATACGGCTAAAGCAATGATAGACGTGTTCGGTAAGAAACTGACCCTAAGTATAGAGGATGAGAGTGTTACCTTTTCAGTTGATAGAGCAATGCAACAACCGCAATCTGCAGATGATACATGTTATTATATTTAAACTATAGATGCACATGCAGAATTATTAGAAGAATTTCCAGAATTACAAGGAACAGGAGAATGTTCTTTAGGAGAAGGTAATGAACCAATTGATGAAGCTTAAATGCTAGCTACACTTATAGCTAATGGATATGAACCAACAACAGAACAAAATCCAAATGCTAAAAGAAGAAGACAAATATCGATACAAATCATCGATAGAAGAACCTCCGAAATTAGAGTTAAAGCCACTTCCAAACCATTTGGAATACGCTTATTTACATGGTGAATCTAAATTACCTGTAATAATATCGTCTTCTCTTACTGAAAATGAGAAATCACAACTCATTTCTGTGTTGAAAGCTCATAAACCAGCCATTGCATGGAAGATTCATGATATTAAAGGAATAAGTCCTTCGTATTGCACACATAAAATCCTTATGGAAGAAGGTCATAAAACGTATGTGCAACGCCAACGAAGACTAAATCCTAATATGCAAGATGTAGTTAAGAAAGAGATTATTAAACTGCTAGATGCAGGTTTAATTTATCCAATTTCTGATAGTCCATGGGTAAGCCCAGTTCAATGCGTGCCTAAGAAGGGTGGCATGACTGTCATTACAAATGAGAAAAATGAGCTTATTCCTACTAGGACTGTAACAGGATGGCGTGTATGTATTGATTATAGAAAATTAAATGACGCCACCAGAAAAGATCACTTTCCCTTACCTTTCATTGATCAAATGTTGGAAAGATTAGCCGGAAATAGTTACTATTGTTTTCTAGATGGATTTTCCGGATATTTTCAAATTCCAATAGCACCCGAAGACCAAGAGAAAACCACATTCACGTGCCCTTATGGTACTTTTGCTTACAAAAGCATGCCATTTGGACTTTGCAACGCCCCTGCAACCTTTCAAAGGTGTATGATGGCGATTTTTCATGACATGATAGAAGAATGCATGGAAGTTTTCATGGATGACTTTTCAGTCTTCGGTGATACATTTGAATCATGTCTAGTTAATCTGGAACGAATGCTTATTAGATGCGAACATTCAAATCTAGTACTTAATTGGGAGAAATGCCATTTCATGGTTAAAGAAGGCATCGTTCTTGGACATAAAATTTCAAAAGAAGGAATTGAAGTAGATAGAGCTAAAGTAGATGTAATTGCTAAACTTCCACATCCCACCAATGTTAGAGGAGTTAGGAGTTTTCTAGGGCATGCCGGTTTTTACCGACATTTCATAAAAGATTTTTCTAAAATTGCCACTCCTATGAATAAACTCCTAGAAAAGGATGCTCCATTCATCTTTTCAGATGAGTGTATCAAATCTTTTAATATTCTTAAAGAGAAACTCACTAATGCGCCAATCATGATAACACCAAATTGGAATCTACCATTTGAACTAATGTGCGATGCAAGTGATTTTGCAATGGGAGCCGTTTTAGGACAAAGGATTGAAAAACGATTTCAACCTATATATTATGCTAGTAAGACGTTACAAGGAGCACAAACGAACTATACAACTACTGAAAAAGAACTCCTTGCTATTGTCTTTGCTTTTGACAAATTTCGATCATATCTCGTTCTAGCAAAAACGGTGGTCTATACCGACCATTCTGCTCTTAGATACCTATTTTCGAAACAAGATGCTAAACCAAGATTAATCCGTTGGATCTTACTCTTACAAGAGTTTGATATTGAAATCCGAGATAAAAGAGGAGCAGAAAATCTCGCCGCTGATCATCTTTCTCGTCTTGAAAATCCCGAATTAGAAGTTCTAAATGAATCGGCCATACAAGACAACTTTCCTGATGAATATCTATTGAAGATAGATTATAATGAAATCCCATAGTTTGCAGACTATGCAAACTACTTAGTTTGTGGATTCCTTGAAAAAGGATTATCGTACCAAAAACGAAAGAAATTCTTCAGTGATATAAAACACTATTTTTGGGAAGATCTACATCTGTTTAAAAGTTGTCCCGATGGAATAATACGCCGATGTGTATTTGGAGATGAAGCTAGTAAAATTTTAAACCATTGTCACACAGGACCAACAGGAGGGCATTATGGGCCTCAACTAACAGCAAGAAAAGTTTATGATGCTGGATTCTATTGGCCTACAATTTACAAAGACGTACACCTTCTTTGCAAATCCTGTGATGCTTGTCAAAGGGCCGGAAAAATAAGTCAACGTGATGAAATGCCACAAAATGTCATACAAGTATGTGAAGTATTTGACATTTGGGGTATTGACTTTATGGATCCATTTCCAAAATCTCATAATAATCTATATATACTCGTAGCCATTGATTATGTATCTAAATGGGCGGAAGCACAAGCTCTTCCAACTAACGATGCACGAGTTGTCGTCAACTTTTTAAAACGTCTTTTTGCAAGGTTTGGAACACCGAAAGCTTTAATAAGTGATCGGGGTACACATTTCTGTAATAATCAACTTGAGAAAGTTCTTAAAAGATATGGAGTAACTCATAAAATCTCCACCGCATATCATCCACAAACAAGTGGACAAGTTGAAAATACCAACCGAGCTTTAAAACGTATTCTAGAGAAAACCGTAGGATCAAATCCGAAGGAATGGTCCATTAAATTGGAGGATGCACTCTGGGCTTTTAGAACAGCCTACAAAACTCCAATTGGAACCACACCTTTTAGACTTATTTATGGAAAAGCATGTCATCTTCCAGTAGAAATTGAACACAAAGCATTTTGGGCTTTGAAGACATGTAATCTTGATTTACATGAAGCCGGACGTCTACGATTAAGTCAACTAAACGAATTAGAAGAATTAAGACATGAAGCATACGATAATTCATTAATCTATAAAGAAAGAACGAAGAAATGGCATGATAAAAGAATCAGAAGTTCAAAAGAATTTAAGGAAGGAGACAGAGTTCTTCTTTTCAATTCACGATTCAAGCTATTTCCTGGAAAATTGAAATCAAGATGGTCTGGACCATTCATAGTTAAAAGAGTTTTTCCATACGGAACGATAGAATTAATAAATTCAAATGGGATTGAATTTAAAATTAATGGTCACAGAGTTAAACACTACATAGATAGTCCGATGGAAGTCGACAACGAAGTTAATCACAATTTTGACACCACAGCTAACTAAGTGTGGGGAGAATCAAGTCTTTAAAGGATAATATGTATTTCTGTTAGAGTTAGATTGTCTGTTTTCGTGTAGTTCTCGAAAATGGAACCCGAATGGTCTTTCCCTAGCAGACCCTAAAGAACTAGTCTTCTCCCCCCATTCTGAATTTTTATTTTTTTAGGAAATGAAGACTGCCTGTGAACTAAACCATGGTCTAATGCTACACGCTTTGATCACTAAACGTAATAATGACACACTTCCGAGTGAAATAGTATCAGTAATCAGAGAAAGAATGGACGGAGTTAGAAAAGAATCCAGATGCGATGATAATAAATTACAATTTGGTAAAGGAAAATCAAAATCCGCAGCGAAAAGAAGAGCACGACACCTAGAAAGATGTCACAAATGCGGAAAATGGTCACATGGAGGTAAATGTTCAAATAATCAAACCTATTCAAACACCGAATTTGTTACTTTATGCAGAGATGGACCGTTCATATGTTTAGAAGAAAAGACACTGAATGCTCGAGGTTACGCCTATGTAGCTATGGAAAACCAATTAAACCGACTATCTTATGAATGGGATAGATCATATAACTAAGAATACTATCTCACAGGTAAGTCTGTACAGTCTTTATTTTTATTTTTATTTTTAACCTTTTGATAATAAACGCTAATTTGTTCGCTATAAATATTAAATTGGTATTGAATAAAATTAGGTTTGGCGACCGAAATTGTTGATATCATTCAAAAATTTGTTACATCACTGCGAAATTTAACGTTTATTCTTAAGGTATAAATATCTTTAATCAAACAACCCAAAATATTTCAAAAATTCGTCATGAGTTAAATTAGGTCTTGGAACCGAAATTACTTTACCGAAAAGAGGGGCGCATATTTTTGATAATATTTGATTAATTAAAGTGGGATAAAAAGCAAAAAAAAAAAAGATTTTTAATTTTATTTTTACCATGTTTTTAAAATTAATAAATAAATCTTAAATTAATATTGTAAACTTTGTAAAAACAATATATTTAAAATTGTAAATATTTGAAAAATTAATATAAGTTTGGTGTGAATTTATAATATGAATTTTTAAATTAAGTTTGGTGTGAATTTTTAATTTTTAAAATATGAATTTTTAATTTTATGCATTTCAAATTTTAAAGTTTGGTGTGAATTTTTAATATTAATTTTGAATTTTATATTTAAGTTGTGTGAATTTAAAAACAAAAATTTACTTTATCTCATTAAGTTAAAAATATGATTTTTAAAAATTCGTCGTAAGTTGAAGACCAGGTCTTTGAACCGAAATTGCTTTACCCGAGGGAGGGACGAGAACTTTTATTATCATTATTTTTAATCTTATTGAATTAAAGTATGCCAAAAACATTAAAAAACCCAAAAATCTTAGCTTTTAAAACAATCGCTACAAAAAGACAAATTTTAAAATTTTGTCGAAGGACGGACTAGGACATCGATCCGAAACGACATCGATCCGAAACGCCCTCGTCCTAAATAACAAGGGAAACAAAATTTTAAAATTAATTACTTAATTGTTTTTAAAAAAAAATAAAAAAAAATAAAATAATACAAACTCCGCGAGTCGCGGATTTTGAAAGGTAAATCCACCGCGACTCGCGGAGGATGAAAAAACCAGAAAAAAATATATACTGATCGATTTGATCAGTCCCAACACAGAAAAAAAAAACTGCGAAATAACCCTTGAAAAAACACGAAAATACACCCCCAAAATCACAATTTTTAACCATTAATCATCAAATCTTTTACTAAAATCATGTTGAGAAGGATGCTATCAAGGAATTACTCAAGAAAAACGGTAAATTTCTACACCTAAACACCATTTAATCCGAAAATTAGTGTTCTTGAGCAATTTTTTCCCCAATTTGATTTTAATACTTTTTAGTGTAATTAGGCTTAAATTGTTTATGTATTATGCTTGTATAACCTAGATTGATGCTGTTTAACATGATTAGAAGCCTTAAACTTCAAATTTTGAGTAATCTAGGGTTTGTGTTCTTGAGCAAATTTGGGGCTTTTTGATATAAACAGGTTATGGCCAATTTTTGTCATGAATTATTGCTAAATTAAGTAGTGTAACATGTTTAGGTAGTTAAATGATCTAAACTTTGAGCCTAAACATGATTTTGAGAATTAAAGTGGACTTTTTCAAGTCTAAAAATTCATGAACTTGATTTTTGAGAGATAATGCCATTTGAAACTTGTTTAATTGCTAGTAATGATTATTTTGACATGTTATTTGAGTTGAATGCTTATGAACTTGGCGAACATTTTCGTATATGCTTATTTGAAAAAGTGTAGATTTGATAAAAATGTGAAAATGAGCTTAAGTTTGATATAAATTGATCATGTCATTGTAATTATTTTGATTGATGATTTTGCTGACACTAATGCATATTTGGATGCACAAAAATTGTGTTTGATATGTTTTGCAGACTGAAATGGGTGAATCTTCATCCCAAGCTCGCAATGCTCCTGCTGAGAATGCGGAACAACAGGAGGTGGATAACTACTACAAGCAAGATATACCTCATCCAGTCATGACATTTTCTGATATGCACTTGGAAGATTTGCATCCGAACCTGAGATTTGACAGACTTTGGATAGATTATCCAAAATACCAAAGGGGTTTGCATACTCTTCATTCTAAAGTTGTTGAGGTACCTAGGGTCATAGAATGGAGACCATTAGAAGCTGTAGAATTGGCCGGGCCAATTAGGGAATTACTTGCACAGAGGTATAGTAATTCTACTTTTAATGACTGGGTACGTTTATTCACCATGCGTAGACCTGTATATAAAGTATGGTGTGAAGAATTGTTGTGTAGTATAGAATTAAATGATCGGGTAGCTAGTTTAACCGATCGATCTTTTATTAGATTTTTGTTAGGAGGTTCGATGCGCCACATGTCTTTACTAGACATGGCTCAGGCTTTACGTATATATACGCCTGAGGAGTTAGCATCTGCTGATTGTAGAGGGTTGATACTAAATGGTAGAAAGATAGATGAAAATTTTGATACACATGGTGTATGGAGTCAAATGACAAGCCATCACCGATTCAAAGGGGGAAATTACTCTTATTTGGATATAGATAGAGCTGAATTAAGAGTGATTCATGAAATGTCCCGTTCTTATTGATTAAAAACGTTCCATATTAATTGATTTCGTTGCGAGGTTTTGACCTCTATATGAGACGTTTTTCAAAGACTGCATTCATTTTTAAAACAAACCATAACCTTTATTTCATAAATAAAGGTTTAAAAAGCTTTATGTAGATTATCAAATAATGATAATCTAAAATATCCTGTTTACACACGACCATTACATAATGGTTTACAATACAAATATGTTACATCGAAATCAGTTTCTTGAATGCAGTTTTTACACAATATCATACAAACATGGACTCCAAATCTTGTCCTTATTTTAGTATGCAACAGCGGAAGCTCTTAATATTCACCTGAGAATAAACATGCTTTAAACGTCAACAAAAATGTTGGTGAGTTATAGGTTTAACCTATATATATCAAATCGTAACAATAGACCACAAGATTTCATATTTCAATACACATCCCATACATAGAGATAAAAATTCATTCATATGGTGAACACCTGGTAACCGACATTAACAAGATGCATATATAAGAATATCCCCATCATTCCGGGACACCCTTCGGATATGATATAAATTTCGAAATACTAAAGCATCCAGTACTTTGGATGGGGTTTGTTAGGCCCAATAGATCTATCTTTAGGATTCGCGTCAATTAGGGTGTCTGTTCCCTAATTCTTAGATTACCAGACTTAATAAAAAGGGGCATATTCGATTTCGATAATTCAACCATAGAATGTAGTTTCACGTACTTGTGTCTATTTTGTAAATCATTTATAAAACCTGCATGTATTCTCATCCCAAAAATATTAGATTTTAAAAGTGGGACTATAACTCACTTTCACAGATTTTTACTTCGTCGGGAAGTAAGACTTGGCCACTGGTTGATTCACGAACCTATAACAATATATACATATATATCAAAGTATGTTCAAAATATATTTACAACACTTTTAATATATTTTGATGTTTTAAGTTTATTAAGTCAGCTGTCCTCGTTAGTAACCTACAACTAGTTGTCCACAGTTAGATGTACAGAAATAAATCGATAAATATTATCTTGAATCAATCCACGACCCAGTGTATACGTATCTCAGTATTGATCACAACTCAAACTATATATATTTTGGAATCAACCTCAACCCTGTATAGCTAACTCCAACATTCACATATAGAGTGTCTATGGTTGTTCCGAAATATATATAGATGTGTCGACATGATAGGTCGAAACATTGTATACGTGTCTATGGTATCTCAAGATTACATAATATACAATACAAGTTGATTAAGTTATGGTTGGAATAGATTTGTTACCAATTTTCACGTAGCTAAAATGAGAAAAATTATCCAATCTTGTTTTACCCATAACTTCTTCATTTTAAATCCGTTTTGAGTGAATCAAATTGCTATGGTTTCATATTGAACTATATTTTATGAATCTAAACAGAAAAAGTATAGGTTTATAGTCGGAAAAATAAGTTACAAGTTGTTTTTGTAAAGGTAGTCATTTCAGTCGAAAGAACGACGTCTAGATGACCATTTTAGAAAACATACTTCCACTTTGAGTTTAACCATAATTTTTGGATATAGTTTCATGTTCATAATAAAAATCATTTTCTCAGAATAACAACTTTTAAATCAAAGTTTATCATAGTTTTTAATTAACTAACCCAAAACAGCCCGCGGTGTTACTACGACGGCGTAAATCCTGTTTTACGGTGTTTTTCGTGTTTCCAGGTTTTAAATCATTAAGTTAGCATATCATAAAGATATAGAACATGTGTTTAGTTGATTTTAAAAGTCAAGTTAGAAGGATTAACTTTTGTTTGCGAACAAGTTTAGAATTAACTAAACTATGTTCTAGTGATTACAAGTTTAAACCTTCGAATAAGATAGCTTTATATGTATGAATCGAATGATGTTATGAACATCATTACTACCTTAAGTTCCTTGGATAAACCTACTGGAAAAGAGAAAAATGGATCAAGCTTCAATAGATCCTTGGATGGCTCGAAGTTCTTGAAGCAGAATCATGACACGAAAACAAGTTCAAGTAAGATCATCACTTGAAATAAGATTGTTATAGTTATAGAAATTGAACCAAAGTTTGAATATGATTATTACCTTGTATTAGAATGATAACCTACTGTAAGAAACAAAGATTTCTTGAGGTTGGATGATCACCTTACAAGATTGGAAGTGAGCTAGCAAACTTGAAAGTATTCTTGATTTTATGAAACTAGAACTTTTGGAATTTATGAAGAACACTTAGAACTTGAAGATAGAACTTGAGAGAGATCAATTAGATGAAGAAAATTGAAGAATGAAAGTGTTTGTAGGTGTTTTTGGTCGTTGGTGTATGGATTAGATATAAAGGATATGTAATTTTGTTTTCATGTAAATAAGTCATGAATGATTACTCATATTTTTGTAATTTTATGAGATATTTCATGCTAGTTGCCAAATGATGGTTCCCACATGTGTTAGGTGACTCACATGGGCTGCTAAGAGCTGATCATTGGAGTGTATATACCAATAGTACATACATCTAAAAGCTGTGTATTGTACGAATACGAATACGGGTGCATACGAGTAGAATTGTTGATGAAACTGAACGAGGATGTAATTGTAAGCATCTTTGTTAAGTAGAAGTATTTTGATAAGTGTCTTGAAGTCTTTCAAAAGTGTATGAATACATATTAAAACACTACATGTATATACATTTTAACTGAGTCGTTAAGTCATCGTTAGTCGTTACATGTAAATGTTGTTTTGAAACCTTTAGGTTAACGATCTTGTTAAATATTGTTAACCCAATGTTTATAATATCAAAAGAGATTTTAAATTATTATATTATCATGATATTATGATGTACGAATATCTCTTAATATGATATATATACATTAAATGTCGTTACAACGATAATCGTTACATATATGTCTCGTTTCAAAATCATTAAGTTAGTAGTCTTGTTTTTACATATGTAGTTCATTGTTAATATACTTAATGATATGTTTACTTATCATAATATCATGTTAACTATATATATAACCATATATATGTCATCATATAGTTTTTTACAAGTTTTAACGTTCGTGAATCACCGGTCAACTTGGGTGGTCAATTGTCTATATGAAACCTATTTCAATTAATCAAGTCTTAACAAGTTTGATTGCTTAACATGTTGGAAACATTTAATCATGTAATTATCAATCTCAATTAATATATATAAACATGGAAAAGTTCGGGTCACTACGGTACCTACCCGTTAAATAAATTTCGTCCCGAAATTTTAAGCTGTTGAAGGTGTTGACGAATCTTCTGGAAATAGATGCGGGTATTTCTTCTTCATCTGATCTTCACGCTCCTAGGTGAACTCGGGTCCTCTACGAGCATTCCATCGAACCTTAACAATTGGTATCTTGTTTTGCTTAAGTCTTTTAACCTCACGATCCATTATTTCGACGGGTTCTTCGATGAATTGAAGTTTTTTGTTGATTTGGATTTCATCTAACGGAATAGTGAGATCTTCTTTAGCAAAACATTTCTTCAAATTTGAGACGTGGAAAGTGTTATGTACAGCCGCGAGTTGTTGAGGTAACTCAAGTCGGTAAGCTACTGGTCCGACACGATCAATAATCTTGAATGGTCCAATATACCTTGGATTTAATTTCCCTCGTTTACCAAATCGAACAACGCCTTTCCAAGTTGCAACTTTAAGCATGACCATCTCTCCAATTTCAAATTCTATATCTTTTCTTTTAATGTCAGCATAGCTCTTTTGTCGACTTTGGGCGGTTTTCAACCGTTGTTGAATTTGGATGATCTTCTCGGTAGTTTCTTGTATAATCTCCGGACCCGTAATCTGTCTATCCCCCACTTCACTCCAACAAATCGGAGACCTGCACTTTCTACCATAAAGTGCTTCAAACGACGCCATCTCAATGCTTGAATGGTAGCTGTTATTGTAGGAAAATTCTGCTAACGGTAGATGTCGATCCCAACTGTTTCCGAAATCAATAACACATGCTCGTAGCATGTCTTCAAGCGTTTGTATCGTCCTTTCGCTCTGCCCATCAGTTTGTGGATGATAGGCAGTACTCATGTCTAGACGAGTTCCTAATGCTTGCTGTAATGTCTGCCAGAATCTTGAAATAAATCTGCCATCCCTATCAGAGATAATAGAGATTGGTATTCCATGTCTGGAGACGACTTCCTTCAAATACAGTCGTGCTAACTTCTCCATCTTGTCATCTTCTCTTATTGGCAGGAAGTGTGCTGATTTGGTGAGACGATCAACTATTACCCAAATAGTATCAAAACCACTTGCAGTCCTTGGCAATTTAGTGATGAAATCCATGGTAATGTTTTCCCATTTCTATTCTGGGATTTCGGGTTGTTGAAGTAGACCTGATGGTTTCTGATGCTCAGCTTTGACCTTAGAACACGTCAAACATTCTCCTACGTATTTAGCAACATCGGCTTTCATACCCGGCCACCAAAAATGTTTCTTGAGATCCTTGTACATCTTCCCCGTTCCAGGATGTATTGAGTATCTGGTTTTATGAGCTTCTCTAAGTACCATTTCTCTCATATCTCCAAATTTTGGTACCCAAATCCTTTCAGCCCTATACCGGGTTCCGTCTTCCCGAATATTAAGATGCTTCTCCGATCCTTTGGGTATTTCATCCTTTAAATTTCCCTTTTTTAAAACTCCTTGTTGCGCCTCCTTTATTTGAGTAGTTAGGTTATTATGAATCATTATATTCATAGATTTTACTCGAATGGGTTCTCTGTCCTTCCTGCTCAAGGCATCGGCTACCACATTTGCCTTCCCCGGGTGGTAACGAATCTCAAAGTCGTAATCATTCAACAATTCAATCCACCTACGCTGCCTCATATTCAGTTGTTTCTGATTAAATATATGCTGAAGACTTTTGTGGTCGGTATATATAATACTTTTGACCCCATATAAGTAGTGCCTCCAAGTCATTAATGCAAAAACAACCGCTCCTAATTCCAAATCATGCGCCGTATAATTTTGTTCGTGAATCTTCAATTGTCTAGATGCATAAGCAATTACCTTCGTTCGTTGCATTAATACACAACCGAGACCTTGCTTTGATGCGTCACAATAAATCACAAAATCATCATTCCCTTCAGGCAATGACAATATAGGTGCCGTAGTTAGCTTTTTCTTCAATAACTGAAACGCTTTCTCTTGTTCATCATTCCATTCAAATTTCTTCCCTTTATGCGTTAATGCAGTCAAGGGTTTTGCTATTCTGGAAAAGTCTTGGATGAACCTTCTGTAGTAACCAGCTAGTCCTAAAAACTGGCGTATGTGTTTCGGAGTTTTCGGGGTTTCCCACTTTTCAACAGTTTCTATCTTTGCCGGATCCACCTTAATACCTTCTTTGTTCACTATGTGACCGAGGAATTGAACTTCTTCCAACCAAAATGCACACTTTGAAAATTTAGCGTACAATTCTTCCTTCCTCAATACTTCTAACACCTTTCTCAAATGTTCACCGTGTTCTTGGTCATTCTTTGAGTAAATAAGTATGTCATCAATGAAAACAATGACAAACTTGTCAAGGTATGGTCCACACACTCGGTTCATAAGGTCCATGAACACAGCTGGTGCATTAGTTAAACCAAATGGCATGACCATAAACTTGTAATGACCGTAACGTGTTCTGAAAGCAGTCTTTGGAATATCATCTTCTTTCACCCGCATTTGATGATACCCGGAACGTAAGTCAATCTTTGAATAAACAGACGAACCTTGTAGTTGATCAAATAAGTCGTCGATTCTCGGTAGTGGGTAGCGGTTCTTGATGGTAAGTTTGTTCAACTCTCGGTAGTCGATACACAACCTGAATGTACCATCTTTCTTCTTGACAAACAAAACAGGAGCTCCCCACGGTGATGTGCTTGGTCGAATGAAACCACGCTCTAAAAGTTCTTGTAATTGGCTTTGTAGTTCTTTCATCTCGCTGGGTGCGAGTCTGTAAGGAGCAAGAGCTATTGGTGCAGCTCCTGGTACAAGATCTATTTGAAATTCAACGGATCGATGTGGGGGTAATCCCGGTAATTCTTTCGGAAATACATCGGGAAATTCTTTTGCGACGGGAACATCATTGATGCTCTTTTCTTCAGTTTGTACTTTCTCGACGTGTGCTAGAACAGCATAGCAACCTTTTCTTATTAGTTTTTGTGCCTTCAAATTACTAATAAGATGTAGCTTCGTGTTGCCCTTTTCTCCGTACACCATTAAGGGTTTTCCTTTTTCTCGTATAATGCGAATTGCATTTTTGTAACAAACGATCTCTGCTTTCACTTCTTTCAACCAGTCCATACCTATTATCACATCAAAACTCCCTAACTCTACTGGTATCAAGTCAATCTTAAATGTTTCACTAACCAGTTTAATTTCTCGATTCCGACATATATTATCTGCTGAAATTAATTTACCATTTGCTAATTCGAGTAAAAATTTACTATCCAAAGGCGTCAATGGACAACTTAATTTAGCACAAAAATCTCTACTCATATAGCTTCTATCCGCACCCGAATCAAATAAAACGTAAGCAGATTTATTGTCAATAAGAAACGTACCCGTAACAAGCTCCGGGTCTTCCTGTGCCTCTGCCGCATTAATATTGAAAACTCTTCCGCGGCCTTGTCCATTCGTGTTCTCCTGGTTCGGGCAATTTCTAATAATGTGGCCCGGTTTTCCACATTTATAACAAACTACATTGGCATAACTTGCTCCGACACTACTTGCTCCGCCATTACTCGTTCCGACACCATTTGTTCCTTTCGTTCTATTAACCCCTGGTCCGTAGACCTCACACTTCGCCGCGCTATGACCATTTCTTTTACACTTGTTCCAAAATTTGGTGCAGAACCCCGAGTGATACTTTTCACACCTTTGGCATAGCTGCTTCTGATTGTTGTTGTTGTTGCGGTTATTATTGTTGTTGGGATGATTGTTGTAGTTGCTGTTGTTGTTATTGTTGTTGTTGTTGTTGTTGTTGTTGTTGAGCCGTTTGTTGTAGTTGCGATTGATGTTGCGATTGTTGGGATAATTGTTGCGATTATTGTTGTAATTACTGTTGTTGTTGTATTGGTGATTCTTATCACCGTTTTCCTCCCACTTTCTTTTGACTTGCTTCACATTGGCCTCTTCAGCAGTCTGTTCTTTAATTCTTTCTTCAATCTGGTTCACTAGTTTGTGAGCCATTCTACATGCCTTTTGTATAGAGGCGGGCTCGTGTGAACTTATATCTTCTTGGATTCTTTCCGGTAATCCTTTCACAAACGCGTCGATCTTCTCTTCCTCATCTTCGAATGCTCCCGGACACAATAGGCACAATTCTGTGAATCGTCTTTCGTACGTGGTAATATCAAATCCTTGGGTTCGTAACCCTCTAAGTTCTGTCTTGAGCTTATTGACCTCGGTTCTGGGACGGTACTTCTCGTTCATCAAGTGCTAGAATGCTGACCACGGTAGTGCGTACCTTGCTCTAGATAGGTATTCCACCATGTTAACGCAGAACCTGTGTAGGTATGCGTAGCGTACTTTACTTTGTCCTCTTAAGTACACTTACTTATGGCAAACACCGATTCGACCTTCTCGGTCCACCGTTTCCATCCGATCGGTCCTTCGGTTCCATCAAATTCCAATGGTTTGCAGGCAGTGAATTCTTTGTAGGTGCATCCTACACGATTTCCTGTACTGCTAGATCCAAGGTTATTGTTGGTATGTAGCGCAGCCTGTACTGCGGCTATGTTTGAAGCTAGAAAAGTGCGGAATTCCTCTTCATTCATATTTACGGTGTGTCGAGTAATCGGTGCCATTTCCTTCAAAATAGTCAAATGGAGCAAGTTAATCATACAGAATATTAAGAGTAGTTAATAGTATTTCGTAGCATAATATGAACTCATTTATAAAAGCTTTTTCTTCATATTAGCATTTTATAAGTTTAAATTCGGGTAGTACCTACCCGTTAAGTTCATACTTAGTAGCTAATATACAATTCAACTACTACAATTCTATATGAAAAACTGATTATAATAATATTTCGCGTTCAAACTTTTACACAATATTTTACAAACTTACAATACCGCTTATTTTACATATAGCATGAAATATAGCACACAATAAATTTGATACAAGATGGTTGTGAAGATAATTCTAGCTAGTACACAAGTCGTTCAGCAAAGGCAATAAAGATACGTAATTCATACGTCCAGAAACAAGTCATGCATTCTGGTTTTACTAGGATTACTTCCCATCTTTGGTCTTGTGGAACATAACCGTTATGGCCGTTGATAAGACAGCGTGTTGTAACGTCGTCAAAGGGACGAGGGTTACGTAATGTCCAACAGTCCCGTAACAATCTAAAAACCTCATTTCTTACCCCAATTACCGACTCCGTCACTTGTGGGAACGTTTTGATTAATAGTTGTAGCCCGATGTTCTTGTTCTCACTTTGGTGAGAAGTGAACGTTACTAATCCGTAAGCATAACATGCTTCTTTATGTTGCATGTTAGCCGCTTTTTCTAAATCACGAAGTCCAATATTCGGATATATTAAGTCAAAATAATTTCTTAACCCATTGCGTAAAATAGCATTTGGGTTCCCCGCAATATATGCGTCAAAGTAAACACATCGTAACTTATGGATTTCCCAATGTGATATCCCCCATCTTTCAAACGAAAGCCTTTTATAAATCAAGGCATTCTTGGAACGTTCTTCAAATGTCTTACAAACTGATCTCGCCTTAAATAGTTGTGCCGAAGAATTCTGACCGACTCTAGACAAGATTTCATCAATCATGTCTCCGGGTAGGTCTCTTAAAATATTGGGTTGTCTATCCATTTTGTGTTTTTATACTGTAAAATAGACAAGAGTTAGATTCATAAAAAAAAATACTTATTAATACAAGCAATTTTTACATATATCATAAAGCATAAGCACACTATATTACTTATATTACACCACACGAATACAACTATCTTATTCCGACTCGCTTGTTTCTTCTTCTTCGGTTTTGGTTCGTTTTGCCAAGTTTCTAGGGATATATGATGTTCCCCTAATACGAGCAGTCGTTATCCACATTGGTTTAGAAAAACCTGGTGGTTTAGAGGTTCCCGGGTCATTGTTACAACTTAAGGACTTCGGGGGTTGACGATACATATAAAGTTCATCGGGGTTGGAATTAGATTTCTCTATTTTTATGCCCTTTCCCTTATTATTTTCTTTTGCCTTTTTAAATTTAGTTGGGGTAATTTCTATAACATTATCGGAATTCTCGTCGGAATCCGATTCATCGGAGAATTGGTAATCCTCCCAATATTTTGCTTCCTTGGCGGAAACACCATTGACCATAATTAACCTTGGTCGGTTGGTTGAGGATTTTCTTTTACTTAACCATTTTATTATTTCCCCCACCGGTTCTATTTCTTCATCCGGTTCCGATTCTTCTTCCGGTTCCGATTCTTCTTCCGGTTCTGACTCTTCTTCCGGTTCCTCTTCGGGAACTTGTGAATCAGTCCACGAATCATTCCAATTTACATTTGACTCTTCATTATTATTAGGTGAGTCAATGGGACTTGTTCTAGAGGTAGACATCTATCACATAATATCAAACGCGTTAAGAGATTAATATATCACATAATATTCACATGTTAAAAATATATAGTTTCTAACAAAATTTGTTAAGCAATCATTTTTCAAGTAAACACGGTCGAAGTCTAGACTCACTAATGCATCCTAACAAACTAGATAAGACACACTAATGCAAAATTCTGGTTCTCTAAGACCAACGCTCGGATACCAACTGAAATGTCCCGTTCTTATTGATTAAAAACGTTCCATATTAATTGATTTCGTTGCGAGGTTTTGACCTCTATATGAGACGTTTTTCAAAGACTGCATTCATTTTTAAAACAAACCATAACCTTTATTTCATAAATAAAGGTTTAAAAAGCTTTATGTAGATTATCAAATAATGATAATCTAAAATATCCTGTTTACACACGACCATTACATAATGGTTTACAATACAAATATGTTACATCGAAATCAGTTTCTTGAATGCAGTTTTTACACAATATCATACAAACATGGACTCCAAATCTTGTCCTTATTTTAGTATGCAATAGCGGAAGCTCTTAATATTCACCTGAGAATAAACATGCTTTAAACGTCAACAAAAATGTTGGTGAGTTATAGGTTTAACCTATATATATCAAATCGTAACAATAGACCACAAGATTTCATATTTCAATACACATCCCATACATAGAGATAAAAATTCATTCATATGGTGAACACCTGGTAATCGACATTAACAAGATGCATATATAAGAATATCCCCATCATTCCGGGACACCCTTCGGATATGATATAAATTTCGAAGTACTAAAGCATCCAGTACTTTGGATGGGGTTTGTTAGGCCCAATAGATCTATCTTTAGGATTCGCGTCAATTAGGGTGTCTGTTCCCTAATTCTTAGATTACCAGACTTAATAAAAAGGGGCATATTCGATTTCGATAATTCAACCATAGAATGTAGTTTCACGTACTTGTGTCTATTTTGTAAATCATTTATAAAACCTGCATGTATTCTCATCCCAAAAATATTAGATTTTAAAAGTGGGACTATAACTCACTTTCACAGATTTTTACTTCGTCGGGAAGTAAGACTTGGCCACTGGTTGATTCACGAACCTATAACAATATATACATATATATCAAAGTATGTTCAAAATATATTTACAACACTTTTAATATATTTTGATGTTTTAAGTTTATTAAGTCAGCTGTCCTCGTTAGTAACCTACAACTAGTTGTCCACAGTTAGATGTACAGAAATAAATCGATAAATATTATCTTGAATCAATCCACGACCCAGTGTATACGTATCTCAGTATTGATCACAACTCAAACTATATATATTTTGGAATCAACCTCAACCCTGTATAGCTAACTCCAACATTCACATATAGAGTGTCTATGGTTGTTCCGAAATATATATAGATGTGTCGACATGATAGGTCGAAACATTGTATACGTGTCTATGGTATCTCAAGATTACATAATATACAATACAAGTTGATTAAGTTATGGTTGGAATAGATTTGTTACCAATTTTCACGTAGCTAAAATGAGAAAAATTATCCAATCTTGTTTTACCCATAACTTCTTCATTTTAAATCCGTTTTGAGTGAATCAAATTGCTATGGTTTCATATTGAACTCTATTTTATGAATCTAAACAGAAAAAGTATAGGTTTATAGTCGGAAAAATAAGTTACAAGTCGTTTTTGTAAAGGTAGTCATTTCAGTCGAAAGAACGACGTCTAGATGACCATTTTAGAAAACATACTTCCACTTTGAGTTTAACCATAATTTTTGGATATAGTTTCATGTTCATAATAAAAATCATTTTCTCAGAATAACAACTTTTAAATCAAAGTTTTTCATAGTTTTTAATTAACTAACCCAAAACAGCCCGCGGTGTTACTACGACGGCGTAAATCCGGTTTTACGGTGTTTTTCGTGTTTCCAGGTTTTAAATCATTAAGTTAGCATATCATACAGATATAGAACATGTGTTTAGTTGATTTTAAAAGTCAAGTTAGAAGGATTAACTTTTGTTTGCGAACAAGTTTAGAATTAACTAAACTATGTTCTAGTGATTACAAGTTTAAACCTTCGAATAAGATAGCTTTATATGTATGAATCGAATGATGTTATGAACATCATTACTACCTTAAGTTCCTTGGATAAACCTACTGGAAAAGAGAAAAATGGATCAAGCTTCAATGGATCCTTGGATGGCTCGAAGTTCTTGAAGCAGAATCATGACACGAAAACAAGTTCAAGTAAGATCATCACTTGAAATAAGATTGTTATAGTTATAGAAATTGAACCAAAGTTTGAATATGATTATTACCTTGTATTAGAATGATAACCTACTGTAAGAAACAAAGATTTCTTGAGGTTGGATGATCACCTTACAAGATTGGAAGTGAGCTAGCAAACTTGAAAGTATTCTTGATTTTATGAAACTAGAACTTTTGGAATTTATGAAGAACACTTAGAACTTGAAGATAGAACTTGAGAGAGATCAATTAGATGAAGAAAATTGAAGAATGAAAGTGTTTGTAGGTGTTTTTGGTCGTTGGTGTATGGATTAGATATAAAGGATATGTAATTTTGTTTTCATGTAAATAAGTCATGAATGATTACTCATATTTTTGTAATTTTATGAGATATTTCATGCTAGTTGCCAAATGATGGTTCCCACATGTGTTAGGTGACTCACATGGGCTGCTAAGAGCTGATCATTGGAGTGTATATACCAATAGTACATACATCTAAAAGCTATGTATTGTACGAATACGAATACGGGTGCATACGAGTAGAATTGTTGATGAAACTGAACGAGGATGTAATTGTAAGCATCTTTGTTAAGTAGAAGTATTTTGATAAGTGTCTTGAAGTCTTTCAAAAGTGTATGAATACATATTAAAACACTACATGTATATACATTTTAACTGAGTCGTTAAGTCATCGTTAGTCGTTACATGTAAATGTTGTTTTGAAACCTTTAGGTTAACGATCTTGTTAAATGTTGTTAACCCAATGTTTATAATATCAAAAGAGATTTTAAATTATTATATTATCATGATATTATGATGTACGAATATCTCTTAATATGATATATATACATTAAATGTCGTTACAACGATAATCGTTACATATATGTCTCGTTTCAAAATCATTAAGTTAGTAGTCTTATTTTTACATATGTAGTTCATTGTTAATATACTTAATGATATGTTTACTTATCATAATATCATGTTAATTATATATATAACTATATATATGTCATCATATAGTTTTTACAATTTTTAACGTTCGTGAATCACCGGTCAACTTGGGTGGTCAATTGTCTATATGAAACCTATTTCAATTAATCAAGTCTTAACAAGTTTGATTGCTTAACATGTTGGAAACATTTAATCATGTAATTATCAATCTCAATTAATATATATAAACATGGAAAAGTTCGGGTCACTACAATTCATAGGTTTTTAGCTAATTCGATTACACAAAGAGGTAAGAACAAGGAAAAGGTAAATGAACAGGATTTGTTTTACCATATGTGTATTCGAGACCCACAAAGCGCTGTAAATATACCTTATTGTGTGGGTTATTATTTATCAGCTATGGTTAGGGGGATGAGACCGCATAGCATAATAGGAGGTGGTATTTTTATTACTTTGATTGCTGAATATCTCGGTGTGGATATAAGTCGGGGGGGATTATTAGTCGAAGAACCAGAACCCCGCGATACTATAGGTTTAAATGTATACCATGGTGCGAAAGTTTTGAAGAGGCGAAATAACGCCGCAGTCCAATACCATGGTAGACATCCACAGGTTGAGAGAAACCAACAGCAAGGTAATGTAGGAGGGGGAAATGAAATGCAAGAAATGCAAAGGTTTATAGCTTCACAGGAGTACGAAAATGCTAGACAGAGAGCATTTGAAGATTGGCAAGTTCATCAAAACCAAATCATAGCTCATTGCCAACATATAGGTAGAAACTATATTCCTACACCAAAACCCATATTCCCTCCCTGGTCTATAGAGATGCAACCACCGTATCCTACATATAACCCTGCCGAAGCATTCTATAGCACCTATGGTTATGCTTGGAACCCCTATTGGTATCAGTATCATCCCTAGTCTACTTAGTTTTATTTATTTTGTAATTTGTAATGTTGATATGTTTAATACTTATGTTAATATTGTAATAGTTTTTATAATTTTCTAACTTTTATTCTTAGATTTTAATAATTTTTGAATGTGGGGTAATATACCAAACTTCAAAAATATGTATATATGTTTGCAGTTTATCTTATGTACACAACAGGGTAAAACAACGCATTTTCAAAGACTGACATTAAGTTCAGCAAAAGCAACTAATTTTGACGACAAGATGCAAAATATATGTGAAATAACAACAAGACGGAATGAACAAATGATGTGCACCATTTATCATTCAGCAAACAAACGCCAATATATTTGGAAACTTTGGTAAAAATTTAATCATTTTCACACAAATCACCCTCAATAATTTAAATTGTTACTGATTTCTTGCAAATGAGGGCATTGCAAGATCTTAAGTGTGGGAAGGGGTTAAATTCTTTCGGATTTTAAAATTTTTATCTTAAACACTGGGTTACCATTAAAAATACTAGTAAAGCAGTAGTTGTATTAGAATCTAGTGCTCTCTGATAATAAAGAACAGCCCTAGTCTTATATACTGACTACCCAATTCTAGTAAAAAAATTTTAAAATTTTCAATTAAATGAACTCAAAATCATGTTTATACATATTTATGAACGATAAAACTAGGTTTTAACACCGAAATTATTGTTACCTCAGAAAGGACATAAATTGAGAAACAAACCAAAATGTTAAAATTCATTTAAAATGGAATAGAGGACGATAAAAAGGAAAATAAAAGCCAAGTGTGGGAAAATTTACCAAGTTATCTTAAACATATGTCACATATATCTGTAACAAATAACTGAAAATACTTTTGCTTTGGACTAAACTAAACTGTTTTACCCGATGAAAGAAAAGAAGAGATGGATCTACACGATGAATCAATTCCATCATTAAAAGGAAGTAAAGCCTTCCGAAAAAGACACACGCTTCTTGATTTAGGTCATGAAGTTGTCGTCCAGACCAGCTGTAGGTTGACGAAAAATCTAGAAAAGTCATCACTAAAATCAGCAGGGAATCCACAGACCTCAGCATTAAACAAGGTCGCCAAGTGGTCAGATTTATCCTAACCATGAGAAGGATTTATCTCGTAAAATGGGGGGGCACCATGCAAATTAGCTGGATAAGACTAATGAATCAGATCCCCAGAAAGGATAATCTCCTTAAAAGATCAAAAATCAGCTTTTAAGCCTGATATTACTCAATCCTTGAGATTGACCTTAAAGATTGAGAATTACAAACTCATGGAATTCAATGATATCTAAACTCGAGCTTGAACGAGAAAATATTTTGATCAAAATTACAAACCGATTTGTTTTCTGAAAACCCTATTTTCAATGCGTTCATTACCATTGAACGTAAAATCCTAGGAATTCACCTGGAATTCATTAGGTCACCTGAACTAAATCGGGTGTCAACCGTAAGAACGGTGGTTGCATAGTGGTCAAAGACAGGACCTTGTGCCAGACCGAAAAATCATAAGGGTGAACTTTACTATTGCTCCTACCAAGGATAGTAATTGCGTCCGACACGTTATAGACCATAATTAAAAGCATGTCAGGGGACATTACCTTAACAGTTGCTTGTTCAACGCTTTCCTTTACAACCGGACGGTAGTTTACCAAAAGGTAATATACGGGACAAGTAAACTGGACGTGTTGCTTTCCTAATACAAGGTTAGCAAGTGGGTGACACAAAACCGCAAGTTTTGAGCTAAAATTTTCAAATCTGAAACCCACCAAACCCACAAAAATATTTTGCAAACACCGGTAAAGGGTTATTCCGGAAAACTTATCTAGGGTAAAAACTAGATTTAATTTTCAAAAGATCAAATGTTTTCATAAAGATCCAATTTCCTTAATGGATCTAAATTTTTATAGTCACGTGGGACTGTAAACCATATCGTTACTACCATTGTTCATACCGCCGTATAGAAATCACTGATGTACAAAGTGTGAAGAATAAAGAAGTGATTCTAGTATTTCAAGACGATATTGCTTGAGGACAAGCAACGCTCAAGTGTGGGAATATTTGATAATGCTAAAAACGAACATATATTTCATAGCATTATTCCTCAAGAAAGACAAGCTTTTAGTTGCAATTGTTCTATTTAAAAGTGATATTCGTTTAAATAATAAAAGGTGAAGACAAAAGACAGATTCGACGAATTGAAGACGCAAACGACCAAAAAGCTCAAAAGTACAAAAGACAATCAAAGAGGTTCCAATTATTGATAAGAAACGTCTCGAAATTACAAGAGTACAAGATTCAAAACCTAAAGTACAAGATATTAAATTGTACGCAAGGACGTTCGAAAATCCGAAACCGAGACCAGAGTCAACTCTCAACGCTCGACGCAACGGACTAAAAATTACAAGTCAACTATGCACATAAATATAATATAATATTTAAATAATTCTTATAATTATTTATATATTATATAAATAAATAAAAACCGTCGGCAAGAAAGACTCCAAATTGTGTGAGCTGTAATTTCAAACTCCGCGACTCGCGGAGTTTGAAGGCAAAAAGGGCCGCGAGTCGCGGAGCCCCAAAGTTTGAAACTCCCTATAAAGCCAACCGAATTCTGATCATTTTTCATCCAACATATATCCATCTCTCTATCTATATCGTATATATTTATATTTATATTTTAATTTTAATTTTAATCATAATAATAAGGGTATGTTAGCGAATATTGTAAGGGTGTAAGTCGAAATTCTGTCCGTGTAACGCTACGCTATTTTTAATCATTGTAAGTTATGTTCAACCTTTTTAATTTAATGTCTCGTAGCTAAGTTATTATTATGCTTATTTAATCCGAAGTAATCATGATGTTGGGCTAATTACTAAAATTAGGTAATTGGGCTTTGTACCATAATTGGGGTTTGGACAAAAGAACGACACTTGTGGAAATTAGACTATGGGCTATTAATGGGCTTTATATTTGTTTAACTAAATGATATTTTGTTAATGTTAATATAAAGATTTACAATTGGGCGTCCCTATAAATTACCATATACACTCGATCGGACACGATGGGCGGGGTATTTATATGTACGAATAATCGTTCATTTAACCGGACACGAGAATGGATTAATAGCCACTAGAATAATTAAAACAGGGGTGAAATTATGTACAAGGACACTTGGTATAATTGATAACAAAATATTAAAACCTTGGGTTACACTCAGTCGACATCCTGGTGTAATTATTAAACAAAGTATTAAAATCTTGTTACAGTTTAAATCCCCAATTAGTTGGAATATTTAACTTCGGGTATAAGGATAATTTGACGAGGATACTCGCACTTTATATTTATGACTAATGGACTGTTATGGACAAAAACCAGACGGACATATTAAATAATCCAGGACAAAGGACAATTAACCCATGGACATAAAACTAAAATCAACACGTCAACCATCATGATTACGGAAGTTTAAATAAGCATAATTCTTTTATTTCATATTTAATTTCCTTTATTTTATATTTAATTGCACTTCTAATTATCGCATTTTTATTTATTGTTATTGTATTTAATTGCACTTTTAATTATCGTACTTTTTAATTATCGCAAGTTTATTTTATCGCACTTTTATTATTCGCAATTTCATTATCGTTATTTACTTTACGCTTTAAATTAAGTCTTGTATTTATTTATTATTTTATATTTGGTTTTAACTGCGACTAAAGTTTTAAAATCGACAAACCGGTCATTAAACGGTAAAAACCCCCTTTATAATAATAATATTACTTATATATATATTTGTATTTTTATAAAAGTAAACTAATATAGCGTTAAGCTTTGTTTAAAAAGATTCCCTGTGGAACGAACCGGACTTACTAAAAACTACACTACTGTACGATTAGGTACACTGCCTATAAGTGTTGTAGCAAGGTTTAAGTATATCCATTCTCTAAATAAATAAATATCTTGTGTAAAATTATATTATTTAATATTATTTTCTTGTAAAATTTAATAGTATTTTTATACCACTCTGCTAAAACATCACAAACCACAACCATCAAAACCGCCATTCTTGCTGCTACTTTGTTATTACCCAATCTACTCGATTCTTTCATCTGTTTAGAAGGGAATAATAATGCTCATGTTTGATGTAACAACAACGATGATGATTGTGTTAGAATATACTGGATGTTGATGGCGATTCAATTTTAATGAATGATGATGATGAGAAGATAAAATGAGTATGAATTTGATGTTGACATTAATGATGATGATGTTGTATGATAATGGATGATGAGGTGTGAATGATGAAACGATGATGAAGAACATTGATGATTAACTGCAACTGTACAGCTACCATCATTACTGCCCCGTTCCTTTTTCTTTTTGTATAAACTAAAAACCTTTTTCTTTGGACTTGTGTTAGTAGACTAGATGGATCTAATTGATCAAACATTTGGGCTTGGGAACTACCTGGGCCGAAGCTAACTGATTGGATCGGGCCTCTTTTAGGCCACACAACTTGGCAAATTCCTTTCTCAGACACTAGGCCGTCGACATTAAGTGGTGTAGTGTGTTGTTATTATTATTATTAAGTGATGATCATGGTGATTGTAGAGATAAATGACACATGAAATGATAATTGTGATCTTATAATGTTAGTTGTGATTAAGAAGCTGAAACAGATTGAAAATGAATTATATATAATTATGTTGGGTATTAAAACAAGAAAGTTGAGATGGAGGAATGGTTTGAGAGTGGTTGGTTAAGCGAGAGGTCTTGGGTTCAAGCCTGGGCTTAGGCACATATTTTTTTTTTAAAAGAAGAAGAAGGATAAGTAAAAGTTAAAAACAATTTAAGTTGGGAGTTATTTCAGAATTGAAACATATAGTGTAATGGTTAAGGATGTTATCGGGTTAGCGGAACGTCGCGGGTTCAAACCCGGACTTGGGCATTTTTTTTAGGGCTACTTCTTTGAGGTTCGTGAATCCGAGGCCAACCCTACACTTGTTCAATGACGTCATATGTATTTTTACTACAAAATACAGTATGGTGAGTTCATTTGCTCCCTTTTACTCTTTACATTTTTGGGACTGAGAAGACATGCGTTACTTTTACAACTGCTTTATTAAATGCTTTTGAAATACATTTTGAACTGCGAATACATGAAATGCTTTTATAAATGTTTGACGAGATAGACACAAGCAAAACATTCCTCGAATGAATTATGTGGACGTGATAATTGCCACCATTGAATTATGTGGATGTGATAATTGCCACAATTGATATGAATATTTTTCCCCTGATTATTATTGCTTGGTAACCTAAGAATTAGGGAACATCACTAATTTTGAGAATTAGTGCACACCTAATTGACGCGAATCCTAAAGGTAGCTACCGAGTTTAACACCCCCATCCAGAATGTTCACTAGACGGAAGGGCTAGTGGGCGTGGTGTTTAGTACTTCGAAGTTTATATGATTATTATACAGACGAGATGTTCTGTTTTAGGGATATTATTATGCGCATTATATGTTAAGGTCGGTTACCAAGCCAAGCTATGAAAGAAATGAAAAGTGAATGTTATGTATCGAGAGAATAATTTTATACACAGGTTATGTGTATGATATTTTTATACACGAGATATGTGTACGGTTGCTAAGATTTATGAAAAATGGATTTCGTACACGAGAAAGGTGTACTGTATTTAAAAGATATCGCATGTACATTATAGGTGGGTATAGGATTCGGGCCCATTTGTACCATGCAGCATTTAAATCTTGTGGTCTATCAAAATGATGAATTTTATTGTTTTATGATAAACTAATGAACTCACCAACCTTTTGGTTGACACTTTAAGGCATATTTATTCTCAGGTATGAAAGAAATCTTCCGCTGTGTATTTGCTCATATTTGAGATATTACTTGGAGTCATTCATGACATATTTCAAAAGATGTTGCATTCGAGTCGTCGAGTTCATCAATATTATTATTAAGTCAATTATAGTTGGAGGTATTATGAAATAGTATGCTTGCCGTCAACTTTCGATGTAAAGAAAGTTTGTTTTTTAAAAACGAATGCAATGTTTGTAAAATGTATCATATAGAGGTCAATTACCTCTCGATGTAATCAACTATTGTGAATCGTTTATATTGTTTATGAACGGGGCATTTCAGTTGGTATCAGAGCGGTGGTCTTAGCGAACCAGGTCTTGCACTAGTGTGTCTAACTGATAGTTGTTTAGATACATTAGTGGGTCTGGACTTCGACCGTGTCTGCATGTCAAAAGTTTGCTTATCATTTAGTGTCAAAAATTATTTGCTTATCATCCTTAAAGTCTAGACACGTCTTACTGCCTCTATTGCATAGACAGTGTATAGATAAATTCATATCTTAGCGTATCTGTTATTGTTACCTTTGCCTGACAGCTTTCGCAGATTCCTCCGTAACTTATGGGATTTTAGTATTATATATGCATATGTAAATTATGTATTACAGGGTACTAAACTACATCCTATAATCTATTTCTTATCGAAAATCCTTCATCTAATCGTACGAGATGAACCCCTCAACCAGTTCGAGTCCCTCAGATTTCGATAGCTATTCCGATAGTTATTCCGACAGCTATTCCGACATGGATATTCACATAAGCTCTGAAAGCGGTGTCACCAGAATGAATCAATCAATCAGCCATCCCCAAATCATCTGATGGGTTCGTAGTCGACTTAATCAATGGAGACGCAAAGAAGGCGATCCCTTCCACCAACCAAATTCACCTCTTGACAATGAACCTGAAGCGCTTAACGGCGAACCTGCTCGAGACACCATTTTCTCTCTCATTTCCAGAGTATCTCGTCACGATCATATACTATCTCAGATTCTAAACCTCATTCATCTGCTCGTCCGAACCGACAATCACCCCGGAGTAATAGAAGAAGTTAACGAAATTCGTGCCAGAGTTGTAGCCTTGGAAAACATGGTGCAAAACGTACCAGTTTCAGCAATATCACCGGCATCAACAGTACCACCAACAACACAAGTTTCAACATCACATGCCCCAATATCTCATTCTGTACCTCGAGCATAATCATCGTTCTACGAATCATTCTACATTATTATCTCCGTTCTTCATGGCGATTATGTAATCTCTAATGTTTTAGAGATTTTGTGTTTTAGTTTTGACGGTAAACCAAATGAGTTTAATACTATATCAACTCATTAAATCCATGATTACATCTGAAGAAAATATAAATGTATATATGTTTTCATAAAGATTGTAAATAAAAATTCTTTTGTACAAACTGTTAACGGTGAAAATATTTTAACGAGTAGGTAATACCCGAGGAATATTTAGATTTCACATTAATAAGTTACACTGTACATTCTTCGAAAATGATTCAACAGTCATTTACTATCCTACTTACATCCACAAGATATATGAATCCGTTCACCACAAAATAACCATTTACATTCAATTTCATATTTGGATTTTGACTTATCAGGATCCAACAAGTGGCATAATGAAGAAAACATTGGACAAAATAAAATTTGTTAGAAACAAACAAATTAACTATGAGAAAATTTTTGTTAAGAATCCACGCTAACTGTTCCTAGCTAACTGATTACATTTTAATTATTGCAATTTATTTATCGCAATTTTAAATCTCGCAATTTTATTTATCGTCATTTAATTTCTGTATTTATTTTACGCACTTTAAATATCGGGACACGTATACAAGGTTTTGACATATCATATCGACGCATCTATATATATTATTTGGAATAACCATAGACACTCTATATGCAGTAATGCTGGAGTTAGCTATACAGGGTTGAGGTTGATTCTACAATAATATATATAGTTTGAGTTGTGATTGAGTCTGAGACATGTACACGGGTCACGATACGTATTAATTAATTCGAATATTATATATCAAACTATATATGAATTATTGAATTGCCAACTGTGGACTATCAATTGATGACTATCAACATTGGACAATTAAAATGAATTAAAATATTAATTATAACATATGAAACTAAACAATTCTTCAAGTTTGTATCTTGACGATTACAATCTGCGTACAAACCTTTCATGATTCTTGAAAACACCTCAATCGAGAGGATGAACCAACCGCACTTCATCTATGGAAGAGAAGATTGATGCATATAGTTATGCACCTGAAAACACTCGGAACCTGAGTAAACGTTTAACACGTATCTGTACTATTTCCTTTAGTGTTATTATTACCCAAAATAACTTTACAATCCTTTTTTATGGTAGTAAATTTTGTCACAGCTCCAGCAAGTCAACTTCGACTTTTCGCTCGAAACAACCTTATTAATACCTTGATATATGTGTGTGCTCTTTTATTGTTACCGAGAAACCTTTTATATTCCACCATATTACCATCAGCGTTTAATCATCTAAAAACACAATTCTCCTGAAATCACCTCGGATTGATAACCGACGATTCAGAAATGGCTACATTAAATGTAGAGGAAACAGTAAAAATGTAGATGGCCTAAATGGCCAAGAGGTTGATGATAAAGAATGGAGTGTTGGGAACGCTCGATTAAAAATTTGGTACATGAAAATGGATTGAGCTAACCATGAAGGAGACCAAGGACAAATACAAGGACCAAACCCTATATTCAAAGAATCCAGGTAATTCTAGATCCGATAAAATCTTTAGAGAATATCTTGCTCCGAAGTCATGTTAAAATCTTGCAGAAAATTTTTCTTTAGCAACCTTCGAACTTAGAAATTCCAAAATATCATCATAAATATCTTCGATATTTCTGAGGATATTTTCATAAATATTCTTGTCCGAAATTATCTACCTCATCGTGTTTTCTGTATTCCATTATATTGAAAACTTCTGTAAAACCTAAGTATAAATTATGAATGAATTCTGGAGAAGTGTTGGGAATTGAAGCATGAGTTAGTATAATATAATGACGCTTGGCCAACGTGATTATATTACAGTAAGTCATGATGAGTTTCTAATGGAACGTGATAAAGGTTCACAGATCTTAACGTCATCGTGTGCCATGTTACATGACTCTTGTATTCTATTTAACCTCTAAAAGATCAAGAAAATATTTCTTGATGATTCGGTCTTTTCCAGGGTATTCTGGTAATTTGACAAATCAAGATCGTGCCATTATAATTTCCTTTTTAGAACATTAACTATGTTCATTCCGAAATTTATATCTACAAACTCTGGACCATTACATACGGTGATTAATCGCAAGAAGAGGAAACGAAAGAATGAAGCTCCGAAATAGAAATTGGAATATAAATCGCAGCAAATAGAAGAGAGCATTAACTGTGGATGATAATGATTATAGAAGATAGGAGCAGGAACTTTGAAATATAAGGGAAGATATGAAACCCAATAACAATGCATAAATTACAAATCATGGATATTAAGACGAATAGCAATATAAAGACACGGTATAATTGAGAATAGTATCACCCTAAGGTAATAGTAGAAGTAAACAGATTTTTCTGGTGGAAGATTAAAAAGAAGGATGGCATAAATGATAATTAAGAAAAATATCAAAGATTAGAACTGGATTAAGCATTTTCACAATCTTTTGGATGTATGGACTAAGAAAGAAAGTATAGGAATGGTTAGAATAATGGAACGGAAGAGTTTAATTTATAATAGAAATATCAGACAGAGTAGTTGAGGCAGATCGCTGTATTTAGTTATAGAGATCTTAATTTTCCTTACCCGCCGAAGAATCAAATCTTTTAGATTTCGAAGATTTTCTTTAAATCCCTTGAATTCCGGAATTCAATCGAGACAACGTCAAAAGTTAAGACGAAACTTTATTTATTCATTTCACTCTTTTGTGATAGTTTCATTCGTGCTCTTCGAATAATCAAATTGTTTTACCCATATTACTCAATGATGATAAAACTCTATTTATCAACTCAGATTAGTCATGAAAACATTTTTATTGTTAGCCATGACCACCTCACTCAAATTTCGGGACGAAATTTCTTTAACGGGTAGGTACTGTGACGACCCGAAAATTTTCGACCAAATTTAAACTTAATCTTTATATAAATTTGACTCGATAAGCAAAGTCTGTAATGTTGAGTCTCAGCTATTTTGAAATGTTTCATATATGCAATTACCCTTCGACTGCTCTCGACGATTCACGAACAATTAATTGTAATTAGATATGTGTGTATGTATATATATATATATAATAATAATTCGAAATATAATTTGAAGTATTATATGTTGTTGTTATTAAAAATTAATAAAATAAAAATAGGAAACTATAATAATTATTATTTAAAATATATCTCTATATATAAATAAAGTATATAAAAAATAAATAAATATTAAATGATTGTAATACTCGTTTGACGTTTTGATTGATATTAAGCAAGTTAAATTCAAAGTTATGTAATTTTAAAATAAATGGTGATACGAAAATGAGTTCCATAAATTTTAGGCTTATTAAAAATGTATTTAGGAACTATTTGTTAAGTTTTAACACTTTTTATATTTTACACAAAAATGAGAGGGACAGTTGATGTAATTTTTATTTAATAAATTAATGATCAAATTTTATACCATAATGACCAAAATAAATAAAACTATTTAATTTAAAAATATGGGATTTTTTCCGAAGACTTTTTATTCCAACACTGATTACCAACAGACCATGATTTAACAGTGAATGAAAACTGTTGGTAGAATAATTAAATGGCTGCTAAGTTTAAATCACATGTTTCTTAAATTATTATTATATTATTTTATTTATTATTATATCGTATTAGTGAATTATATGTGTGATACATGTCAAGAAACTTAAAGCCCACTTACACCCATTTTTCAATTATGCTACAGCTATTGTCTTTGTATGTTAATGTATTGATTTTTCAACATATAAGAATCCAAGGATTATAATACTGTGCAAATTCTTTCCTTCCACAACTTGAATTATATATATATCATATGCATATGCATGGTCAAACCACTACCCCACCACCCTTCTTTCTCGTGAACACTCAATCCATCATCCACCACTTATATAATTTCCTTCTATTAATATATATATATATATATATATATATATATATATATATATATATATATATATATATATATATATATATATATATATATATATATATATATATATATATATATATATATATGTACTAGTTACTTGTTAAAAATAACAACTCATTTAATCGCCAGTTAAAGCCTAGGCTCACACATGTACACGTATTAACTCTTTATATATCATCCACAAGGAAACAAGTTGCAATTCGGGGTATGGTTTACTGCAAGGCTTCGGTATCTTCATCAAACCACCCTCGTCCACCTCTAGCCACCACCACCGAACACCCATTTATCATTTTTTGTTTAACTACAACCGTCACTCACCACCTAACCACCGTGAACTTCACCACCTTCAATCGATCACCACTCAAGAACACAATAAGGTGAACCTGCTACTATTTTAAAAGTATTTATCGCCTGCTCATTTATCATCATCGAATACCACTATTCAGTTTCAAGTTATAAATCATAAATCAACCCAATTCATCGACACCACTACAACACCAAATCACCATCATTTAATCCGTTACTGTTCTATCTCTTTTTCTTCATGTTTCTGTTCGTTTGAAGCATAGTTAATTGCTTGCTACTACTCGATTATTTTTGCTATTGGGTGTTATTTAAGCTCGTCTTTCATTTCTACCTCATATGTTATCCAAACTCACTTCTATTTTTGTGGACCGATATGTAACACAAAACAAAACCCATTTGTGGTTTTATTCTTGCTCAACTGTTATTACTATTCAATACATGAAGATAAACACTATTTTGTTCGTCTTTTTCAATCACCAAAAAAGCCTCATTTAGCGGTTTTGCTGCTACTTTTGTTCTTGTTTCTGTCGCAAACCACAACCATCAAAACCGCCATTCTTGCAGCTACTTTGTTGTTACCCAATCTACTCGATTCTTTCATCTGTTTAGAAGGGAATACTAATGCTCATGTTTGATGTAACAACAACGATGATGATCGTGTTAGAATATGCTGGATGTTGATGGCGATTCAATTTTAATGAATGATGATGATGAGAAGATAAAATGAGTATGAATTTAATGTTGACATTAATGATGATGTTGTTGTATGATAATGGATGATGAGGTGTGAATGATGAAACGATGATGAAGAACATTGATGATTAACTGCAGCTGTACATCTACCATTATTACTGCCCCGTTCCTTTTTCTTTTTGCATAAACCAAAAACCTTTTTCTTTGGACTTGTGTTAGTAGACTAGATGGATCCAATTGATCAAACATTTGGGCTTGGGAACTACCTGGGCCGAAGCTAACTGATTGGATCGGGCCTCTTTTAGGCCACACAACTTGGCAAATTCCTTTCTCAGACACTAGGCTGTCGACATTAAGTGGTGTAGTGTGTTGTTATTATTATTATTAAGTGATGATCATGGTGATTGTAGAGATAAATGAATCATGAAATGATAATTGTGATCTTATAATGTTAGTTGTGATTAAGAAGCTGAAACAGATTGAAAATGAATTATATATAATTATGTTGGGTATTAAAACAAGAAAGCTGAGATGGAGGAATGGTTTGAGAGTGTTTGGTTAAGCGAGAGGTCTTGGGTTCAAGCCTGGGCTTAGGCACATATTTTTTTTTAAAAAGAAGAAGAAGGATAAGTAAAAGTTAAAAACAATTTAAGTTGGGAGTTATTTCAGAATTGAAACATATAGTGTAATGGTTAAGGATGTTATCGGGACGTCGCGGGTTCAAACCCGGACTTGGGCATTTTTTTTAGGGCTACTTCTTTGAGGTTCGTGAATCCGAGGCCAACCCTACACTTGTTCAATGACGTCATATGTATTTTTACTACAAAATACAGTATGGTGAGTTCATTTGCTCCCTTTTACTCTTTACATTTTTGGGACTGAGAATACATGCGTTACTTTTACAACTGCTTTATTAAATGCTTTTGAAATACATTTTGAACTGCTTATACATGAAATGCTTTTATAAATGTTTGACGAGATAGACACAAGCAAAACATTCCTCGAATGAATTATGTGGACGTGATAATTGCCACCATTGAATTATGTGGATGTAATAATTGCCACAATTGATATGAATATTTTCCCCTGATTATTATTGCTTGGTAACCTAAGAATTAGGGAACATCACTAATTTTGAGAATTAGTGCACTCATAATTGACGCGAATCCTAAAGGTAGCTATCGGGTTTAACACCCCCACCCAGAATGTTCACTAGACGGAAGGGCTAGTGGGCGTGGTGTTTAGTACTTCGAAGTTTATATGATTATTATACAGACGAGATGTTCTGTTTTGGGGATATTATTATGCGCATTATATGTTAAGGTCGGTTACCAAGCCAAGCTATGAAAGAAATGAAAAGTGAATGTTATGTATCGAGAGAATGATTTTATACACATGTTATGTGTATGATATTTTTATACACGAGATATGTGTACGGTTGCTAAGATTTATGAAAAATGGATTTCGTACATGAGAAAGGTGTACTGTATTTAAAAGATATCGCATGTACATTACAGGTGGGTATAGGATTCGGGCCCATTTGTACCATGCAGCATTTAAATCTTGTGGTCTATCAAAATGATGAATTTTATTGTTTTATGATAAACTAATGAACTCACCAACCTTTTGGTTGACACTTTAAGGCATGTTTATTCTCAGGTATGAAAGAAATCTTTCGCTGTGCATTTGCTCATATTAAAGATATTACTTGGAGTCATTCATGACATGTTTCAAAAGACATTGCATTCGAGTCGTCGAGTTCATCAAGATTATTATTAAGTCAATTATAGTTGGAGGTATTATGAAATAGTATGCTTGCCGTCAACTTTCGATGTAAAGAAAGGTTGTCTTTTAAAAATGAATGCAATATTTATAAAATGTATCATATAGAGGTCAATTACCTCGCGATGTAATCAACTATTGTGAATCGTTTATATTGTATATGAACGGGGCATTTCACTAGCTGGGCAAGAGCTATGCAAGAAGAGATCTCCCAGTGTGATAGGAATAAGGTTTGGACTTTGGTACCTCAACCTGATGATGAAACTAAAAAGATCATTGGTACCAAGTGGGTTTTCAAGAACGAGATGGATGAAGATGGAATTGTAATAAGAAATAAAGCTAGATTGGTAGCTCAGGGCTTCAAACAGGAAGAAAGATTGGATTATGGCGAGACATATGCACCAGTGGCTAGGATGGAAGCTATTAGATTGTTCTTGGCATATGCTACTAAGATGAACTTTAGGGTATTCCAGATGGATGTTAAGTCTGCGTTTCTAAATGAGAAGCTGCAAGAAGAAGTCTATGTCAAACAGCCTCCTGGTTTTGTAAGCAGTAAATATTCAGACCATGTCTACAAGTTAGACAAAGCTCTATATGGCCTAAAACAGGCACCAAGAGCATGGTATGAGACACTTCATGTGTATCTCACTGGTATAGGTTTTAAAGTTGGAACAATTGATACCACTCTATTCTCAAAAGAGATAGATGCTTATCTCTTGCTGGTACAGATATATGTGGATGATATTATTTATGGATCTAAAAATGAGAAACATTGTCAAGATTTTTCAAAACTTATGTCAAAGACATATGAAATGAGCTTACAAAGAGATTTGCAATACTTTTTAGGATTGCAAATTAAACAACTTGATGATGGAATTTTTATAAGTCAAGATAAATATATCAAAGATATGTTAAAGAAATTTGATCTGACCTGTTTAAAAGATATAGGGACCCCAATGGCAGCATCTATCAAAATAGATGCTGATCCCAATGGTGAACCAGTCAATATCACTGAATATAGAGGTATGATTGGATCTCTACTTTATCTTACAGCCAGCAGACCAGATATTATATATGCCACATGTCTCTGTGCCAGATATCAAGCTGATCCTAAAGAGTCACACTTGCTAGCAGTAAAAAGGATATTTAGGTATCTGAAAGGTACTGCTAAACATGGTCTTTGGTATCCCAAAGACCAGGATTTTGAGCTAATTGGGTATTCAGATGCTGACTTTGCAGGATGTAAAATAGACAGGAAAAGTACTACTGGTGGTTGCCAGTTACTGGGTGGTAGGCTAGTCAGCTGGACGAGCAAAAAGCAAAATATTGTGTCCACATCTACGGCTGAGGCAGAATATGTTTCTGTTGGTATTTGTACTGCTCAAGTACTATGGATGCAAAGCCAGCTGAAGGACTATGGTGTTCATGTTACAAAAACTCCAATCTACTGTGACAACACAAGTGCTATTGCTATTACCAACAATCCTGTGATGCATTCTAGAACAAAGCACATTGACGTTCGATATCATTTCATAAGGGATCATGTTCAGAAAGGAGATGTGGAGCTACATTTTATTTCAACAGACCGACAGTTAGCAGATCTCTTTATAAAGCCCTTAGATTAGAAACGTTTTAACTATCTCATCTCTGAGCTGGGTATGCTTGAACTTTAAAATAAAAGGCAACTTTGTTGGTGTGCTGGCTCCACAACATGTAGGGCAAACCAGTAAGTCACAAATTCTTTCACTTACTGTCTACATGTCAAACAGTCAGCACATCAAAGTCTTTTATATCATGATTATTCAATGTTCAAAACGAAATAATAAATAGCTCACAATACTTAAATGATACCTTAAATCTGAAACTCATTTACTCCCAATGATTTAAAATTAAATTCATTACATATTAAATGTCACAAGAATTTTTGTATTTAATACAAAATTTATTTTATAGTTTTTAACTTCTTTTTTGAATTGAAAACTGCTGCATTTAATGCTTAATGGGAGGTATGAGTGTTCAAGCCGATTATACATCATGTCAACAGTCTGTGTCCCCTTTAAAATGTGCCAGTCTGTCACATCTGCCCATGCGCCTGCAGATGACAGTTTCCATTTTCTCTCTCCCGCACTTTTTCCACCAATCCGAAAGGTTAAATGAGGCGATCCTTTTCACATAATAACCTTCGGTTATTAACTTTTTGATTTACCTTTCCAAAACACACTCTTCTCTCTAAATTCACAAATTTTCAAATCTTTCATACATCCATCTTCAACGATTTCATCAATGGCAGAACAACAACATCAATCATCACCTGTTGAGAATCAGCCAGAGGAACAACAACAGTAACAACCACCGGTGGAAACACAACAACCGGAACAACATCCACGACCGGTCATAGAGGAACAAGTTGTACAGGGTCCTCTGTTCAACCTGCACCCCAACCTTGTTAGGGCTGCAAATGCTCAAGAACACACAACCATTCGCCTATCGAGAGGCAATGCTGCTCATGCCCTATCCATTCCTAAATCCAAAGCCAACATGGGCTACAAAACGTTAATAGATTATATATGGCAATCACCTCTGGCTAGAGCTATTACAGGCATACCTTCACGTTTATATCCAGCCTGCCTGTCCAGATTCTGGTATACTGCCACCATGGCCACCACTCCACGGAACGTTCCATGTATTCATGGCATGGTGACTGAAATCCTAACCTGCTCCATCACTGCTGACGCCATCCGACATGCTCTTCAATTACCCTGTAGTCCATTTGTTAATTCACCGACCAGTGATGAGTTTAGAAGGGAGGTATTGGAAATTATTGGGTTCACTCAACCAGTAGCTCATACGCTATTGAGGAAGCATATGCCACCTCTATGGTATTATTTCTTTGGGTTGCTGACTCAGTGTATCAGCCAGAAGTCTGGAAGTTTTGATCAGTGCTCAGATCTTGAGCTGAAGATTGGTCACGGGATGCTGTTCAACCGTAATATTGATTATGCCAGTGAAATCTATTTGAGGCTAAGGGAAATGGTGCTTGCACCCAAACGAACACATATAATCCCCTTTCCAAGGTTCTTGAGCCTTGTTTTTGAAAATGAGCTGGGTGAAGCTTACCAGCAGATTGCTGATGAATCATTCGACCTGCCTCCAAAATAAGGGGGAATGCCAAAAGATGCTCATGCTGCTCCATATACTGGTTTAACACCAGGCATGCTCGAGTATCTTACTGCTCGGGGTGGAGTAAACCAAACGACTGCCTCTGGTGTTGCACCAGCTGAAGGGAAGGGACCTCAGCGAAAGCCAGCTGTAAAAAGGAAGAAGCCAGCTACCTCAACTAGTACAGCCACCGTCTCACATACTGGTAAAGCAGTAGTTGTATTAGAATCTAGTGCTCTCAGATAATAAAGAACAGCCCTAGTCTTATATACTGACTACCCACTTCTAGTATTGGAATCCGTTACTTAACTATTTCTTGGTAACAGGCAAATCCAAACGAGCTAAAGCTGGCTCCAAGCACACCACAGGAGGGATTGCCCCAGTCTCAACTGCTGCTTCTAAAAAGAAAGCTGCTATGGAACCTGGTGCGTCTCTAGACCAAACAGCAGAAATCTCTAACTTAATTAAAAATCTTTTAACTGCTGACTTGAAAAATGAAAATGGAGTTAAAGGTATAACCTTGGCTCCCAAGCTGACTGGTTTTAAAACTAGTGTTAAGAAGAGTAGCAACCCATACTCTTCTAACCAGGCACTTCCACATTTTTCTAAATTGAAAATCATGCAATATCCTCTGCTGATAGTACAACCAGCTGAGAACATAAGTGACCCCCAAAGCAGTCTTGCGCTGGTTCCTCATCGTGTTGAATCAGCTCCGGCCACTGCACAACCTAAATGTTACTTGGACCATGTTAAGAGTCTCACTCCTACATCATTACCAGCCAGAACTGTTACACTATCTGGGTCAACATGTGTTGCCAATGAGTTAGCAGAGTCACAGCTGTACTTACAGACACCTAACTCTGTCTCAATTGAAGGGGTGACTAAATCACCAGTCTGTCCCCAGAGACCAACAACAGATGCAATTGTTGAGTCAAATTTATTTGGTTCTACAGTTGTTAACATAAAATATTCTTTTGTTTCAGTTCTTAGCAGAGTAGATGAACAGGCAGAGGGGGAGCAAGAAAAGGATGTAATTTTTTCTACTGATGAGCTCTTCGTTTTTGCTAGTGTTGTTGGTGCTACTGATTTGTCTACTGGTGGTACTGATACTCGTACTGTTGTCTCTACTGCTGCTGGCTCTACTGGAGACAATGTAGCTGCTGGTTCCACTGCTCTTACTGATAATGAGGAGCTAGCTACTGCTAATATTTCTACTGTCTCTGGTATTGCTACTTCAACCACTGATTCTGAAGTGGTTGAGGAGATGATAATGGAACCTCCTCCTGTACTCGAAAAGGTCATTGATAATTTTGTTAAGGGGGTTCTTGATGTTGATGCTGCTGCCACTACCACTGTTACTACTCCAACTGCTACTACTACTAAAATGGTTACTGGTAGTGGCTCACATAATGATGATGATTCTTCCTGGCCTTCATTTCTTCAGGATGTTAGCTATGTTCCAAAAGAGCCACAGATGGATACTGCAGCTTCTGCTACTATTATTCCATCTTCTGAGCAGTCATCCGCTGCTGCTACTGGTTCTACGGAACCTATTTTGGATGCTGGTACCTCTGTTACTGCCACTACTGATTCTTCTCAGGCTACTGCTTCTGCTGAGAAGAAACCATATGTGTGCCAGGTACCAGATCCTGATGAAGTTGTATCTAACTTCATCTATAGGGGAGCATCTATCACTCCTAGAGTTGCCTTGCTGATGGATCAACTGACTATTGATCCTCAGACTGCCTTAGTGTCATCCAGCAAATTACCTAGAGAAGAGCTGAGTGAACTACTGTCTCAGCTTGATCGACCAGCAAGAGATGAGGTATATGAGAGGTTGGCCATGTTACAACAAGTTAATGAGCAGCCATACTACCATTACTTTGGTATGGCTCCAGCTGCTTCTCCATGACCTGGTACTTGGAGGCCTACTTTCATGACCCGTCCTAATCCATCTGGACGAATACATTACATTTGGTTATATCGCGAGGTACTTGACCTCTATATGATACATTTTACAAACATTGCATTCGTTTTTAAAAGACAAACTTTCTTTACATCAAAAATTGATGACATGCATACCATTTCATAATATAACCAACTATAATTGACTTATTAATAATCTTGATGAACTCAACGACTCAAATGCAACGTCTTTTGAAATATGTCATGAATGACTCCAAGTAATATCTCTAAAATGAGCAAATGCACAGCGAAAGATATCTTTCATACCTAAGAATAAACATGTTTTAAAGTGTCAACTAAAAGGTTGGTGAGTTCATTAGTTTAACATAAATAATCATTTCCATCATTTTAATAGACCACAAGATTTTCATTTTCAGTTCGCATAAATATACGTCCCATGCATAGAGACAAAATATCATTCATATGGTGAACACCTGGTAACCGACATTAACAAGATGCATATAAGAATATCCCCTATCATTCTGGGAAATCCTTCGGATATGATAAAAACGAATTCGAAGTACTAAAGCATCCGGTACTTTGGATGGGGTTCGTTAGGCCCAATAGATCTATCTTTTGGATTCGCGTCAATTAGTAGATCGGTTTACAAATTCTTAGGCTACCAAGCAAAAGGGGCATATTCGGCTTCGATCATTTACCCATATAATGTAGTTCAATTACTTGTGTCTATTTCGTAAAACTTTTATAAAAGCGCATGTATTCTCAGTCCCAAAAAATATATATTGCAAAAGCATTTAAAAAGGGAGTAATGAAACTCACCTAATGTATTTTGTAGTAAAAATACATATGACTATATTGAACAATGCAGGGTTGGCCTTGGATTCACGAACCTATATCATTTGTATATACATTAAAACATATACTCGTATTCGAATAAATCTATATATTATTTTTAATAATATACTTGTTAAATTATTTGTTATATAGATATAGATATATTTGATTTATCTATTTTTTTTAACTAGTGTTTATCTTTCATTATAACGTATTAATAATAATATTTTATATTAGGGTTTATATATATAAAAAAATATACATGTATATATTAATTGATATATTTTATATATAGCTTAGTTACTATCTTGTTTAATAATAAATTTATAGTGATATGTGATTTTAATATTCTTATAATGTATTTTTATATAAAAATATTTATTTGTAGTAATACTAATATAACAATTTTGTTACTAATAATAATAATGATAATAAGTTTAATTATAATCATACTAATAATCGTATTATCAATAATAATGATTTTATTACTATTACTTTTGTTGATAATACTAATAATTTATAAGATGATACTAATAATAATATTTATGATGGTAATTTGTATTATGTCCATAATAATAATAATAATAATAATAATAATAATAATAATAATAATAATAATAATAATAATAATAATAATAATAATAATAATACATATGTTAATATCAGTAATAATAATAACAATAATACTAAGTACTTATAATAATATTAGTAATAATAACAAATTTAACAGTAATAATTAGCAATATTAATTACAATCATAACAATAACAATAATAATAATAACAATAATAATAATAATAATAATAATAATAATAATAATAATAATAATAATAATAATAATAATAATAATAATAATAATAAAGGAAGTGATAATAATAATAATGAAAAAATTATATGAACTACCTTCCATGAAAATGGCTGTTAAAAAAATGCTTCCTTAGACTCGAACCCACGACCACTTATTAACCCGAAACAACACTTAACCAGCGAACCAATTTAATTTTTCTGATATTATACGAAATCTTTTTCATTTAACCCGTTTAATTTGTTTCTCCTCCTTCTTCACGAATTAAATCAACCAAGGATCAATACCAGTTAATATTGAGTTTCTTATTAATTCTTAGAATTTATAATTGATACAGAAACGATTAACCTGTGATGTTTAACTTAATTGAAATAGAAAATTTAATATAAAGAAGCTGTAACAGTTTTTATTATGAACACGATGAACACTTAATATGATTTTGAAATTAAGACGGTTTTAGGCCACACTTATTGAATGAAAATGATTGTAAATCCAGCCTAAAAGCTTTCTGGACCCTTAATTGTTACTAAAACACCCAACTGATTTCGAATTATACAATGAACAAGAAGTTTGACTTTTTATTTGAAACCTTTGACTCCAAAATTGAAATTCAATAAGATAATTTGGAATCTGAAACTTTACAGATAGATTAAATGCATGCTTTCTAACCTATCTTCATTTATACATTTTGAAAAACGATTCGATTTCAATCTTTTGACAATTTGGACCAAGAACAGAGAACTCGAAGTATTTTTAATATATTCAGTTTAATTCAATTTGTAAAATCCGTGGTAGTTGAAATTGATAACTGTGGTGATATAATTGAATGGTGTAAGTCTGATAACATGATTTAATTACTTGTTTTATAGCAATAAAGCTCTACAAGAGAATTTAAGAAGGACGAAAATAAATAATAAAAAAAAGAAAAGCAGATTGGGACATTCAACGAATTTTGTTTGAAACTGTAATCTGAGATCGACATGTAGTACTGGCTAGATAGGAATCCAAATCAGGATAGTGATGTACAACTGACTCTATATAATTAATCAAATTTATACATGTTTTTATAATTTATATATAAGATTAATAATTATTAATAATTTAAATAATAATAATACAATTAATAATATTATAAATAATAAAAATACTAATAATAATAATAGAATTAATAATAATAATATTAATTATCAAAATAATACTAATAGTGAGAATGATCTTAAATTTTTAATGATATTTAGTAATAATAATAATATAAATAACAAGTATAATAACATCTATTAATAATAAGGTTAAATATAATATTAACCTTTTTATAACATTAATGATAATAAATTACAATACCTATAACAACTTTTATTAATTTCTGTAACAATAGTAATGACATTAATAATATAATGATATTAATATGACAAAATTATGTGTATCAAATTTATATTAGGTATAATAATATTAATAATACCAATATTAATATTAATATTAACATTAATAATAATAATAATGAAAGTAATGATACAATTATTAATATACAACTATATTCAAACTTGTAATTATAATTTAGTATATTATCATTTATTAATTATATCATATTTATTAATATATATATATATATATATATATATATATATATATATATATATATATATATATATATATATAATTGTGTTTGCATATCAGATACATCATATATTATACATGTCAATATGAATACATTAATAATGTTTTATATTATATATATGTGTGTATATATATATATATATATATATATATATATATATATATATCTACTATATTATATTATTAATTTCAACAATTAATATTTATATCTTTTATATATATATATATATTACATATAATATTAATTATGTATAGTAATCATATATATTTATATATAGTTTCTTTTTAATAATAACCTTATTATATTATATATTATTTTACATATTTAATTCTACTGATTAATTTATATTTTATTATTTCACATATTATATATACACATATATTTATATTTATATTTATATTTATATATATATGCACACACATTTTCTTACATCAATTGTTCGTGAATCGTCGAAAATGGTCAAAGGTCAAATGCAGTCATGAATAATAATTCAAACGTTTTGGGACTCGGTTTAATAGACTTTGCTTATCTTGTCGAAACCATATAAAGATTAAGTTTAAATTTGGTCGAAAATTTCCGGGTCATCACACCTCTCAAGTTCATCATCGATCCTACTACTTGTAAGTGTGTGATGCAGAATGTCCCTGATTCGCCAGTACCTTCTGATTCTTCAGCTTCTTCCTCATCATCTTCTTCATCTGATGGTGATGCTGATAAAGGTGCTGGTAAGGGCGAGCCAGTCACTCATGATGGTGATCATGGTGATGAGTCAGATTCTGACCTTTCACCTCCACCACCCCACGGAGGTAGTCCTATTGTCGTTGCTAGTGATCGCCCCTCAACCAGCAGTTTTGAAGCTAATGAGGTGGCTGCCATTTCCACCCTGGCTTTCTATCGAACAGTAGCCAGGATCACACCAGATCTACAACGCACCATCCGCACTACTCTTGTTAATAGAATGACTGAAGCCATACGCAGAGCTGGGGAGGTTACAACTTCATCTATTGAAGCCCAGCTCAGACAAGTATGTGCTTTTGCAGAGCTAGCGGTGGAAGCCATTGTCAAACAACATGAAGAGGAGGAGGATCTCAAAAGGTGAATCATCTCTCACAATGAGTATGCTGATCATATTGCCCGTCTTCAAGCTGATTTGGATACTGCTAATCGCATAATTCTTTTTCTTAATAAAGAAAATAGGGTATTGGAAGAGAGATTGGATTCGCAGGAACAGCGGATGGCTATTATGATTCCTGCCTCAGCTTATGTACAAATGGTGGAGGTAATGCAACGAATGGCTGCTCTTCAAGCTGATGTTAGGGCTGATCTCCAACAAATGGCCATGAAGTTCTATCTCCTGCTGATGCTGACTGGAACAGATTTGATTATTCTGGTCCTGAGTCTGATAGTGACCTTGATGCACAAGTCTCTCCAGCTCTGCTTCTGCCCCTGCTGATGACAAAAAGGGGGAGAAGAATTCTAAAAAGCAATCTAAAAAGAGAAAACAATCTGAGGGGGAGCACGAGCATGAAAAGGCTCCAAAACAGCAAAGGAGGGATGGTGATGGTAGTGATGGTACTGGTCAAGGTTCTGGCACTAAGCCCAGCAACGCTCATACTGAAGCAGGTGTCCAGGCAGCTGGTGAATCTCAACCCAGTGTGTCTGCCACATCTGTGGATGATATTGGTTCTGGCAGTAAGCCCAGTGATGTTTCTGAATTGGCTATTGCTGAATCTTTTGATGTCTCTCAAACCATAGAACGTAAAATGAAAAGAAAACTGGAGAGGCATCAGAAGAGACAGCAGGAACTAGATGCTGATTTCAACGCTAAATTTGAGGCGTATGCTGCTCTGAAACAACATAAAATTGAGCATGTACGATCCCTCAATCCTAAAAAGCGTGAAATTCATGATGAACTACTCAGCATTGAAGAACACAAAAGAGCTGCTTTGAAAAGAAATGCTAAGTTCATGATCAAATATGATAGAAAGAAAGCAAAGTTGTATGCTGAGCGAGCATACAGAATTAAGAAGATGACACCTGAGCAGATGAGAGATTACTTAGCTTCTACTGAGTTAGGAGGAGTGAGTGCTGATGTATTCATGAAATAGCTAGATGCAATGTTAGAAACCAGCCATTCCTCTCGACCAACATCTTCTGCTCAGCCAGCTACACAACAACAGCTAGCATAAATTATAAACCTTGATGACGATGATACTCAGGGGGAGCTCTTAGCAATTGTTTCCTATCTGCCTCCACAAGAACTAGTATCAACACAAGAACCATCAGCTGAACCCATGTCAATCGACTAACAAAGGGTGAAATCTGCTCATAGGGACAACCAGCCCCTAAGGAAAGGACCCCTATTTGAGGCAGCTGATGAAAATACTGTGGCAGTTGTGCTAGCTGATACTAATAAGTCAGGTGGTACTGAAGACACAACAAGGAGTGTTGTGATAGAAGACCCAGCCAGTAGTGTGCTGTTGGGTGAAACAAGTGTTAAATACCCAGCCAAGGGGGCTGAGATGGGTGTTAAACAAGATACTGATACTGTTGATCATGCTAATTTTACAGTCTGGGGCAGAGGAGATCATCTGTTTGTTCAATCACCTATCTCTCCCCGGACTCTTGCTTATTTTGACAGAACACAGGATGAACGTATTAATCAGTTCTCAGTAAGTTCTTCTGGCATAGCAGAATCAATCATATATCATCCATCTTCCCCAAAACGTCATGATAAACACACAACTTGGGAAGATGACTTAGTTGCTCAAGGTGAGCCAGATCTAAGAAGGATGAATCCAGATGAAAGAGAGGCTTATAGGCTGGAGATCACTGTACCTGAATTGCTTGAGCAAACACAAGCAGATATTTCTGAAAGGATACGCCAAGTTAGATTGCTGCATCATCCTCTTCAACAGCCATTCGACATCACTGCCTTAACTTATGGCATTGAAATTAGCGTGTATCTAAATAACAGTGGTCAAAGGCTACATACTGATGAAGAGAAAGCTCAATTTCATGAGGCTCAGCAACTGGGTATGGACCTAAGGCAATATCGCGATGCTCTTAGAACTGTTGAGGGCAGGAAAATGATTGAAACAGCAAAATCCCTGAACATTACTGCCGATGACTATCTTTTGGGTTTAGAAGTTGAAAGGCAAAGAAGGGAGGATGCTGATGCCGAATTTGCTGAGAGGTTAAGGCTTCAAGAGGAAGAATCTAAGTTGGCTGCTGATAGAAAGCAAGAGGCTGAGTACCTCAAGCTAGCCAAAGCTATTGTTAAGGAACAAGATAAAGCTCTTGATGAACTGGAAGCTGCTGAGAAAGCACCTGCTACTACTCTTATAGAAACTGAACGAACAATAGAGCTATCTGATCACTATTATAGGAGCAACTATGGTGATGTACTGACCAGGTGATCAAATTCCAGCAAGATCATCAAAGTGCACATAGGCACAAAAAGAGCTTTCAGTATCAGCAGGGAAGATAACATTCAAGAGAGGGTAGACTACAACAAATTGAGAACCTTCAGATTCAGTGAATGGATGGAGATATTGGAATACTTCATTGGTAAGGCTAAAAGTGGTATTAAAGATACATTGAAGCCTGAACTCCAAGAGCTCTTCAACAAAGCAACAAAATTTGAGAATGCACCAGTAGTAAACGTAGAAGAAGTACTTTCTCAAAAGCCTAAAGGAAATAAATCTAATGGTGAAGGGCCACACAGAAGAGATCCCATCATTCTACCTCCTCATGTTCCAGTTTATGACCCTGCTGAGCTGCCTTACTTGTTTCCTGAAGCCTGGGCTGCCTGGAAAGTGAAAGAAGAAGAGCTATCTGGTGATGAACTAGAAAATGATAAAGATAGAGACAGATAGCCTTCTAGTGCTCAAATTGTATCTTTGTTACTTCATTTTTCATTATGATGTTTTGTAATTACTGTATATACTCTGTTGTAATGAAAATGAAATGAGTTTATCTTCAAAATCATATCAAGTTATAAGATATAGATAACTCATCAAAAGATCCCAAAAACAAACTTAAAAGGGACAAATTTACTGTCTATCTTTCATTAGGTTCCTCAGTGTTGGCTTTAGTGTTTTCTCTAAATGTCATAAGTTTTGTCATCATCAAATAGGGGGAGATTGTTGAGTCCCCAAAATAATTAAGGATTTAATTATGACAAAACTCTAATTTATTTGCACTAAAATGTTATGTGCAGCAAGCACAAGTTTGTTTATGTATAGACAGCAAATATTGTTGTGTCAAGTGTTTAGTATGCTTCCTAGTCTACCAGCACAAGGTAGAATGTATTCTTCGAATCAGCACAGGATGAGTACCCAACAATTCAAGAATATCAAGTGACTTAGCATAAGAAGAACCAGTAAACCTGGTAAGCAGCATACAACACAAGACATCCATGCTCCATTACAAGCATGGTGGTTTCCTGAGTGGTCAACATCAATTATGCTATTCAACAGAAGTCAAAGACAAAGTTGAACAGGAAAGGACACACGTCGGTGGCTGACAAGTGACCTTACAAGACCACGTGGAAATGCAGAAGTTTAACGCATGTGCAGACATGTGCTATACTTTGTCAATGCCTAGGGAACACAATATTCTATTTGTTTAAATGAATAGTGGTACCAAACCAAATTGGGGTGTTCCTGTAAATAGCTTCCAAAGTGGAAAGAGGAGAGCACGCTCTCTGATGCAGTTGTCCCCACAAGTACAGACATCCTATGTACCAGTGGACAATAGAACTATTACACGGTTAATAGGACTACTATAAATTGTTGTATCCACTATTGTAATAACTAGTGGTGTAGGTTTTGTTATTTAGAGTCTAAAACGTGTAATAGCATTAAGTTTATCCTCATAGCTACACTTAGGTAAATCTGTATCAACCAACTATCATTCCACCAAGGATAGTTGTAATTCTTTGTGATTTAATCAATAAAGAATAACAGTTGAAAAATTACCTTTGACTCTATTTAAATTACATGCTTGAATACTAAACTGTGTTTAATTGGTTAGTTAATTAAAAGAAATTGTATTCACCCCCTACAATACTCCTTTTGTTAATCAAGGGACCAACAATTCGGTCTATGGCAAACCGGAAACAGGGAGTCACAAACCGGATCATGTTATTCTTGATGATGTTTCTCTTGATGATCTTGCAGGTTCTAGTGGGAGTTCGAGGAACAATGAATTGCTGATTAATGGTGATGGGTCGGATCTTGACAATGATGGGGATAGTTCAGATAGCGGTGATAATTTCGAACATAGTGCGAGTTCTAGTGATGAGGAGGCTAATGAAACCGGTCCAACCATACCAGTTGCTACTATACTCAGACGCTCGACTAGAGTGCCCAAACCTAATCCTAGGTATTCTCCATCAACAAACTACTTGCTCTATACCGAGAATGGTGAACCCGAAAGTTACTTTGAAGCAAGAAAGTCCAAAGAATCCATACAATAGGAGCTTGCTATGAAAGAAGAGATAGGGTCACTTGAGAAGAACAAGACTTGGTCACTAGTGAAATTACCTCGTGATAAAAAGGCGTTGCAAAACAAATGGGTGTATAGAATAAAGAATAAGGCGGATGGCAAGAAGAGGTACAAAGCACGGTTAATGGTTAAAGGGTTTCAACAAAGGAAAGGGGTTGATTACCAAGAGATATTTTCATCGGAGGTGAAGATGACTACTATTTATTTGGTGCTTGCGTTGGTCGCATCCGAGGACTTACATCTACAACAACTAGATGTGAAGACCGCATTCTTACACAGGGATCTTGATGAAGAGATCTACATGAGGCAACCCGGGGGCTTTGAGTTAAAGGGTAAAGAGAAGTGGGTTTGTATGTTAAAGAAAAGTTTGTATGCATTGAAGCAAGCACCTCGGCAATGGTACTTGAGATTTGATGAGTTTATGAAGAAGGTTGGTTTTGTAAAATGTGAAGCAGATCATTGTTGTTACTTGAAGAAATTCAAGTCTTCTTACATAATATTATTGCTATACGTTGATGACATGTTGCTTGCGGGTTCTGACATGTCCGAAATCAATAAGTTGAAAGGTATGCTTTCAAAAGAGTTCGAGATGAAAGATCTTGGTAGTGCTAAGCAAATACTTGGAATGAGTATTGTGCGTGATCGTGCTTGAAAGGACCCGTTCATATACATTATAAACGATTCACAATAGTTGATTACATTGCGAGGTATTTGACCTCTATATGATACATTTTACAAACATTGCATTCGTTTTTAAAAGACAAACTTTCTTTACATCGAAAATTGACAGGCATGCATACCATTTCATAATATCCACTATCCAACTATAAATTGATTTAATAATAATCTTTGATTAACTCAATGACTCGAATGCAACGTTCTTCAAAATATGCTATGAAAGACTCCAAGTAATATCTTTAAAATGAGCAAATGCACAGCAGAAGATTTCTTTAACACCTGAGAATAAACATGCTTTAAAGTGTCAACCAAAAGGTTGGTGAGTTCATTAGTTTATCATAATCATTTATTTCTATCATTTTAATAGACCACAAGAATTTCATTTCCAGTTCTCATAAATATACGTCCCATGCATAGAGACAAAAATAATCATTCATATGGCGAACACATGGTAACCGACATTAACTAGATACATATAAGAATATCCCCTATCATTCCGGGATCCTCCTTCGGACATGATATAAATTTCGAAGTACTAAAGCATCAGGTACTTTGGATGGGGTTTGTTAGGCCCAATAGATCTATCTTTAGGATTCGCGTCAATTAGGGTGTCTTTTCCCTAATTCTTAGATTACCAGACTTTAATAAAAAGGGGCATATTCTATTTCGATAATTCAACCATAGAATGTAGTTTCAATTACTTGTGTCTATTTCGTCAAACATTTATAAAAGCGCATGTATTCTCAGTCCCAAAAATATAAAGGGTAAAAAGGCAAATGAAACTCACCATACTGTATTTCGTAGTAAAAATACATATAACGTCATTGAACAAGTGCAAGGTTGGCCTCGGATTCACGAACCTAAATTAATTATATATATTTATGTGTTGGTCAATATTTGTCTAACAAATTAGGTCAAGTTATAGTGTACCACAATCCTAATGCTCGAGACTAATATGCAAAAGTCAACAAAAGTAAATTTGACTCAAAATAATTTCCAAAAATCTATACATGATTAATATATAGTTTAAATATCGTCGTTTTATATTTTTAAATATTTTTAAAAGATTTATTAGAGTAAATAATATAATTTATTTATTAATAAATAAAATTTTATATTAAATTTATATAATAAAATATACTTTTATATATATTAAGTAATAAAATTTATAGGGTTCATTTAATATCATAAAGATAATATGATAGGTATTATTAAATTAAGTTATTACACGTAGTAAAATATGTTTGTATCACATATTTATTTGATAAAATAATATCTATAATGATAGTAAGTAAAAGTTGTATTATTTTGTAATAATAATTATTATTATAAAAATATCAATATTTATAATTACTAAGGTGACATTATGATAAAACGATAATTCTAATTATGATAACTTTAATATTTACGATAATTTTTAATATTATCTTTAAAATAATAATTCTATTTAAAATAATAATAATAATGATATTTTATAGTAATAATGACATTTCTATTAAAATGATAATTTTTGTTAAAATGATAGTTTTAATACTAACGACACTTTTAATAATAATAGTAATGATAAAAATAATAAGAACGATAATTTTATCTAAATCAATATCTTATAATATTTTAATTTCATCATGATATTCTTACTCATTATTTCCTAATCCTTTCGTTTAATAGCTTTTAATCGTCTTTTATATCGTGTTCATAATAATGATAATAATAGTAATCAAAATAATTAGGTGTTACAAATATTTATTTTAATTACACTAATATTAATAATGATAGTTACTATAACATTATTAACAATAATACTAATAATTATCTTAATGATAATATAGTAATAATAATAATAACAATAACAATAGCCATTTTTAAATAATGATATATATATATTAATAATGATAATAATAATAATAATAATAATAATAATAATACTAATAATAATAATAATAATAATAATTGGATAATTATAATAATACTAATTATAACTTTAACGATAATAACGATAGTAATAATAACAATTTTTAATGATAAATCCCTTTTATTGATAAAGATAATAATAATGATAATAATAAGATAAAACTAGAACGACGATAAAAATGACGATAATAATAATCATTTTTAATAAAAATATCGAAAATTCAATTGATTATAACTTCTAATCCGTTCATCGAAACCATTCGATATCTAAAGGAAAAGTTCTTAATTTTTCGCTAGCTTTCCAAGGACATGCATATCTTATACCTTATCTCAACCGCAAGTGTAACTAATTCAAGATTCAACCTAACCTGTCTAAGGGCAATATCAAAAGTACAAGCGTGCATAATCCTAAATACTCGAGCACTAGTCAGGGATACACTATTAGTATGTAAAAGTTAAATTATGAGTACTCACGTATCAATATTGAGATTCAATATTGCAGGAAAGGTACGTAGACGCAACGGAAATGATAAACACTATATTGACCTCACGAGCATGCCCATGAACCATACTCAATCACCTTCATAGCTATAACCCATAATTTCCTTAATCCTATCCTACTCGAAAAACAATTTCGAAATCACTCGGACAGCACTCCGTCGTAATATTTTATGTATACTAATAATATCTTGAAATAATACGGAGTAAATATATATATGTAAATCGATTGAGAGAGTTTAGAGAAAAATATTTTCAAGTTTCTATGAAATAATGAAACATATTGAATTCTATTTATAATAGATTTTTGAATTATTAAAGTGAATTATTAAAGTATGAATTATTAAAGTGAATTATTAAAGTATGAATTATTAAAGTGAATTATTAAAGTGTGAATTATTAAAGTGAATTATTAAAGTGAATTATTAAAGTTAAAGTAAAGTAAAAATAAAGTAAAGGTAAAGTTTAAGTATAGTAAAAGTATAAAACTATGTACGTATAATACGCGTATAAATATATATAATATTAATTTAAATTGTTATATATATTTAATAAAATAAAATATAAATATCGTTATCTTTATCATACTAGTTAAGTAATGAGTTGTCAAAAGTGGTTCTAAATATTTATAAAAGTTATATACGTTTTAATAATAAAGTTCTTTTTAAACTGAAAACGTTTTTGTACGTTTGAAACTAAATAGATCAATCGAGTCTTTATGAGATTCAATCTTCCACTATCCTTTGTCTAGTTCTCAGTGATTGACAATTTGTTCTTATTTATAAATCACTTTACCATTTTTCGAATATTGTTAAAATGGAAAGATTTCTCAAATCAACGTGGGCCTTTCAACAGAGACTTGTAATCATAATTCAATATATCAGATAATTCAATCATTTGATCTTATCTTCTAATTCCATTGATAAACATTTTGAAACAGATACAATCATATAAAGTATTTAATCTAATATTTTGTTTACGTTTCAAGTTATAATATATATACACATATACATATATAATCATATTCGTTTAATGGTTCGTGAATCGTTGGAACTTGGTCGAGGTTGAATGAATGTATGAACATAGTTTAAAATTCTTGAAATTTAACTTAACAAATATTGCTTATCGTGTCGGAAACATATAAAGATTAAAGTTTAAATTTGGTTGGAAATTTTCGGTGTCGGAAACATATAAAGATTAAAGTTTAAATTTGGTTGGAAATTTCCGGGTTGTCACAGTACCTACCCGTTAAAGAAATTTCGTCCCGAAATTTGAGTGGAATGGTCGTGAATGATAATAAGTATGTTTTCATGATGTATACGGGCTGAAAATTAGAGTTTTATCATCAGCGAATAATTTGGATAAACAATCCATTTATATGAAGAGTACGAATGAAGCTAACATAGAAGAGTGAAATGAGTAAGTGTAGATTCATCTTATCATTTGACGTAGATATGATTGATTCCCAGATTTCAAGGGATTTGAAGAAAATCTTCTTAATAAGATTTGACTCTCCGGTAATCAAGGGAATTAGGATCTGCTTTAAATGCGATCGTCCATTTTAATTGTTCTGTCGAAGATTTTCTTATAAATTCACCTCCTTCGTTTCCTTACAACTCACACCTTCTGTTGATGCATTTTATGCAAGTCCCTAGACATCTACCCACGTCCATTGCAGGTACAACAGTTTACAGGCCACCATGATTGCTCGTTATTATCCTATCCATGTTTGTATGTGGTTACAGGAACTGCAGGAACGAGATTTAGATGTTTGACTATGTTAGACTTAGTCAGACGTACGAGTGATGCCTCACTAGTACGGCTGACAGGCTCATACGCACGGTTGATGATGAGCTAAGTCACAATTACAATCTAAATGAGAAGACACGAGTGAGTGATCACCCGTACTGCTGATGAAGCCAACTCATACGTGTGATGAATGAATCGTACGGGTGAGTCAACAGCAGGGGTATATAAAGTCTTATGTTCTTCATTTTAGGTTAAGCCTCTCATTTGTTACACACACTCAGATCTAGTGAGCTCCTCCGATTCTCTCTCAGTCCAAATCACCCAGGTGGTGAATAATAGCTGTAGGTGTTGATCTAATCACACTTGATTTAGTTGTGGTTTGACTAAATTAATCAAAAAAAAAACTTAACCTATTCACTAGAGGGTTTGATTCACTTATTTCGCCATTGTGTGAGTTAAATCTATTGATTTTTAAGTTCCTAGTCATGTTTCATCACCTTCTATTCTTTCCCCCTCAACTCATGTTTTAAAGTATTCATCAATATGCTCCATCTAGTTCTGATTCTTGATATACTTCTAACTTTCATATCGGTCATTCTTCTTTTTCATCTACCGCCGGAAGAATCTATTTACTTCTACTATACTCTTGGGTTTATAGTGTTTCTAGTTCTCCCGTGTCTTTATATTGCTATATGCATCGATATATATGGTTTATAATTTCTGGTTTGTCGTTGGGCTTTATATGTTCCCTTATATTTCAAAGTCTCTGCTTCTGTCTTCTATAATCATTATCATTCACAGTTAATGCTCTCTTTTATTTGCTGCAAATTATACCCCAATTTCTATTTCGGAGTTTTGTCCTTTCGTTTCTTCTTCTTGCGATTAAACACCGCTTTTAATGGTCCAGAATTCACAGATATGAATTTCGGAATGAACATTGTTAATGTTCTAGGAAGAAAATTGTGATGGCACGATCTTGACTTATCAAATTACTAGAATACCTTAGAAAAGGCCGAATCATCAAGAAATATTTTCTTGATAATTTAGAGGTTAAATAGAATACAAGAGTCGTATAACATGGCACATGATGATGTTATGATCTGTGAATCATCACGTTCTATTTAGAAACTCAACACGACTTACTGTAATATAATCACATTGATCAAGTGTCATTATATTATACTAATTCATGCTTCAGTTCCCAACACTACTTCAAAATATTCCTATTTTAAACTTGAATGTTTCAGAATTTAGAAACTAAAATAGTTTCTTTTATGATGTAATACAGATAGCGCGAAGAGGTAAATGATTTCAAATAAGAAAAATTAAGAAAATATCTTCAGAAATATGGAGGATATTTATAATGAAAGATATGATGATATTTTAGAATTTCTAATATCAGAAGATGATGAAGAATATTGTCCGCAGGGGTTTACAGTCAGGAGCAAGCTATTCGTTAATGACTTCAGCAGGTACTGAATCATTTGGATCCTTTAAAGTCAGGTTCAGTCTTTGTAATTTTTTCACATCCTCCTTCTTACTTTGCTCAATCCGTTTTCCAGTTCCAAAACTTCTCTTTTTCTGCGCTTTGCCAGCACACTTCATCATTATCATCCAGCTTTTACCGTTTAAAGTCGTTTATAGTTTTTGCTACTTCATCAGCATTTTTTTCATTTTCGGAGAACTAATTCGTAGTTCGGAGTGTTTTTCAGAAACTTCACATTCAAATTAAGTCCAGAAGATAGACGTTATATATACACATATAACTGTTGGCGTAGACATGCTGCGAGACTTCAAAATACTGATTGCTAATTCTCAATGATTCGTATGGCAATTCTCATTACAAGATGCGAATGAGTAAATAATGGGGTTTCAATGAATAATTATAATGACTTTTTGAAGAGGCTAAAGTCAAAGGGTAATGAAGTTGTTGGTACATCTGCTAATAATGTGGTGGAATATAAAAGGTTCCCTGGTAACGATGGTGTATATCTCAAGTTTATAATAAGGTTAGTCTGACTGAAAAGTCGAAGTTGATTTGCTGGAGCTGTGACAAAACTGGCTACTTTGAATAGGAGTCGCAAAGTTATTTTTGCTAATAAATGCCAAAGAATCTGATGCGGACACGTTGTTTAAACTTTTACTTTGGTTTCAAGAGTTTTTCGGGGTCATAACTGTGGGTAACATGTGGTTGGATCATCATCTCGTGTGCTCATCATTTGAAGTGTCTTCAGAAATTTTCGAAGGGTTTGAACATAGATTGTAATTGTTAACATACATTTGATATTCTAACACAGTTTTGAAGTCAAAATATAGCTTGTGAAAGATGTAAGGATCTAAGAGTGATGATTCTGGTCATATCTCAAGTTGAATTTTGAGATTTCAAAATCAGAATATGTAATTAAATTTTGAATGAGTATGGTTGTTTTGATTTCTATAAAAGAATGTATATTGTTGTGAAAGTAGGGAGTATAATGGATGACTTGCTGAATCAGATTCGAAGAATGTAACATATTAATTGTGAATTTATATATCTCTCGGGTATTACTTACCCGTTAAAAAAAATTCACAATTAATATTTTGTACAAAAGAATTTTATTACAGTCTTTATGAAAATATATATATATGTATATTTTCTTCAGATGTAACATAGATTTAATGAGTTAATGTTAAATTAATCTCATTTGATTTACGGTTGAAACTAGAATTGAATATTCCCTAAAGGCTTTAAAAAGTACATAACTTTTACGCAGTATTTCTTTAATGACATTGAAATTATGAATCAATACTTCGTTATTTGTTGATGTATGATGTTCGGTTCGTGGAATTCTTGTAAATTTGGCAAAGTACGAATGATGTTATCAGAAAAGTTTCGGGTACATCGATGATGAAAGTGTAAAATCAAATATATACTTGATTTATTATGAATTGGAATTTGTTGAATTACGACAGAGATTGTAGTTAACGATGGTTAAGTTGCGACCGAAGGACGTACATTATTGCATATTTGTAATATGAATTAACCGAGTAGTTAAGATTCACACACAATAGCTTAGCACGGAAAGATTTATTTCAAAATATATATATATATATATATATATATATATATATATATATATATATATATATATATATATATATATATATATATATATATATATATATATATATATATATATATATATATATAATACATATAATTTCTTCAGAGAGAATGAGTTAATTCTTCATAACTCGTTGATACAATATACACGTTATTGATTCATAATGAAGTCCACAGTGATTCTTGAACTGACGGAGTTTGTGATGTTATCGGTGTTGTTGATTCGGATGTTGACTGTACTGACGATGCTGGTAACGCTGACGGTACTGTTGATGATGTTGGTAAAGCAAGTTTAGCTTGTTAATCACACGCCATTTTTTTCAGGGTTTCTACTCTTCCTTCTATCATTTTGGTTCGCTTAATTGATTTATGGTTAGGGCTAGATTAGATAATCTCTAAGACTTTAGAGATTACATAATCGCCGCGGAATGTTTCTCCAATGAAGTTATGAATTAATACTTCGTCAGTTATTGTTGTTGGTACTCCTTGGTATCTATGGTGCGTATGACGTTGATGCTCGTGGGACAGATTGTGAAGTTGAGGTTTACGATGCGGTTGTGGTTGGAGGTGGTAATGGTACTGTTGGCGTTGATGATGGTGGTATTGGTTATGCTGCTGATGCTGCTGCTGGTGTTTGTAATCTCTGCACCATATTCTCCAATGTCACTACCCGAGCGCGAAGCTCGTTGACTTCTTCTATTACACCAGGGTGATTGTCAGTTTGGACGAGCGGATAAATAAAATCTAAAATTTGATGTAATATATAATCGTGACGAGATACTCTGGAAATGAGCGAAAAAATGGTGGTTCGGACAGGTTCGCCGGTAAGTGCTTCAGGTTCTTCGTCAAGAGGGCAATGTGGTGGATGGAAGGGATCACCTTCTTTTTGTCTCCAATGATTGAGGAGGCTACGAACTCATCCCCAATTCATCCAGAATAGGTGATGACTGATTGGTTGATCTATTCCGGTCACACTGCTTTCGGAGCTTGAATGGGATTCCATTTCGGAATCTGAGTGACTTAAACTGATGACGAATTCCATTTCGTACGATTGGATGAAGGATTTTTTTTTTCGATATGAAATGATTTTGGCTAACAGATGGTATTTTAATTACATAGAATATTGATGTTTGAAGCTAAGGGGTATAAAATACTATTAAATTTTAGCAGGAAATACTATTAAATACGATACAATTTTACTCAAGATATTTATTTATTTATTGAATGGATATATACTTAAACCTTGCTACAACACTTATAGGCAGTGTACTAATCGTACAGTAGTGTAGTTTTTAGTAAGTCCGGTTCGTTCCACAGGGAAAATCTTTTAATCAAAGCTTAACGCTATATTAGTTTAAATTTATAAAAATACAAATATATATAAGTAATATTATTATTTTAAAGGGGGTTTTTACCGTTTAATGACCGGTTTTTCGATTTTAAAACTTTAGTCGCAGTTAAAACCAAATGTAAAATATTAAATAAATAAAAGACTTAATTTAAAGCGTAAAGTAAATAACGATAATGAAATTGCGATAAAAGTGTGATAAAATAAACTTGCGATAATTAAAAAGTACGATAATTAAAAGTGCAATTAAATACAATAACAAAAAATAAAAGTGCGATAATTAGAAGTGCAATTAAATATAAAATAAAGGAAATTAAATATGAAATAAAAGAATTATGCTTATTTAAACTTCCGTAATCATGATGTTTGACGTGTTGATTTTAGTTTTATGCCCATGGGTTAATTGTCCTTTGTCCTGGATTATTTAATATGTCCATCTGGTTTTTGTCCATAACAGTCCATCAGTCATAAATATAAAGTGCGAGTGTCCTCATCAAATTATCCTTATACCCGAAGTTAAATATTCCAACTAATTGGGGACTTAAACTGTAACAAGATTTTAATACTTTGTTTAATAATTACACCAGGATGTCGACTGAGTGTAACCCAAGGTTTTAATACTTTGTTATCAATTATGCCAAGTGTCCTTGTACATAATTTCACCCCTGTTTTAATAATTCTAGTGGCTATTAATCCATTCCCGTGTCCGGTTAAATGAACGATTATTCGTACATATAAATACCCCGCCCATCGTGTCCGATCGAGTGTAAATGGTTATTTATAGGGACGCCCAATTGTAAATCTTTATATTAACATTAACAAACTATCATTTAGTTAAACAAATATAAAGCCCATTAATAGGCCATAGTCTAATTTCCACAAGTGTCGTTCTTTTGTCCAAACCCCAATTATGGTACAAAGCCCAATTACCCAATTTTAATATTTTTAGCGCAACATCATGATTACTTCGGATTAAATAAGCATAATAATAACTTAGCTACGAGACATTAAATTAAAAAGGTTGAACATAACTTACAATGATTAAAAATAGCGTAGCGTTACACGGACAGAATTTCGACTTATACCCTTATAACATTCGCTAACACACCCTTATTATTATAAATTAAAATTAAAATTAAAATTAAAATTATAATATAAATATAAATATTATACATTGAATGAGGAGAAGAAAAAGATGTGTGTTTTTGCGTCCAAAACTCGCGAACTTTATAGGACAGGCCTGGAAAAAGGACTTATGCGATCGCATGGGCTTTGCCCTTCCAGGCCATGGGATCGCATGGCCAGCTGGGGAGGCTCACATGCCTTTGTTTTTTCTGCCGACGGTTTTTAATAATATAATATATAATATATAAATAATTATAAGAATTATTTAAATATTATATTATATTTATGTGCATAGTTGACTTGTAATTTTTAGTCCGTTGCGTCGAGCGTTGAGAGTTGACTCTGGTCCTAGTTCCGGATTTTCGAACGTCCTTGCGTACAATTTAATATCTTGTACTTTGCATTTTGAATCTTGTACTCTTGTAATTTTGAGACGTTTCTTATCAATAATTGGAACCTCTTTGATTGTCTTTTGTACTTTTGAGCTTTTTGGTCGTTTGCGTCTTCAATTCGTCGAATCTGCCTTTTGTCTTCACCTTTTATTATTTAAACGAATATCACTTGTAAATAGGACAATTGCAACTAAAAGCTTGTCTTTCTTGAGGAATAATGCTATGAAATATATGTTCGTTTTTAGCATTATCAAATATTTCCACACTTGAGCGTTGCTTGTCCTCAAGCAATATAGTCTTGAAATACTAGAATCACTTCTTTATTCTTCACACTTTGTACATCAGTGATTTCTTTACGGCGGTATAAACAATGGTAGTAACGATGTGGTTTATAGTCTCACATGACTTATGAAAATTTAGATCCTTTAGGAAATTGGATCTTTATGAAAACATTTGATTTTTTTGAAAATTAAATCTAGCTTTTACCCTAGATAAGTTTTCCGGAATAACCCTTCACCGGTGTTTGCAAAATATTTTTGTGGGTTTGGTGGGTTTCAGATTTGAAAATTTTAGCTCAAAACTTGTGGTTTTGTGTCACCCACTTGCTAACCTTGTATTGGGAAAGCAACACGTCCAGTTTACTTATTCCGAATATTACCTTTCGGTAAACTACCGTCCGGTTGTAAAGGAAAGCGTTGAACAAGCAACTGTTAAGGCAATGTCCCCTGACATGCTTTTAATTATGGTCTATAACGTGTCGGACGCAATTACTATTCTTGGTAGGAGCAATAGTAAAGCTCACCCTTTTAATTTGTCGGTCTGCCACAAGGTCCTGTCTTCGACCATGCTATGCAACCACCGTTCTTACGGTTGACACCCGATTTGGTTCAGGTAACCTAATGAATTCCAGGTGAATTCCTAGGATTTTACGTTCAATGGTAATGAACGCATTGAAAATGAGTTTTCAGAAAACAAATTGGTTTGTAATTTTATCAAAATATTTTCTCGTTCAAGCTCGAATTTAGATATCATTGAATTCTATGAGTTTGTAATTCTCAATATTTAAGGTCAATCTCTAGGATTGAGTAATATCAGTCTTAAAAGCTTTTTTTTTTTTTTTGATCTTTAAAGGAGATTATCCTTTCTGGGGATCTGATTTATTAGTCTTATCAAGCTAATTTGCACGGTGCCCCCCATTGTACGAGACAGATCCTCTCATGGTTAGGATAAGTCTGACCACTTGGCGACCCTGTTTTATGCTGAGGTCCGTGGATTTCCTGCTGATTTTAGAGATGACTTTTCTAGATTTTTCATCAACCTACAGCTGGTCTGGACGACAACTTCATGACCTAAATCAAGAAGCGCGTGTCTTTTTTGAAAGACTTTACTTCCTTTTAACGATGGAATTGATTCATCGTGTAGATCCATCTCTTCTTTTCTTTCATCGGGTAAAACAGTTTAGTTTAGTCCAAAGCAAAAATATCTTCAATTATTTGTTACAGAAATATGTGATATATGTTTAAGATAACTTGGTAATTTTTCCCACACTTGGCTTTTATTTTCCTTTTTATTGTCCTCTATTCCATTTTAAATGAATTTTAACATTTTGGTTTGTTTCTCAATTTATGTCCTTTCCGAGGTAACAATAATTTCGGTGTTAACACCTAGTTTTATCGTTCATAAATATGTATAAACATGATTTTGAGTTCATTTAATTGAAAATTTTAAAATTTTTTACTAGAATTGGGTGGTCAGTATATAAGACTAGGGCTGTTCTTTATCAGAGAGCACTAGATTCTAATACAACTACTACTTTACTAGTATTTCTAATGGTATCCAAGTGTATAAAGTAAAAATTTTAAAATCCGAAAGAATTTAACCCCTTCCCACACTTAAGATCTTGCAATGCCCTCATTTGCAAGAAATCAGTAACAATTTAAATTATTGAGGGTGATTAGCGTAGAAAAATGATTAAATTTTACCAAAGTTTCCAAACATATTGGCGTTTGTTTGCTGAATGATAAATGGTGCATATCATTTGTTTATTCCGTCTGTTGTTACATCACATTTATTTGTCATCTTGTCGTCAAAATTAGTAGCTTTTGCTGAACTTAATGCCAGTCTTTGAAAATGCGCTGTTTTATCATGTTTTGTACAATTTACAATATACATACATACAAATATAAACATGCATGGCAATTTGAAATGGGACTTAATATCCCACTTTCAAATCCTAAATGTGAAATATTAGTACACAATAATAATAAAAATGATAAAGATTACATAAGTATATTCAATAACATAAGTTTAAACATGAATAAGTAAAAAGATAAAAACATAAAAATCATATAAATAACCAAATGGAACCAAATCAGTCTGGATAGGGGTTCCAATTCATCTCATCAGGTGGGTTCCATTGTTGGTTATAGGTGTTCTGATAGGCTTGGTTATAGTCATACCGGTTAAAGGGTGGTCGGATATCAGGGCTGTGTGGCGGAAAATGAGCAGGTCGAGTAGGTACATAGTTATTTGGTACCTGATATGATAGTTGGCTCATGATTTGGTGCTGATAAACTAACCAGCTATCGTGTTGGCGTCACCTATAATCCTCGTATACTCACTCGGAGTTCCACTGCTCATACATACTATGCATGGTCGCGTTCGTCATTGCTTCCTCATCTATACGAACGTGGACGTCAAGAATAGCATCTCGAAAGACATCCCTAATGTCTTTCGCCTCCTCCATTTCCTCGTCTGAGCCTCTCTCTACCTGAGGATGAGATCCCTCATAGAGTACTGCCTGGTTACGTCTACTTTTCAATACCTTAGCACCCACATAAACTTTCAATCCTAAGGGCTCAACCTGTTCTCTACAAAGCTGTAATGGACCCCCTTGGTTCCTATCAACACCTAAATACTCTCCAATGAGAGTAACAAAAATACCTCCTCCTATTATACTCCCGTCCTGCATTCCCTCTACCATTTTAGATAAATAAAAAACAACACAGTAAGGGATATTGACAAAGCTTCTAGGATCCCGAATACACTTTAGGTAGAATAAATCATGTAAGGTAATTTTTTCTTTATTATGACCTCTCTGTGTAATCGAGTTAGCCAAAAATCTATGAATAATACGAAGCTCGGCTCTGTCAATATGTGTATAGGAGTGTCTTCCTGCTCGTGTAAAAACATCAAAATGTGACATACGCCTCCAAATGGCGTCAGCGTCAAAGTTACTATCTACCCTTTCACCATAATGAATCAAATTTGTACAATCGGGTAATAGCAACTCACCAGGAGTATATATATGTAAGGCCCTGGCCATGTCCAGCATGGAGATTCTGTACATCCTACCGCCAAGGATAAACCTAAGAAATCTTCTATCATCTATTCTAACTATATTTGTATCAAGTGATACAGTACTCATCAACTCAACACACCATTCCTTATATACAGGTATACGAATGGTGAAAAGACGTTCCCAATCTGTAAAAGAAGAACTGCCATACCTTTGTACCAAAAGCTGTCTAACACGGTCAGCTAGATGGACCGTTTCCAAAGGGGCCCAATCGATTACCCTTGGCACCTCTACATTTTTTGTTACCAATTTGAATTTGTTCCTTTGATATGTCTCGTAATCTCTCCATCTCCTATCAAATCTCAGATTAGGATGCAGAGTGTGCTCAGGAATCGTTGGGAATTCTACGGGCGGCCTCATTGGGAATACTATGAATTCATCAACAAACTGTACCGGATCATAATAAGGTATGTGCTGATCAGGCTGTTGTTGTTGTTCCTGTTGTGGTTGTTGTTCGTGTTGCATTTCTGGTTCTGGTTCTGGTGCTGGTGCTGGTCGTCTAGACGATGATGCTCCTGAACCTCCAGTATCGGCTTTCTGCAAAACACATTAAACACAAAATTTGTGCATCCAAATATGCATTAGTGTTAGCAAAATAACAACTTAAAACAATCACTATAACATGTTAAATCAAAATTAAACTTATACACATTTTCACAATTTTTCACAATTCTACACTTTTCAAATAAGCACATATGAAAATGTATACAAAATTCATAAGCATTTAACTCAAATATCATGTCAAAATAGTCATTACTAATAATTAAACAAGTCTCAAATGGCAAATATATCAAATTAATCAAGTTCATGAATTTTGGACTTAAAAAGTCCACTTTAATCTCTAAAAATCATGTTTAGGATCAATGTTTGGATCATTTAACTATCTAAACATGTTACACTGCTCAATTTAGCAATAATTCATGACAAAAATCGGCCATAACCTGTTTATATTAAAAAGCCACAAATTGCTCAAGAACACAAACCCTAGATTTCTAAAAATTTTGAAGTTTTTGGCTTCAAATCATGTTAAATAGCATCAATATAGGTTATACATGCATAAAATACTAACAATTTAACACTAATTACACTAGAAATTAACAAAATTGCATTAGGTAAAAAATTGGTAATTATCACAAAAACTAGGAATTTATAGAGTTTAGGGGTGTAATTTTTACCATTTTGCTGAAGAATGAGAATCTAGGCATGATTAGAGCAAGAAAAATGACGAATTACGGTGAAAAATTGGCAAAATTTGGTGAAGATTTGAGAGAGTTTCGTGTTTGTGTGTGTGTTGTGTGGAGAAGACAGACCTGCTGTCTGTTTTGAGTCTGGCCTGCATTTGGTCCCCATGCGATCGCATGGGTTCCAAGTGCAAACCCCATGCGATCGCATGGGGTGCCGGCTACAGTGATTTGGCTTTTTTTTTTTTTTTTTTAAAAGGTTATACTTTATAAAACATAAAATTAATAAAATTTTAAAAATTTGTTTCTTTTTAGGATGAGGGCGTTTCGGATCGATGTTCTAGTCTGTCCCTCGACAAAATTTTTAAAATTTGTCAAATCAAAGCGCGGTTTTAAATGTAAAGATTTTTGGGTTTTTTTTTTAATGTTTTTGGCATACTTTAATTCAATAATATTAAAAATAATGATAATAAAAGTTCTCGTCCCTCCCTCGGGTAAAGCAATTTCGGTTCAACGACCTAGTCTTCAACTCACGACGAATTTTAAAAATCATATTTTTAACTTAGCGAAATAAAGTAAATTTTTGTTTTTAAATTCACACCACACTTAAATTTAAAATGCATAAAAATAAAATTCATATTTTAAAAATTAAAAATTCAAACAAAAATTATATTATATTTTTGTTGTTATACAAACAAACTTAAAAATATTAATTTTTCAAATATTTACAAACTTAAATATATTGATTTTACAAAGTTCACAATATTATTTTAATTTTTATATATTAATTTTAAAACATGGTAAAAATAAAATTAAAAATCTTTTTGACTTTTATTCCACTTTAATCAATCAAATATTATCAAAAATATACGCCCCTCTTTTCGGTAAAGTAATTTCGGTTCCATGACCTAATTTAACTCATGACGAATTTTTGAAATATTTTGGGTTGATTGATTAAAGATATTTATACCTTAAGAATAAACGTTAAATTTCGCAGTAATGTAATAAATTTTTGTATGATATCAATAATTTCGGTCGCCAAACCTAATTTCATTCAATACCAATTTAATACTTTATAGCGAATAAATTAGCGTTTATTATCAAAAGGTTAAAAATAAAAATAAAAAAAAATTAAAAACTGTACAGACTTACCTGTGAGATAGTATTCTTAGTTATATGATCTATCCCATTCATAAGATAGTCGGTTTAATTGGTTTTCCATAGCTACATAGGCGTAACCTCGAGCATTCAGTGTTTTTTCTTCTAAACATATGAACGGTCCGTCTCTGCATAAAGTAACAAATTTGGTATTTGAACAGGTTTGATTATTTGAACATTTACCTCCATGTGACCATTTTACGCATTTGTGACATCTTTCAAGGTGTCGTGCTCTTCTTTTCGCTGCGGATTTTGATTTTCCTTTACCAAATTGTAACTTATTATCTTCGCATCTGGATTCTTTTCTTACTCCGTCCAATCTTTCTCTGATTACTGATACTATTTCACTCGGAAGTGTGTCATTATTACGTTTAGTGATCAAAGCGTATAGCATTAGACCATGGTTTAGTTCACAGGAAGTCTTCATTTCGCAAAAACCTAAAAAAATAAAAATTCAGAATGGGGGGAGAAGACTAGTTCTTTAGGGTCTGCTAGGGAAAGACCATTCGGGTTCCATTTTCGAGAACCACACGAAAACAGACAATCTAACTCTAACAGAAATACATAAAATCCTTAAAAGACTTGATTCTCCCCACACTTAGTTAGCTGTGGTATCGAAATTGTGATTAACTTCGTTGTCGATTTCCATTGGACTATCTATGTAATGTTTAACTCTGTGACCATTAACTTTAAATTCAATCCCATTTTAATTTATTAATTCTACTGTTCCGTATGGGAAAACTCTTTTGACTATGAATGGTCCAGACCATCTTGATTTCAATTTTCCAGGAAATAGCTTGAATCGTGAATTGAAAAGAAGAACTCTGTCTCCTTCTTTGAATTCTTTTGAACTTCTGATTCTTTTATCATGCCATTTCTTCGTTCTTTCTTTATAGATTAACGAATTTTCGTATGCTTCATGTCTTAATTCTTCTAATTCGTTTAGTTGACTTAATCGTAGACGTCCGGCTTCATGTAAATCAAGATTACATGTCTTCAAAGCCCAAAATGCTTTGTGTTCAATTTCTACTGGAAGATGACATGCTTTTCCATAAACGAGTCTAAAAGGTGTGGTTCCAATTGGAGTTTTGTAGGCTGTTCTAAAAGCCCAGAGTGCATCCTCTAATTTAATGGACCATTCCTTCGGATTTGATCCTACGGTTTTTTCTAGAATACGTTTTAAAGCTCGGTTGGTATTTTCAACTTGTCCTCTTGTTTGTGGATGATATGCGGTGGACATTTTATGAGTTACTCCATATCTTTTGAGAACTTTCTCAAGTTGATTATTACAGAAATGAGTTCCCCGATCACTTATTAAAGCTTTCGATGTTCCAAACCTTGCAAAAAGACGTTTTAAAAAGTTGACTATAACTCGTGCATCGTTAGTTGGGAGAGCTTGTGCTTTCGCCCATTTAGATACATAATCAATGGCTACGAGAATATAGAGATTATTATGAGATTTTGGAAATGGACCCATAAAGTCAATACCCCAAATGTCAAATACTTCACATACTTGAATGATATTTTGTGGCATTTCATCACGTTGACTTATTTTTCCGGCTCTTTGACATGCATCACAGGATTTGCAAAGAAGGTGTGCGTCTTTGTAAATTGTAGGCCAATAGAACCCAGCATCATAAACTTTTCTTGCTGTTAGTTGAGGCCCATAATGCCCTCCTGTTGGTCCTGTGTGATAATGGTTTAAAATTTTACTAGCTTCATCTCCAAATACACATCGGCGTATTATTCAATCGGGACAACTTTTAAACAAATGTGGATCTTCCCAGAAATAGTGTTTTATATCACTGAAGAATTTCTTTCGTTTTTGGTACGATAATCCTTTTTCAAGGAATCCACATACTATGTAGTTTGCATAGTCTGCAAACCATGGAATTTCATTATAATCTATCTTCAATAGATATTCATCAGGAAAGTTGTCTTGTATGGCCGATTCATTTAGTACTTCTAATTCGGGATTTTCAAGACGAGAAAGATGATCAGCGGCGAGATTTTCTGCTCCTCTTTTATCTCGGATTTCAATATCGAACTCTTGTAAGAGTAAGATCCAACGGATTAATCTTGGTTTGGCATCTTGTTTCAAAAATAGGTATCTAAGAGCAGAATGGTCGGTATAGACCACCGTTTTTGCTAGAACGAGATATGAACGAAATTTGTCAAAAGCAAAGAAAATAGCAAGGAGTTCTTTTTCAGTAGTTATGTAATTTGTTTGTGCTCCTTGTAACGTCTTACTAGTATAATATATAGGTTGAAATCTTTTTTCAATCCTTTGTCCTAAAACGGCTCCCATTGCAAAATCACTTGCATCGCACATTCGTTCAAACGGTAGATTCCAATTTGGTGTTATCATGATCGGCGCATTAGTGAGTTTCTCTTTAAGAATATTAAAAGATTTGATGCATTCATCTGAAAAGATGAATGGAGCATCCTTTTCTAGGAGTTTATTCATAGGAGTGGCAATTTTAGAAAAATCTTTTATGAAACGTCGGTAAAAACCGGCATGCCCTAGAAAACTCCTAACTCCTCTAACATTGGTGGGATGTGGAAGTTTAGCAATTACATCTACTTTAGCTCTATCCACTTCAATTCCTTCTTTTGAAATTTTATGTCCAAGAACGATGCCTTCTTTAACCATGAAATGGCATTTCTCCCAATTAAGAACTAGATTTGATTGTTCGCATCTAATAAGCATTCATTCAAGATTAGCTAGACATGATTCAAATGTATTACCGAAGACTGAAAAGTCATCCATGAAAACTTTCATGCATTCTTCTATCATGTCGTGAAAAATCGCCATCATGCACCTTTGATAGGTTGCAGGGGCGTTGCAAAGTCCAAATGGCATGCGTTTGTAAGCAAAAGTACCATAAGGGCACGTGAACGTGGTTTTCTCTTGATCTTCGGGTGCTATTGGAATTTGAAAATATCCGGAAAAACCATCAAGAAAACAATAGTAACTATTTCCGGCTAATCTTTCCAACATTTGATCAATAAAAGGTAAGGGAAAGTGATCTTTTCTGGTGGCGTCATTTAATTTTCTATAATCAATACAAACACGCCATCCTGTTACAGTCCTAGTAGGAATAAGCTCATTTTTTTCATTTGTAATGACAGTCATGCCACCCTTCTTAGGCACGCATTGAACTGGGCTTACCCATGGACTATCAGAAATTGGATAAATTAGACCTGCGTCTAGCAGTTTAATAATTTCTTTTTTAACTACATCTTGCATATTCGTATTTAGTCTTCGTTGGCGTTGCACATACGTTTTATGACCTTCTTCTATAAGGATTTTATGTGTGCAATACGAAGGACTTATTCCTTTAATATCATGAATCTTCCATGCAATGGCTGGTTTATGAGCTTTCAACACAGAAATGAGTTGTGATTTCTCATTTTCAGTAAGAGAAGACGATATTATTACAGGTAATTCAGATTCACCATGTAAATAAGCGTATTCCAAATGGTTTGGAAGTGGCTTTAACTCTAATGTTGAAGGTTCTTCTATCGATGATTTATATCGATATCTGTCTTCTTCTTTTAGCATTTGAATTTCTTCTGTTGTTGGTTTATATCCATTTGCTATTAGTGTAGCTAACATTTCAGCTTCATCAATTGGTTCATTACCTTCTCCTAAAGAACATTCTCCCGTTCCTTGTAATTCTGGAAATTCTTCTAACAATTCTGCATGTGAATCTATAGTTTGAATATAATAACATGTATCATCTGCAGATTGCGGTTGTTGCATTGCTCTATCAACTGAAAAGGTAACACTCTCATCCTCTATACTTAGGGTCAGTTTCTTACCAAACACGTCTATCATTGCTTTAGCTGTGTTTAAGAATGGTCTTCCTAATATGAGAGGAACTTAAGAATCTTCTTCCATGTCCAGAACAACAAAATCTACTGGAAATACACAACTTTAACTAGCATGTTCTCCATTATCCCTCTAGGATATTTTATTGATCGATCGGCTAGTTGTATACTTATTCTTGTTGGTTTCAATTCTCCAAGGTCTAGTTTAGTGTATAGTGAATACGGCATTAAATTTATACTAGCACCTAAGTCTGCCAATGCTTCTATTGAACTAAGACTACCCAGAAAACATGGAATTGTGAAACTTCCTGGATCAGATAGTTTTTCTGGTATCTTATTCAACAGCACTACTGAACAATTAACATTCATAGTAACAGCCGAGAGTTCTTCCATTTTCTTTCTATTCATGATCAGATCTTTCAAGAATTTAGCATATCTAGGCATTCCTGAAATCACATCAATGAAAGGAAGATTTACATTTATCTGTTTAAACATATCCAAGAATTTGGATTGCTCGGCTTCAAGTTTCTCTTTCTTCATTTTACTCGGGTAAGGAAGTGGTGGTTGGTATGGTTTAACATAAGGTTTAGCCTTAACTGTGTTATCTTCATTAACCTTTTCAACTACCGGTTCTTTTTCCTTATCTTGATCAGGTTGTGGTTCTTGTGGAGTAGGAATAGCTTCATCAGAAGTTACAGGTATTTCAGGTGGTTTAAGTGTTGTACCACTTCTTGTGGTAATGGCTTTAGCTGTTTCATTTCGGGGGTTTGCATTTGTATCACTAGGTAAACTTCCCGGTTTTCTTTCACCTATTAACCTTGCTAGGTTAGTTACTTCTTGGTCCAAGTTTTGAATAGAAGCTTGTTGATTTCTAAATGCTTGAGCATTTTGTTCATTAGTTTGTTTTTGAGATGTGAAAAACTGCGTTTGAGTTTCAACTAGCTTCGTCATCATATCTTCTAAATTCGACTTTTTATCATCGGGTTGTGGTGGTTTGTTTTGAAAATTAGGTCTTTGCTGGTTGTAAGTATTGTTAGATACTTGTTGATTGCTAGGACCTTGTTGGTTGTTGTATGGAATATTTCGGTTATAATTCTGATTTTGATTGTAAATCGGTCTTGGCGGTTGATAATTATTCTGATAATTATTTCCAGGCCTTTGGTTTAGATATGAAACATTCTCTCTTTGTTCCATTGTTAATTCAATACTGAGACAATCTTTTGTCAAATGTGGTCCTCCACACTGCTCACAACTAATTCGTATTGAGTGGATATCTTTAGTCATCTTTTCCATTCATCTCTCCATAGCATCTATCTTTGCGGAAATGGAATCTAAGTCATGGCTAGAATCGGCTCTAGCTGCTTTAGATGATCTAATGATATCTTTTTCTTGGTGCCACTCATGTGAGTGGGAAGCAGTGTTATCAATAATTTTGTAAGCATCAGTTTCGGTTTTCTTCATAATAGAACCATCAGCTGCTATGTCGATGTCTTTCCTTGTAGTGATGTCGCATCCTTGGTAGAATATTTGTACTATTTGACAGGTGTCTAAACCATGTTGCGGACATCCTCTTAATAACTTTCCAAATCTTGTCCACGCCTTATATAGAGTTTCATTCGGTTTCTGTGTGAACGTAACAATTTTTCCTTGAAGTCTTACGGCTTTAGATGCCGGAAAGAATTGTTTAAGAAATTTTTCAACTAAAACGTCCCATGTATCGATCGCCCCTTCAGGTAACGATTCCAACCAATCTTTGGCTTCTCCCTTTAAAGTCCAGGGAAATAACATGAGATATATCTGTTCATCCTCCACTTATCGGATTTTAAATAGAGTGCAGATCCTATTAAAGGTACGAAAATGTTCATTTGGATCTTTCTTCGGAGCACCACTAAATTGGCATTGATTAGTCACCATGTGTAGAATTTGTCCTTTGATTTCATAATCTGGCGCATTGATGTCAGGATGAGTAATTGCGTGACCTTGGCCAGTGCGTTTAGCTCTCATTCGGTCTTCCATACTTAAAGGTTCCAGATTCTCCATAATTGAATTTATTGAATCGGAATCACTAGAGGATTCTGATTTAATGGTTCGTTCCTCAACAATCTCTGTTTGAATGATTGGTGGTTCCGTAGGAAAATTTAATGGTTCAGGATCTATGAATCGTCCCTGAATATTCTCCGGATTCTCAATTGTGAGGTCGGGTTCAAAAAATGGATTATCGGAAATTTGAATTGGAGTACTTGGTCGACTGGATGACGATTCTAAAGAAAAATCAACGGCGGTAATATTTGCTAGATGTCTTGATCTAGTTACAGGTTGTGAACGTACAAAAGGTGGTGAACTTCTTGCTCGGTGCATTCACTGAATATCCTATTAGTTTTTTAAAAGGAAAGAAAAATTATATAAGTTATCCAATTAATATACTTTTCTGATTTTGCCCACGTTTTGAATAGCCAAAAGATGCAGCAGAGGGGCAGGATTCGTTTGGTCTCAATATAATTGAGTACTGTTTGGCTCCAATAACCCGGTCCACGTACAAATCCAACTATTACTACGAACCAGAAAATTTTGATGTCTATCAATTTAACCACTTAAAATAAATTTTCGTAATTTTAAGAAATTTAGATAAGAAGTAGAAAAAAAAATCTATGTCCTAAAACTAGAATAGCGAGAAATAAGAAAGAAAAAGGTCGAAAAAGAAAAGATCGAAAAATGAAAGAAACAGAGAATGACTATAAAACTTAAAAATACTTGACTAACCCAACCTTATTACTATCACTAACTTAAAATTATAATCGCAAATTGAGATTACTAATTGGAATGATAATTGATACATAGGTAAAAGGTGTCTAAAAATATTAAAGCTTACAGGAAAAACTATATCCCAAATGGCAATATCTTAAAAAGGAACTAAAACTTAAAAAGGCATCGCAAAATTCTAAAGCACCTATATCTTAGTCTAAAGAAAAAGCACTTAAGGGATTTTACGGCAGAGCCTAAAAATCTAGAAATAAAAATAACTATGGCAAAAACTATGTCTTAAAACTAAATACGAGCGAAAAATACAAAAGTTACGCTAAAACAATTAAAAAGGGACAAAATATAAAAATATACTAAAAGTTGCAAAAAGTACAATTTTTATAAAAATATTATTTTTATATTATTTATTTTATAAAACTATTAATTTTAAAATTTAATTAAACTAATTAAACTAAATATATAAATTAAATCTAAAAACTAATAACTAATTAAATAATAAAACCTAATTAGGGTTTATTAAATAATAATAATAATACACCGTAATAAATGCAGTTTTAGGGTTGCAGTTGGCGTGTCAGACACTCTCATACGATCGCATGAGTTTACGCCTTCGGGCTCATGCGATCGCATGAGCTGAGGTTTTGGGCCAGGTTACGGGCTGCTACAGTAGCAGGCCCGAGTGTTTTTATATTTTTTTTTTCTGTTTTGAATTTTCTGTTTTATATATTTATGTAATATATTTATATAAATTAAATAAAACTTATATTTTTATAAAATAAAGATTAAGAAACTTTTATAGAACTTAAATATTTAACAAACTCTTAAAAATATTTATATTTTTGTTTTCTTTTTATATTTTCGAATATTTAAAACGTATTTTTACAAAAGCGTTTTTTAATAAAAGTAAACTAAAAATAAAAATCTTTTTGTTTTTTATATATATTAGCGTTGCGCTTCCGGCTTTTAAGCTAGATGCTCCCCGGCAGCGGCGCCAAAAATACTTGATGTTTGAAGCTAAGGGGTATAAAATACTATTAAATTTTAGCAGGAAATACTATTAAATACGATACAATTTTACTCAAGATATTTATTTATTTATTGAATGGATATAGTTAAACCTTGCTACAACACTTATAGGCAGTGTACCTAATCGTACAGTAGTGTAGTTTTTAGTAAGTCCGGTTCGTTCCACAGGGAAAATCTTTTAATCAAAGCTTAACGCTATATTAGTTTAAATTTATAAAAATACGAATATATATATAAGTAATATTATTATTTTAAAGGGGGTTTTTACCGTTTAATGACCGGTTTGTCGATTTTAAAACTTTAGTCGCAGTTAAAACCAAATGTAAAATATTAAATAAATAAAAGACTTAATTTAAAGCGTAAAGTAAATAACGATAATGAAATTGCGATAAAAGTGCGATAAAATAAACTTGCGATAATTAAAAGTGCAATTAAATACAATAACAAAAAATAAAAGTGCGATAATTAGAAGTGCAATTAAATATAAAATAAAGGAAATTAAATATGAAATAAAAGAATTATGCTTATTTAAACTTCCGTAATCATGATGTTTGACGTGTTGATTTTAGTTTTATGCCCATGGGTTAATTGTCCTTTGTCCTGGATTATTTAATATGTCCGTCTGGTTTTTGTCCATAACAGTCCATCAGTCATAAATATAAAGTGCGAGTGTCCTCGTCAAATTATCCTTATACCCGAAGTTAAATATTCCAACTAATTGGGGACTTAAACTGTAACAAGATTTTAATACTTTGTTTAATAATTACACCAGGATGTCGACTGAGTGTAACCCAAGGTTTTAATACTTTGTTATCAATTATGCCAAGTGTCCTTGTACATAATTTCACCCCTGTTTTAATAATTCTAGTGGCTATTAATCCATTCCCGTGTCCGGTTAAATGAACGATTATTCGTACATATAAATACCCCGCCCATCGTGTCCGATCGAGTGTAAATGGTTATTTATAGGGACGCCCAATTGTAAATCTTTATATTAACATTAACAAACTATCATTTAGTTAAACAAATATAAAGCCCATTAATAGCCCATAGTCTAATTTCCACAAGTGTCGTTCTTTTGTCCAAACCCCAATTATGGTACAAAGCCCAATTACCCAATTTTAATATTTTTAGCCCAACATCATGATTACTTCGGATTAAATAAGCATAATAATAAATTAGCTACGAGACATTAAATTAAAAAGGTTGAACATAACTTACAATGATTAAAAATAGCGTAGCGTTACACGGACAGAATTTCGACTTATACCCTTACAACATTCGCTAACACACCCTTATTATTATAAATTAAAATTAAAATTAAAATTATAATATAAATATAAATATTATACGTTGAATGATGAGAAGAAAAAGATGTGTGTTTTTGCGTCCAAAACTCGCGAACTTTATAGGACAGGCCTGGAAAAAGGGCTCATGCGATCGCATGGGCTTTGCCCTTCAAGGCCATGTGATCGCATGGCTAGCTGGGGAGGATCGCATGCCTTTGTTTTTTCTGCCGACGGTTTTAATAATATAATATATAATATATAAATAATTATAAGAATTATTTAAATATTATATTATATTTATGTGCATAGTTGACTTGTAATTTTTAGTCCGTTGCGTCGAGCGTTGAGAGTTGACTCTGGTCCCGGTTCCGGATTTTCGAACGTCCTTGCGTACAATTTAATATCTTGTACTTTGCGTTTTGAATCTTGTACTCTTGTAATTTTGAGACGTTTCTTATCAATAATTGGAACCTCTTTGATTGTCTTTTGTACTTTTGAGCTTTTTGGTCGTTTGCGTCTTCAATTCGTCGAATCTGCCTTTTGTCTTCACCTTTTATTATTTAAACGAATATCACTTGTAAATAGGACAATTGCAACTAAAAGCTTGTCTTTCTTGAGGAATAATACTATGAAATATATGTTCGTTTTTAGCATTATCAAATATATATATATATATATATATATATATATATATATATATATATATATATATATATATATATATATATATATATATATATATATATATATATATATATATATATATATATATATATATATATATATATATATATATATATCAAAAGATTTCATAGATTACGGAGGACTTTGCGGGATATGTCAGGCAAAGTTTAAAGTAACAGATACGATAAGATATGATTTAGCAGATATGCTAAGATATGAATTTTTGTCTATACACTATTCATGCAATCAATGCAGCAAGACGTGTCTTAGACTAAAAATGATAAGCAGGTAATTTCCTGAGGATGATAAGTAGTTAATTTTCGACACAAAATGATAAGCAAAACTTTTGACATGCAGACACGGTCGAAGTCCAGACTCACTAATGCATTCTATCGACTTATCAGTTAGACACACTAATGCAGACCTGGTTCGCTAAGACCACCGCTCTGATACCAACTGAAAGGACCCGTTCATATACATTATAAACGATTCACAATAGTTGATTACATTGCGAGGTATTTGACCTCTATATGATACATTTTACAAACATTGCATTCGTTTTTAAAAGACAAACTTTCTTTACATCGAAAATTGACAGGCATGCATACCATTTCATAATATCCACTATCCAACTATAAATTGATTTAATAATAATCTTTGATGAACTCAATGACTCGAATGCAACGTTCTTCGAAATATGCTATGAAAGACTCCAAGTAATATCTTTAAAATGAGCAAAATGCACAGCGGAAGATTTCTTTAACACCTGAGAATAAACATGCTTTAAAGTGTTAACTAAAAGGTTGGTGAGTTCATTAGTTTATCATAATCATTTATTTCCATCATTTTAATAGACCACAAGAATTTCATTTCCAGTTCTCATAAATATACGTCCCATGCATAGAGACAAAAATAATCATTCATATGGCGAACACCTGGTAACCGACATTAACTAGATACATATAAGAATATCCCCTATCATTCCGGGATCCTCCTTCGGACATGATATAAATTTCAAAGTACTAAAGCATCCGGTACTTTGGATGGGGTTTGTTAGGCCCAATAGATCTATCTTTAGGATTCGCGTCAATTAGGGTGTATGTTCCCTAATTCTTAGATTACCAGACTTTAATAAAAAGGGGCATATTCGATTTCGATAATTCAACTATAGAATGTAGTTTCAATTAATTGTGTCTATTTCGTCAAACATTTATAAAAGCGCATGTATTCTCAGTCCCAAAAATATAAAGGGTAAAAAGGCAAATGAAACTCACCATACTGTATTTCGTAGTAAAAATACATATAACATCATTGAACAAGTGCAAGGTTGGCCTCGGATTCACGAACCTAAATTAATTATATATATTTATGTGTTACCACAATCCTAATGCTCGAGACTAATATGCAAAAGTCAACAAAAGTAAATTTGACTCAAAATAATTTCCAAAAATCTATACATAATTAATATATAGTTTAAATATCGTCGTTTTAAATTTTTAAATATTTTTAAAAGATTTATTAGAGTAAATAATATAATTTATTTATTAATAAATAAAGTTTTATATTAAATTTATATAATAAAATATACTTTTATATATATTAAGTAATAAAATTTATAGGGTTCATTTAATATCATAAAGATAATATGATAGGTATTATTAAAGTAAGTTATTACACGTAGTAAAATATGTTTGTATCACATATTTATTTGGTAAAATAATATCTATAATGATAGTAAGTAAAAGTTGTATTATTTTGTAATAATAATTATTATTATAAAAATATCAATATTTATAATTACTAAGATGACATTATGATAAAACGATAATTCTAATTATGATAACTTTAATATTTAAGATAATTTTTAATATTATCTTTAAAATAATAATTCTATTTAAAATAATAATAATAATGATATTTTATAGTAACAATGACATTTCTATTAAAATGATAATTTTTGTTAAAATGATAGTTTTAATACTAACGATACTTTTAATAATAATAGTAATGATAAAAATAATAAGAACGATAATTTTATCTAAATCAATATCTTATAATATTTTAATTTCATCATGATACTCTTACTCATTATTTCCTAATCGTTTCGTTTAATAGCTTTTAATCGTCTTTTATATCGTGTTCATAATAATGATAATAATAGTAATCAAAATAATTAGGTGTTACAAATATTTGTTTTAATTACACTAATATTAATAATGATAGTTACTATAACATTATTAACGATAATACTAATAATTATCTTATTGATAATATAGTAATAATAATAATAACAATAACAATAACCATTTTTAAATAATGATATATATATTAATAATGATAATAATAATAATACTAATACTAATAATAATAATAATAATAATAATAATAATAATAATAATAATAATAATAATAATAATAATAATAATAATAATAATAATAATAATAATAATAATAATAATAATAATAATAATAATTGGATAATAATAACAATACTAATTATAACTTTAACGATAATAACGATAGTAATAATAGCAATTTTTAATGATAAATCCCTTTTATTGATAAAGATAATAATAATGATAATGATAAGATAAAACTAGAACGACGATAAAAACGACGATAATAATAATCATTTTTAATAAAAATATCGAAAATTCAATTGATTATAACTTCTAATCCGTTCATCGAAACCATTCGATATCTAAAGGAAAAGTTCTTAATTTTTCGCTAGCTTTCCAAGGACATGCATATCTTATACCTTATCTGAAATGTCCCGTTCTTATTGATTAAAAACGTTCCATATTAATTGATTTCGTTGCGAGGTTTTGACCTCTATATGAGACGTTTTTCAAAGACTGCATTCATTTTTAAAACAAACCATAACCTTTATTCCATAGATAAAGGTTTTAAAAAGCTTTACGTAGATTATCAAACAATGATAATCTAAAATATCCTGTTTACACACGACCATTACATAATGGTTTACAATACAAATATGTTACAACAAAATAAGTTTCTTGAATGCAGTTTTTACACAATATCATACAAGCATGGACTCCAAATCTCGTTCTTATTTAAGTATGCGACAGCGGAAGCTCTTAATAATCACCTGAGAATAAACATGCTTAAAATGTCAACAAAAATGTTGGTGAGTTATAGGTTTAACCTATATATATCAAATCATAATAATAGACCACAAGATTTCATATTTCAATACACATCCCATACATAGAGATAAAAATCATTCATATGGTGAACACCTGATAACCGACATTAACAAGATGCATATATAAGAATATCCCCATCATTCCGGGACACCCTTCGGATATGATATAAATTTCGAAGTACTAAAGCATCCGGTACTTTGGATGGGGTTTGTTAGGCCCAATAGATCTATCTTTAGGATTCGCGTCAATTAGGGTGTCTGTTCCCAAATTCTTAGATTACCAGACTTAATAAAAAGGGGCATATTCGATTTCGATAATTCAACCATAGAATGTAGTTTCACGTACTTGGGTCTATTTTGTAAATCATTTATAAAACCTGCATGTATTCTCATCCCAAAAATATTAGATTTTAAAAGTGGGACTATAACTCACTTTCACATATTTTTACTTCGTCGGGAAGTAAGACTTGGCCACTGGTTGATTCACGAACCTATAACAATATATACATATATATCAAAGTATGTTCAAAATATATTTACAACACTTTTAATATATTTTGATGTTTTAAGTTTATTAAGTCAGCTGTCCTCATTAGTAACCTACAACTAGTTGTCCACAGTTAGATGTACAGAAATAAATCGATAAATATTATCTTGAATCAATCCACGACCCAGTGTATACGTATCTCAGTATTGATCACAACTCAAACTATATATATTTTGGAATCAACCTCAACCCTGTATAGCTAACTCCAACATTCACATATAGAGTGTCTATGGTTGTTCCGAAATATATATAGATGTGTCGACATGATAGGTCGAAACATTGTATACATGTCTATGGTATCTCAAGATTACATAATATACAATACAAGTTGATTAAGTTATGGTTGGAATAGATTTGTTACCAATTTTCACGTAGCTAAAATGAGAAAAATTATCCAATCTTGTTTTACCCATAACTTCTTCATTTTAAATCCGTTTTGAGTGAATCAAATTGCTATGGTTTCATATTGAACTCTATTTTATGAATCTAAACAGAAAAAGTATAGGTTTATAGTCAGAAAAATAAGTTACAAGTCGTTTTTGTAAAGGTAGTCATTTCAGTCGAAAGAACGACGTCTAGATGACCATTTTAGAAAACATACTTCCACTTTGAGTTTAACCATAATTTTTGGATATAGTTTCATGTTCATAATAAAAATCATTTTCTCAGAATAACAACTTTTAAATCAAATTTTATCATAGTTTTTAATTAACTAACCCAAAACAGCCCGCGGTGTTACTACGACGGCGTAAATCTGGTTTTACGGTATTTTTCGTGTTTCCAGGTTTTAAATCATTAAGTTAGCATATCATATAGATATAGAACATGTGTTTAGTTGATTTTAAAAGTCAAGTTAGAAGGATTAACTTTTGTTTGCGAACAAGTTTAGAATTAACTAAACTGTGTTCTAGTGATTACAAGTTTAAACCTTCGAATAAGATAGCTTTATATGTATGAATCGAATTATGTTATGAACATCATTACTACCTTAAGTTCCTTGGATAAACCTACTGGAAAAGAGAAAAATGGATCTAGCTTCAACGGATCCTTGGATGGCTCGAAGTTCTTGAAGCAGAATCATGACACGAAAACAAGTTCAAGTAAGATCATCACTTGAAATAAGATTGTTATAGTTATAGAAATTGAACCAAAGTTTGAATATGATTATTACCTTGTATTAGAATGATAACCTACTGTAATAAACAAAGATTTCTTGAGGTTGGATGATCACCTTACAAGATTGGAAGTGAGCTAGCAAACTTGAAAGTATTCTTGATTTTATGTAACTAGAACTTGTAGAATATATGAAGAACACTTAGAACTTGAAGATAGAACTTGAGAGAGATCAATTAGATGAAGAAAATTGAAGAATGAAAGTGTTTGTAGGTGTTTTTGGTCGTTGGTGTATGGATTAGATATAAAGGATATGTAATTTTGTTTTCATGTAAATAAGTCATGAATGATTACTCATATTTTTGTAATTTTATGAGATATTTCATGCTAGTTGCCAAATGATGGTTCCCACATGTGTTAGGTGACTCACATGAGCTGCTAAGAGCTGATCATTGGAGTGTATATACCAATAGTACATACATCTAAAAGCTGTGTATTGTACGAGTACGAATACGGGTGCATACGAGTAGAATTGTTGATGAAACTGAACGAGGATGTAATTGTAAGCATTTTTGTTAAGTAGAAGTATTTTGATAAGTGTATTGAAGTCTTTCAAAAGTGTATAAATACATATTAAAACACTACATGTATATACATTTTAACTGAGTCATTAAGTCATCGTTAGTCGTTACATGTAAGTGTTGTTTTGAAACCTTTAGGTTAACGATCTTGTTAAATGTTGTTAACCCAATGTTTATAATATCAAATGAGATTTTAAATTATTATATTATCATGATATTATCATGTATGAATATCTCTTAATATGATATATATACATTAAATGTCTTTACAACGATAATCGTTACATATATGTCTCGTTTAAAAATCATTAAGTTAGTAGTCTTGTTTTTACATATGTAGTTCATTATTAATATACTTAATGATATGTTTACTTATCATAGTATAATGTTAACTATATATATATATATATATATATATATATATATATATATATATATATATATATATATATATATCCATATATATGTCATCATATAGTTTTTACAAGTTTTAACGTTCGTGAATCACCGGTCAACTTGGGTGGTCAATTATCTATATGAAACATATTTCAATTAATCAAGTCTTAACAAGTTTGATTGCTTAACATGTTGGAAACATTTAATCATGTAAATATCAATCTCAATTAATATATATAAACATGGAAAAGTTCGGGTCACTACAGTACCTACCCGTTAAATAAATTTCGTCCCGAAATTTTAAGCTGTTGAAGGTGTTGACGAATCTTCTGGAAATAGATGCGGGTATTTCTTCTTCATCTGATCTTCACGCTCCCAGGTGAACTCGGGTCCTCTACGAGCATTCCATCGAACCTTGACAATTGGTATCTTGTTTTGCTTAAGTCTTTTAACCTCACGATCCATTATTTCAACGGGTTCTTCGATGAATTGAAGTTTTTCGTTGATTTGGATTTCATCTAACGGAATAGTGAGATCTTCTTTAGCAAAACATTTCTTCAAATTCGAGACGTGGAAAGTGTTATGTACAGCCGCAAGTTGTTGAGGTAACTCAAGTCGGTAAGCTACTGGTCCAAAACGATCAATAATCTTGAATGGTCCAATATACCTTGGATTTAATTTCCCTCGTTTACCAAATCGAACAACGCCTTTCCAAGGTGCAACTTTAAGCATGACCATCTCTCCAATTTCAAATTCTATATCTTTTCTTTTAATGTCAACGTAGCTCTTTTGTCGACTTTGGGTGGTTTTCAACCGTTGTTGAATTTGGATGATCTTTTCGGTAGTTTCTTGTATAATCTCCGGACTCGTAATCTGTCTATCCCCCACTTCACTCCAACAAATCGGAGACCTGCACTTTCTACCATAAAGTGATTCAAACGGCGCCATCTCAATGCTTGAATGGTAGCTGTTGTTGTAGGAAAATTCTGCTAATGGTAGATGTCGATCCCAACTGTTTTCGAAATCAATAACACATGCTCGTAGCATGTCTTCAAGCGTTTGTATCGTCCTTTCGCTCTGCCCATCAGTTTGTGGATGATAGGCAGTACTCATGTCTAGACGAGTTCCTAATGCTTGCTGTAATGTCTGCCAGAATCTTGAAATAAATCTGCCATCCCTATCAGAGATAATAGAGATTGGTATTCCATGTCTGGAGACGACTTCCTTCAAATACAGTCGTGCTAACTTCTCCATCTTGTCATCTTCTCTTATTGGCAGGAAGTGTGCTGATTTGGTGAGACGATCAACTATTACCCAAATAGTATCAAAACCACTTGCAGTCCTTGGAAATTTAGTGATGAAATCCATGGTAATGTTTTCCCATTTCCATTTCGGGATTTCGGGTTGTTGAAGTAGACCTGATGGTTTCTGATGCTCAGCTTTGACCTTAGAACACGTCAAACATTCTCCTACGTATTTAGCAACATCGGCTTTCATACCCGGCCACCAAAAATGTTTCTTGAGATCCTTGTACATCTTCCCCGTTCCAGGATGTATTGAGTATCTGGTTTTATGAGCTTCTCTAAGTACCATTTCTCTCATATCTCCAAATTTTGGTACCCAAATCCTTTCAGCCCTATACCGGGTTCCGTCTTCCAGAATATTAAGATGCTTCTCCGATCCTTTGGGTATTTCATCCTTTAAATTTCCCTTTTTTAAAACTCCTTGTTGCGCCTCCTTTATTTGAGTAGTAAAGTTATTATGAATCATTATATTCATAGATTTTACTCGAATGGGTTCTCTGTCCTTCCTGCTCAAGGCATCGGCTACCACATTTGCCTTCCCCGGGTGGTAACGAATCTCAAAGTCGTAATCATTCAATAATTCAATCCACCTACGCTGCCTCATATTCAGTTGTTTCTGATTAAATATGTGTTGAAGACTTTTGTGGTCGGTATATATAATACTTTTGACCCCATATAAGTAGTGCCTCCAAGTCTTTAATGCAAAAACAACCGCGCCAAATTCCAAATCATGCGTCGTATAATTTTGTTCGTGAATCTTCAATTGTCTAGACGCATAAGAAATCACCTTCGTTCGTTGCATTAATACACAACCGAGACCTTGCTTTGATGCGTCACAATAAATCACAAAATCATCATTCCCTTCAGGCAATGACAATATAGGTGCCGTAGTTAGCTTTTTCTTCAATAACTGAAACGCTTTCTCTTGTTCATCATTCTATTCAAATTTCTTCCCTTTATGCGTTAATGCAGTCAAGGGTTTTGCTATTCTGGAAAAGTCTTGGATGAACCTTCTGTAGTAACCAGCTAGTCCTAAAAACTGGCGTATGTGTTTCGGAGTTTTCGGGGTTTCCCACTTTTCAAGAGTTTCTATCTTTGCCGGATCCACCTTAATACCTTCTTTGTTCACTATGTGACCGAGGAATTGAACTTCTTCCAACCAAAATGCACACTTTGAAAACTTAGCGTACAATTCTTCCTTCCTCAATACTTCTAACACCTTTCTCAAATGTTCACCGTGTTCTTGGTCATTCTTTGAGTAAATAAGTATGTCATCAATGAAAACAATGACAAACTTGTCAAGGTATGGTCCACACACTCGGTTCATAAGGTCCATGAACACAGCTGGTGCATTAGTTAAACCAAACGGCATGACCATAAACTCGTAATGACCGTAACGTGTTCTGAAAGCAGTCTTTGGAATATCATCTTCTTTCACCCGCATTTGATGATACCCGGAACGTAAGTCAATCTTTGAATAAACAGACGAGCCTTGTAGTTGATCAAATAAGTCATTGATTCTCGGTAGTGGGTAGCGGTTCTTGATGGTAAGTTTGTTCAACTCTCGGTAGTCGATACACAACCTGAATGTACCATCTTTTTTCTTGACAAACAAAACAGGAGCTCCCCTCGGTGATGTGCTTGGTCGAATGAAACCACGCTCTAAAAGTTCTTGTAATTGGCTTTGCAGTTCTTTCATCTCGCTGGGTGCGAGTCTGTAAGGAGCACGAGCTATTGTTGCAGCTCCTGGTACAAGATCTATTTGAAATTCAACGGATCGATGTGGGGGTAATCCCGGTAATTCTTTCGGAAATACATCGGGAAATTCTTTTGCAATGGGAACATTATTGATGCTCTTTTCTTCAGTTTGTACTTTCTCGACGTGTGCTAGAACAGCATAGCAACCTTTTCTTATTAGTTTTTGTGCCTTTAAATTACTAATAAGATGTAGCTTCGTGTTGGCCTTTTCTCCGTACACCATTAAGGGTTTTCCTTTTTCTCGTATAATGCGAATTGCATTTTTGTAACAAACGATCTCTGCTTTCACTTCTTTCAGCCAGTCCATACCGATTATCACATCAAAATTCCCTAACTCTACTGGTATCAAATCAATCTTAAATGTTTCGCTAACCAGTTTAATTTCTCGATTCCGACATATATTATCTGCTGAAATTAATTTACAATTTGCTAATTCGAGTAAAAATTTACTATCCAAAGGCGTCAATGGACAACTTAATTTAGCACAAAAATCTCTACTCATATAGCTTCTATCCGCACCCGAATCAAATAAAACGTAAGCAGATTTATTGTCAATAAGAAACGTACCCGTAACAAGCTCCGGGTCTTCCTGTGCCTCTGCCGCATTAATATTGAAAACTCTTCCGCGGCCTTGTCCATTCGTGTTCTCCTGGTTCGGGCAATTTCTAATAATGTGGCCCGGTTTTCCACATTTATAACAAACTACATTGGCATAACTTGCTCCGACACTACATGCTCCGCCATTACTCGTTCCGACACCATTTGTTCCTTTCGTTCTATTAACCCCTGGTCCGTAGACCTCACACTTTGTCGCGCTATGACCATTTCTTTTACACTTGTTGCAAAATTTGGTGCAGAAACCCGAGTGATACTTTTCACACATTTGGCATAGCTGCTTCTGATTGTTGTTGTTGTTGCGGTTATTATTGTTGTTAGGATGATTGTTGTAGTTGCTGTTGTTGTTGTTGTTGTTGTTGTTGGGCCGTTTGTTGTAGTTGCGATTGATGTTGCGATTGTTGGGATAATTGTTGCGATTATTGTTGTAATTGCTGTTGTTGTTGTATTGGTGATTCTTATCACCGTTTTCCTCCCACTTTCTTTTGACTTGCTTCACATTGGCCTCTTCAGCAGTCTGTTCTTTAATTCTTTCTTCAATCTGGTTCACTAGTTTGTGAGCCATTCTACATGCCTGTTGTATGGAGGCGGGCTCGTGTGAACTTATATCTTCTTGGATTCTTTCCGGTAATCCTTTCACAAACGCGTCGATCTTCTCTTCCTCATCTTCGAATGCTCCCGGACACAATAGGCACAATTCTGTGAATCGTCTTTCGTACGTGGTAATATCAAATCCTTGGGTTCGTAACCCTCTAAGTTCTGTCTTGAGCTTATTGACCTCGGTTGTGGGACGGTACTTCTCGTTCATCAAGTGCTTGAATGCTGACTACGGTAGTGCGTACGCATCGTCTTGTCCCACTTGCTCTAGATAGGTATTCCACCATGTTAACGCAGAACCTGTGAAGGTATGCGTAGCGTACTTCACTTTGTCCTCTTCAGTACACTTACTTATGGCAAACACCGATTCAACCTTCTCGATCCACCGTTTCAATCCGATCGGTCCTTCGGTTCCATCAAATTCCAAAGGTTTGCAGGCAGTGAATTCTTTGTAGGTGCATCCTACACAATTTCCTGTACTGCTAGATCCAAGGTTATTGTTGGTATGTAGCGCAGCCTGTACTGCGGCTATGTTTGAAGCTAGAAAGGTACGGAATTCCTCTTCATTCATATTCACGGTGTGTCGAGTAGTCGGTGCCATTTCCTTCAAAATAGTCAAATGGAACAAGTTAATCATACAGAATATTAAGAGTAGTTAATAGTATTTTGTAGCATAATATGAACTCATTTATAAAAGCTTTTTCTTCATATTAGCATTTTATAAGTTTAAATTCGGGTAGTACCTACCCGTTAAGTTCATACTTAGTAGCTAATATACAATTCAACTACTACAATTCTATATGAAAAACTGATTATAATAATATTTCACGTTCAAACTTTTACACAATATTTTACAAACTTACAATACCGCTTATTTTACATATAGCATGAAATATAGCACACAATAAATTTGATACAAGATGGTTGTGAAGATAATTCTAGCTAGTACACAAGTCGTTCAGCAAAGGCAATAAAGACACGTAATTCATACGTCCAGAAATAAGTCATGCATTCTGGTTTTACTAGGATTACTTCCCATCCTTGGTCTTGGGGAACATAACCGTTATGGCCGTTGATAAGACAGCGTGTTGTAACGTCGTCAAAGGGACGAGGGTTACGTAATGTCCAACAGTCCCGTAACAATCTAAAAACCTCATTTCTTACCCCAATTACTGACTCCGTCACTTGTGGAAACGTTTTGTTTAATAGTTGTAGCCCTATGTTCTTGTTCTCACTTTGGTGAAAAGCGAACATTACTAATCCGTAAGCATAACATGCTTCTTTATGTTGCATGTTAGCCGCTTTTTCTAAATCACGAAGTCCAATATTCGGATATATTGAGTCAAAATAATTTCTTAACCCATTGCGTAAAATAGCATTTGGGTTCCCCGCAATATATGCGTCAAAGTAAACACATCGTAACTTATGGATTTCCCAATGTGATATCCCCCATCTTTCGAACGAAAGCCTTTTATAAACCAAGGCATTCTTGGAACGTTCTTTGAATGTCTTACAAACTGATCTCGCCTTAAATAGTTGTGCCGAAGAATTCTGACCGACTCTAGACAAGATTTCATCAATCATGTCTCCGGGTAGGTCTCTTAAAATATTGGGTTGTCTATCCATTTTGTGTTTTTATACTGTAAAATAGACAAGAGTTAGATTCATAAAAAAAATACTTATTAATACAAGCAATTTTTACATATATCATAAAGCATAAGCACACTATATTACATATATTACACCACACGAATACAACTATCTTATTCCGACTCGCTTGTTTCTTCTTCTTCGGTTTTGGTTCGTTTTGCTAAGTTTCTAGAGATATATGATGTTCCCCTAATACGAGCCTTCGTTTTCCACATTGGTTTAGAAAAACCTGGTGGTTTAGAGGTTCCCAGGTCATTGTTACAACTTAAGGACTTCGGGGGTTGACGATACATATAAATTTCATCGGGGTTGGAATTAGATTTCTCTATTTTTATGCCCTTTCCCTTATTATTTTCTTTTGCCTTTTTAAATTCAGTTGGGGTAATTTCTATAACATCATCGGAATTCTCGTCGGAATCTGATTCATCGGAGAATTGGTAATCCTCCCAATATTTTGCTTCCTTGGCGGAAACACCATTGACCATAATTAACCTTGGTCGGTTGGTTGAGGATTTTCTTTTACTTAACCGTTTTATTATTTCCCCCACCAGTTCTATTTCTTCATCCGGTTCCGATTCTTCTTCCGGTTCCGTTTCTTCTTCCGGTTCCGACTCTTCTTCCGGTTCCTCTTCGGGAACTTGTGAATCAGTCCACGAATCATTCCAATTTACATTTGACTCTTCATTATTATTAGGTGAGTCAATGGGACTTGTTCTAGAGGTAGACATCTATCACATAATATCAAACGCGTTAAGAGATTAATATATCACATAATATTCACATGTTAAAAATATATAGTTTCCAACAAAATTTGTTAAGCAATCATTTTTCAAGTAAACACGGTCGAAGTCCAGACTCACTAATGCATCCTAACAAACTCGATAAGACACACTAATGCAAAATTCTGGTTCTCTAAGACCAACGCTCGGATACCAACTGAAAGGTCCCGTTCTTATTGATTAAAAACGTTCCATATTAATTGATTTCGTTGCGAGGTTTTGACCTCTATATGAGACGTTTTTCAAAGACTGCATTCATTTTTAAAACAAACCATAACCTTTATTTCATAGATAAAGGTTTTAAAAAGCTTTACGTAGATTATCAAACAATGATAATCTAAAATATCCTGTTTACACACGACCATTACATAATGGTTTACAATACAAATATGTTACAACAAAATAAGTTTCTTGAATGCAGTTTTTACACAATATCATACAAGCATGGACTTCAAATCTCGTCCTTATTTAAGTATGCGACAGCGGAAGCTCTTAATAATCACCTGAGAATAAACATGCTTAAAATGTCAACAAAAATGTTGGTGAGTTATAGGTTTAACCTCTATATATCAAATCATAATAATAGACCACAAGATTTCATATTTCAATACACATCCCATACATAGAGATAAAAATCATTCATATGGTGAACACCTGGTAATCGACATTAACAAGATGCATATATAAGAATATACCCATCATTCCGGGACACCCTTCGAATATGATATAAATTTCGAAGTACTAAAGCATCCGGTACTTTGGATGGGGTTTGTTAGGCCCAATAGATCTATCTTTAGGATTCGCGTCAATTAGGGTGTCTGTTCCCAAATTCGTAGATTACCAGACTTAATAAAAAGGGGCATATTCGATTTCGATATTTCAACCATAGAATGTAGTTTCACGTACTTGTGTCTATTTTGTAAATTATTTATAAAACCTGCATGTATTCTCATCCCAAAAATATTAGATTTTAAAAGTGGGACTATAACTCACTTTCACAGATTTTTACTTCTTCGGGAAGTAAGACTTGGCCACTGGTTGATTCACGAACCTATAACAATATATACATATATATCAAAGTATGTTCAAAATATATTTACAACACTTTTAATATATTTTGATGTTTTAAGTTTATTAAGTCAGCTGTCCTCATTAGTAACCTACAACTAGTTGTCCACAGTTAGATGTACAGAAATAAATCGATAAATATTATCTTGAATCAATCCACGACCCAGTGTATACGTATCTCAGTATTGATCACAACTCAAACTATATATATTTTGGAATCAACCTCAACCCTGTATAGCTAACTCCAACATTCACATATAGAGTTTCTATGGTTGTTCCGAAATATATATAGATGTGTCGACATGATAGGTCGAAACATTGTATACGTGTCTATGGTATCTCAAGATTACATAATATGCAATACAAGTTGATTAAGTTATGGTTGGAATAGATTTGTTACCAATTTTCACGTAGCTAAAATGAGAAAAATTATCCAATCTTGTTTTACCCATAACTTCTTCATTTTAAATCCGTTTTGAGTGAATCAAATTGCTATGGTTTCATATTGAACTCTATTTTATGAATCTAAACAGAAAATGTATAGGTTTATAGTCGGAAAAATAAGTTACAAGTCGTTTTTGTAAAGGTAGTCATTTCAGTCGAAAGAACGACGTCTAGATGACCATTTTAGAAAACATACTTCCACTTTGAGTTTAACCATAATTTTTGGATATAGTTTCATGTTCATAATAAAAATTATTTTCTCAGAATAACAACTTTTAAATCAAAGTTTATCATAGTTTTTAATTAACTAACCCAAAACAGCCCGCGGTGTTACTACGACGGCGTAAATCCGGTTTTACGGTGTTTTTCGTGTTTCCAGGTTTTAAATCATTAAGTTAGCATATCATATAGATATAGAACATGTATTTAGTTGATTTTAAAAGTCAAGTTAGAAGGATTAACTTTTGTTTGCGAACAAGTTTAGAATTAACTAAACTATGTTCTAGTGATTACAAGTTTAAACCTTCGAATAAGATAGCTTTATATGTATGAATCGAATTATGTTATGAACATCATTACTACCTTAAGTTCCTTGGATAAACCTACTGGAAAAGAGAAAAATGGATCTAGCTTCAACGGATCCTTGGATGGCTCGAAGTTCTTGAAGCAGAATCATGACACGAAAACAAGTTCAAGTAAGATCATCACTTGAAATAAGATTGTTATAATTATAGAAATTGAACCAAAGTTTGAATATGATTATTACCTTGTATTAGAATGATAACCTACTGTAAGAAACAAAGATTTCTTGAGGTTGGATGATCACCTTACAAGATTGGAAGTGAGCTAGCAAACTTGAAAGTATTCTTGATTTTATGTAACTAGAACTTGTAGAATATATGAAGAACACTTAGAACTTGAAGATAGAACTTGAGAGAGATCAATTAGATGAAGAAAATTGAAGAATTAAAGTGTTTGTAGGTGTTTTTGGTCGTTGGTGTATGGATTAGATATAAAGGATATGTAATTTTGTTTTCATGTAAATAAGTCATGAATGATTACTCATATTTTTGTAATTTTATGAGATATTTCATGCTAGTTGCCAAATGATGGTTCCCACATGTGTTAGGTGACTCACATGGGCTGCTAAGAGCTGATCATTGGAGTGTATATACCAATAGTACATACATCTAAAAGCTGTGTATTGTACGAGTACGAATACGGGTGCATACGAGTAGAATTGTTGATGAAACTGAACGAGGATGTAATTGTAAGCATTTTTATTAAGTAGAAGTATTTTGATAAGTGTATTGAAGTCTTTCAAAAGTGTATAAATACATATTAAAACACTACATGTATATACATTTTAACTGAGTCGTTAAGTCATCGTTAGTCGTTACATGTAAGTGTTGTTTTGAAACCTTTAGGTTAACGATCTTGTTAAATGTTGTTAACCCAATGTTTATAACATCAAATGAGATTTTAAATTATTATATTATCATGATATTATCATGTATGAATATCTCTTAATATGATATATATACATTAAATGTCTTTACAACGATAATCGTTACATATATGTCTCGTTTAAAAATCATTAAGTTAGTAGTCTTGTTTTTACATATGTAGTTCATTGTTAATATACTTAATGATATGTTTACTTATCATAGTATCATGTTAACTATATATATATCCATATATATGTCATCATATAGTTTTTACAAGTTTTAACGTTCGTGAATCACCGGTCAACTTGGGTGGTCAATTGTCTATATGAAACATATTTCAATTAATCAAGTCTTAACAAGTTTGATTGCTTAACATGTTGAAAACATTTAATCATGTAAATATCAATCTCAATTAATATATATAAACATGGAAAAGTTCGGGTCACTACATTATCTCAACCGCAAGTGTAACTAATTCAAGATTCAACCTAACCTGTCTAAGGGCAATATCAAAAGTACAAGCGTGCATAATCCTAAATACTCGAGCACTAGTCAGGGATACACTATTAGTATGTAAAAGTTAAATTATGAGTACTCACGTACCAATATTGAGATTCAATATTGCAGAAAAGGTACGTAGACGCAACGGAAATGATAAACACTATATTGACCTCACGAGCATACCCATGAACCATACTCAATCACCTCCATAGCTATAACCCATAATTTCCTTAATCCTATCCTACTCGAAAAACAATTTCGAAATCACTCGGACAGCACTCCGTCGTAATATTTTATGTATACTAATAATATCTTGAAATAATACGGAGTAAATATATATATATGTAAATCGATTGAGAGAGTTTAGAGAAAAATATTTTCAAGTTTCTATGAAATAATGAAACCTATTGAATTCTATTTATAATAGATTTTTGAATTATTAAAGTGAATTATTAAAGTATGAATTATTAAAGTGAATTATTAAAGTATGAATTATTAAAGTGAATTATTAAAGTATGAATTATTAAAGTGAATTATTAAAGTTAAAGTAAAGTAAAAATAAAGTAAAGGTAAAGTTTAAGTATAGTAAAAGTATAAAACTATGTACGTATAATACGCGTATAAATATTTATAATATTAATTTAAATTGTTATATATATTTAATAAAATAAAATATAAATATCGTTATCTTTATCATACTAGTTAAGTAATGAGTTGTCAAAAGTGGTTCAAGATATTTATAAAAGTTATATACGTTTTAATAATAAAGTTCTTTTTAAACTGAAAACGTTTTTGTACGTTTGAAACTAAATAGATCAATCGAGTCTTTATGAGATTCAATCTTCCACTATCCTTTGTCTAGTTCTCAATGATTGACAATTTGTTCTTATTTATAAATCACTTTACCATTTTCCGAATATTGTTAAAATGAAAAGATTTCTCAAATCAACGTGGGCCTTTCAACAGAGACTTGTAATCATAATTCAATATATCTGATAATTCAATCATTTGATCTTATCTTCTAATTCCATTGATAAACATTTTGAAACAGATACAATCATATAAAGTATTTAATCTAATATTTTGTTTACGTTTCAAGTTATAATATATATACACATATACATATATATAATCATATTCGTTTAATGGTTCGTGAATCGTTAGAACTTGGTCGAGGTTGAATGAATGTATGAACATAGTTTAAAATTCTTGAAATTTAACTTAACAAATATTGCTTATCGTGTCGGAAACATATAAAGATTAAAGTTTAAATTTGGTTGGAAATTTCCGGTGTCGGAAACATATAAAGATTAAAGTTTAAATTTGGTTGAAAATTTCCGGGTTGTCACAGTGCTAAAGGTGTTCTATACTTGTCTCAATCTAAGTATATTAAGAGAGTAGTAGAAAAGTTTAATGTTGATAAAGCAAAGGTTCATACTATGCCTTTGGGTAGCGCGATAAAGTTATCGAAGAATCACTCACCTAAAACGGAAGAAGACAAAGCGGAGATGGAAAAGGTTCCGTATAGATCGGCCGTGGGAAGTATTATGTATGCCATGGTTTGTACGAGACCGGATATAGCTCATGCATTGGGAGTTGTAAGCCGTTATATGTCTAATCCGGGGAAGGAGCATTGGGAAGCGGTCAAATGTTGCTTCGTTATTTGAAAGGTAATTCTAGTATGGGATTGTGTTTCACTAAGGGCAATGTTACACTTAGAGGTTATGCGGATGCAAATTTGGGTGGATTTGGTGATTCGGGTAAGAGTACTACGGGATATGTGTTCATGGTTGGTAAGACGGCGGTTAGTTAGATGTCTAGACTACAAAGGAGTGTTGCTCTGTCAACCACCGAGGCCGAGTATATGGCTATTGCGGAAGCTTCTAAAGAGCTTGTTTGGTTGAAGAACATCTTGTGTGAGTTGGGTAAAAGACAAGACAATTGCGTCTTATATTGTGACAACCAAAGTGCAATCAATCTCGCGAAGAATTCGGTGTTTCATAATCGTATGAAACACATTGATTTAAGGTATCATTTTGTTCGAGAACGTATTGAAGATGGTACTTTGATGTTGGAGAAAGTCCTTAGTATGAAGAATCCCGCAGATATGTTTACTAAGGTGGTGTCAATGGACAAGTTGAGGTTTTGCATAGCCTCAACGGGTCTTCTCATGAACTAATGAGAAGGTGGTGACCGACTAGGGAGATAGAGAGATGATGATTCGATTCTAACAAGAAGTGTTGAAGACCTTGTATCGAAAGTCTGCTTATCCGGCGTATGTGATAGGAGTGTGCGTGTCCCAAATGGAGTTTGGCGGTAAAGGGTGCTTTGGCGATCTTGGTTAGTTTGGTATGATGGGTTGACAAAATGTGAGTCATAGTTTTGACTATCTTCAAGTGAGAGATTGTTGGATATGAAGGATATCAAAACAAAGGAGGAGGCGCGCCGCGGCCTTGAAAGGCGCAACGCGACCTAACACATGAAACAGAGCATCAGATTGGAAAAACGTTTGTGCGAAGATTTGCCTTGGAGGCGCGGCGCGGCTAATGCCTGACGGAAAGTTTCCATATTTATGTTTTTCTTGTTCTCCAAGGTGTTTTTGGCCTATATAAGCATTCTATTGTAACCCTCAGTTGTATCTACGAATTATATCAATAAAATCTCTTTAGTTGGTCTGTGGATTAAAGTAATCGACATTCGATTACATATAACCACGTTAAATCTCGCGTCTTTAATTCTTTAATTATTGCTCTTTCGTTTGTCGATTGTGGAAGGGTAATTCTCTAGAATTACTCTATTGTTTGGGTCCTATAATCCTTACAAAAAAAAAACCCTTATTGTTTAGTAATTTTTTTTTTAGTGTGAGTTTTCTTTCTTCCAAAATCCTGAGACGGATGTCCCGTCCTGTCCTACATATATTCCGCCACTGCTTGTAAACTAATACTAATAGCTATTAGAGTAAGGCTCAAATACAAATCTCAATAACTAACCTAGTATAACATGTTAATCAAACTTTTAAAGGGGTTATGTGAGTCGGATATGGATTACTTACGCGGGTACCATTAAAATACTGATGTCTTGTAAAAAGAAAATTATCCTTCAAACCACCCGAATTATCACCTAGCGGAGATAAATTAAGGGTGCGTTTGTTTACCTCTTAATGGAATGGTTCAGCACTGAATGCTGAACCGTTCAGCATTCAGTGCGTTTGTTTCTGACCTCTGAATAACATATGGTGCTGAATGGTTCAGAATTAAGCTCTGAACCATTCAGAGCAGAAACACTCTCTTAACCATTAAGAGCCTAAATTTTCTGTAATATTGTCGTGAAATCATATCTTGATCACTTAACTAACAAGTATATTAAATTTTTTATTAATGTAACATGTTAATAAGGTAGTTTTACTCGGTTCATATCGTTCGTTCTAAATGATTATCAAATAGCTTATTTTCATTCAGAGCAAACTTTATTCAGAGGCTCTGAACCATTCAGATTATGAACCATTCAGCAATAAATCATTCAGTTTTATCAAACGCACCCTAACTTTTAGGTAACACAGATTTTCTGGATATGATTATAAGCATAAACAAATGATAAAGTGACGAATAGTAACTTCAAAGAGTGTAAATTTACAAAAATAACCTTTACCGTATTTTCAAGTCTTCTCATTCCTCTTTTATTAAGACATTCATCTTTTATTAAGCCCTTTATCTAAGGTTGTATTCTCGAGTCTTTCTTTTAGCGGAAAAGAGTGGAAAAGAAAGGGGATGAGAGTGTTTTACTATCATTTCCAATCCGTCCAAATATGGGCGGAGAGTTTTGGTGACAATATATAAAGGTACTATCCTTCCTAATCATCTCCTCTCATCTTATTTCCGCTGAAATTTAAAACTCCAGAATCACTATTATTTTTTAATCTATCAATCTCCTCTCTTTTCCATCCTAAATAAATCTCGAGAATAAAGTGATGAATAGTAACTTCAGATTAAGCCCTTTATAAAAATAACCTTTATCGTATTTTTCAAGTCTTCTCATTCCTCTTTTATTAAGACATTCCTCTTTTATTAAGACTAGAAGCATTTTTCTTTACATTAACAATAAAACTGAATCTAATTTGAGTGAGTTGACCGGTTTCTTTTTGATCTTTGTACTGACATATTAAGCTTCTTCTTTTTTTTCTTTTAAACCATAGCAACGATAACAAAATACCATATGACTAACTATTGCTATATTGCTACATAGTAATAAGATCTCTGATATTTGAGCACCAAATGTTTTATAATTATCTGATCTATAAATTTCCCCTCATACTTTTCATTTATTACAAATCAACCAGATAACTTTCACTTATTACAAATCAACTATTATTATTAATAATATATTAATATAAATGTTACGGAGTACGTAGTATTATTTTGTCTTTTTTTTTTAACTTTAAGTTTTTTTTTTTTTACACATTTCAAGTTATGTCCTTTGCTTTTATTTTTTTTCCTCACTTTTCTCAATCTAATTTAGTTAACATATCCCCGCCGCAGCACGATGGCACCTCAACTCGTTATCATCTAATAGTTAAAATTTCAAAGGAGTACTATAATTCTTCGTATACTAACAGGGCAGTATTAAGTAGGAGTAAGAAATAAATAAGCAAAAGATTTGTGAAAAAAAGGACGCATTTCTTCACACATCTGTTTGGACAATTCCATTCAAGTTTCTACTTAATCCAAACTTTGGACAATGTTCCATACAAGATATAACTTATTTACTCATCGTATAAAGTTATAATAATGTCCCCATAAAGGACAACTTTTTGGGCCTTTAACCAAAGACAAGATTGGGCCCAAGTTTGTTTAATATTACCTTCTGTATCTCTTATTCGATCTACTAGAATGGGTCTAGGCCACAACTATATCAAGGTTAGTTGACATTCTATGAGTTCTACTATTTTATAGTATGATAGATATGTGGAGACAGGTACCATAACCCAAATGGTCAAATTGATTACTACCATATGAAACTGAACTCAATATCATGTCATGAAAAGTATTTGTATCACATTCAGAAACAAGTATCATTTCAAAAGGAAAGTAGCAAGTTAAATAATCAAAAGATGATGAATGAAACCACCAAACAAGTTCACCCAATAAGTATTCATCAAGTATCCACCAAAACAGCTTACCATTTTCAGATATTACAAAATTTGTTTTAGGAATCCCTTTCAACTCAATTCACAGTTTCATGAACACATACAAAGTGATATAACAAGAGTACATGTATCCCAGCTTTCTATTTACTTGCTTATAATGTTCTTTTTTGAGCTTTCTTTTTTCTTATTCTTTTAGTTACTAAAAAAACAAAAGATTGATTTATTAAGAAATATAAACACCTGGATCGAGTTTGAGCTGATGAACTTAGAAGAAGTAGTTCCAGTAGCCAATTAAGAATACTAGGCAAGAGATGTACCAATGGTCAATTGTTGCTGTTGCGACTCACGAGTTTCTCCTCATCGGTTAAAGCATGACGAAAATGACAGCGGTGGCCATATGGGCACGGGTCACCAGCAAGGACCATTCGACAGACTTCGGTTTTGTAGCGTGGATGGCGAATAACTGGACGAAGTTCTTCAATGCCATGAGCAAATTGACAGTGATCTCCATATGGGCAGTCACCAGTTTGTTGCCATTTGTTGCAGAGCTCAGTTTTGGTCATACCCTGATTGTATACTTGCAGTTCCAATGGTTGCTCCTCTTTCTTTCCACGCACATAAACCTTTTGCTAAAGATTATAAACATCACAAACATAGAGGAAACAAACAAATGTAAGGGGTGTTTGTGTAAAAAGTGTAAGGGGTGTTTGTGAAACTATGAGGTAAGGCTGGACTAAAAGAATAACTTTGATTAAGTACATTACTACTCATCACAGAACAATGATACACAAATTACAAGTTCTTAATGTCATAGCATTGTAGCAGACTAATTCTATAAAGATCAGTTAGCCAAAAGATATTGCAGGAACTACTAAATTTAATGATCTCTATTTCAGTATCTACTAGATGAAGCATAACCATTCTCAAATACAGTTAGAGCCAAAAGATATGGCTCAGTTTGGCACTAATATCTTCTTTAGTTATTACAGAGAGAAACAATATGTACTTTCTGCATAATTCGAGCCTAAGTAAATGATCTTTTTAGACCGATTTAGCCTTGCATCTATATAGAACTGCTTTGTATGTTGTTAAACAGAGGTTCAAGAATATCACCAACTCTGCTTTAATGATTGAAATAGAAACAAAAGTGTCTCATCCCAATATTTGAGATATTTACAGGAGAGATAAATGATCTAAAATCAAAATTGTCAAAGACCCTTACCAAATAAGTATCATGTCTATCATTATTGTCAGTTAATTATTAAAGCTTTTATTAAGATTAATCAGAAAACTAAACCCTTAAAGAAGTAAAGGCAACTAAGTAATCAATAGTAGTCAATTCAAGCCACAGTTTACAAACAACTTGGTAATGAGTGAAATTGTATCTTACAAATGAAGTCATCATCCTTAACAAGGAAATTTTAACCAAAATATATGAACAAGATTTATTATCTTACCATGTCAGAAGTGACTTTTTTGACCCGATCCTCAGCGCGAGCCCGAACAGTGCTTCCATCACCAACTTGAACAGGCTTCATGTATACATTAGATCTAACAGAAATACTTTTAGGCAACTTAACCCGCTCCACATCCGTTTTCTTAATCGGGTCCACATTCTCCACTCCACGTGCTGCTCGTTTATCACGTACATTCTTTCCTTTCTCTCCGATTCTGATCCTGCCAAAACGATCAATAACAGAATGATCGTTCACATTTGGATACACATGCACATTACGGTAAGAACTCGAAGCTGCTGCTTGTTGTTTCTGTTGCAAGTGAGACAATTGCTTGTTTAATTCAGAATTCGCCACTTGTAGATTTACATTCTCTTGACGCAGCGCTTCGGCTTCTTTCGCAGATAAACTGAGCTTAGTTAGGCACCAGTTACGTCGCTCGATTAAGTCTTGAAATGGTGCGAAATCTTCGACTACAATCGGTGGTAACGGTAATGGTACGGTTGTTGCATTTGGTGGTACGGCGAAGTGACGTGGAGGTGAAGTCGTAGGGAAGATTGACGAGTAAAGTTGTGAGTCGAAATCATCATACGTGGCACCATCTGGTTGGCTGAGAAACGTTGACCACTGGTTACTGTTATCGTTGCCGGTATACAGAAAATCAGAATAGCTCTGCATTTTCTTAATCAATCGATTCTGTAATAAAATCAACGATGAATGAATTAAATCAGTATAATCAACCTCAATTTACTTTAATTAACAAACACTAATCACACACAAAACACATATACATATACACGTATATATAGTTGATAATGTTATTCCTCAATTTCAGAAGTAAAATCAGAGCATGAATTACGAAACAGAAAATGAATGAATCAGATCTAGTGATTTCGCAAACAATCCAAGCAATAATTGACCTAATTACGAACGTTGATGATAAGTTAGTAACTAATTACGATAAATGCATATACAGTGTAAGCATAATCATAACAAATTATCGAATAAAATCATATAATTAACGGAATAACAACGCAAAATTAGATTATACGAGTAAGTTGATTACGTACCTGAAACGAAAACCGCGATTGAGCTTGATTATCGATTGAAGAAATAATGAAATTAAATGAATACGTTTTTGATTAATCTAGAGAGAGAAAGTCTGCGTCATTAGAGAGAGAGAGAGAGAAAGCTAAATGAGCAGGATGAACTACATGCTTCTCTTTGTGAGGGAGTTTTATTATATGTATATATCTATATCTATATAAAATATATCTATATCTATACGTATATGTAATTTTTACCTGAATCCGTTATGCATGTAACGGAATGGAACTAAACGGAATCCCGGTAATACCAAACTTGACCTCGTGAGGGTTGTAAACTTGTTATGTACGGAACTGACTGATAGGGACATTTTCGTCATTTACATCATATACATGTTGTTGGTCAGATAGTTTTCAAATGGACCCACCGACGGTTTGCTTCGCAGGAGATTTTGGAGGGAAAGTATATAACATGTTATCTTTTTTATTATATTGGTACTTTATCTATTTCTATGTATTACTATTATTAAATTGTTAATATGTTAAAATAAATTACCATTTTAAATTGCTAATATATATATTGTTTTATTTTACAATAAAGTAAAAAATCTCGTTAATGTGGTTGGTCATCGAAGTTACCTAACAATTGTCACATATTACATGATAGCCATTTATTATTTTCTTTTTCTGTTGAAGTTTGCACCAGTTACACGGTTGGTCCATTGCATTAACAACCGTTAAAGAATCTCGTTAAATTTAGTCATGTGCGTGACATGTGATGGTATTTTTGTCATTTCATAAATTTTATTTTCCCTTCCTTTCACTTTCCTTCTATTTCTGGTTTATAGTCCCATAGCAACATTGAACAACAGTTAATCTTAAAATCACGATAATTATATCTTGAACTATCGTAATACCATGAAAACTCATCACAATTGCAGTGAATAATTACATTACATTACACCATACAAGTATATAATATAAATGCTAAATTAGTGGTAAGATCTTTATTTCTTTTCCAAAATCAAATCAATTGAAAACTTACCAACTCTACAATAACTTGCTCTAAGATCTAAACGAGCGCCACCATCATAACAAATTAAACGCTAAACATTGTTGAACATCATAACAAAGTTAAACCCTAAACCTACAACCGTCGCGAGATCTATTACCTCCGCTCGTAGAAGTGAGTGACAAACTGACAATGGTGGTTTTCATGCCGGAAAAGATGGTGGTTCAATTAGGGCAACGGTAAAAGCACTTCCAGGCCTAGATTTGCAACTGAACGATGTATATCGATTTTATCACCTGCTTTTGTGGCCATAATATCAAAATCCGGCTCATCTGTCAAAATATCGAACTCCGGTATCTCTGCCCAAAAATCGAATGCGACGGAGGGAGGGGAAGAAGGCAACGGAGGTCGAGGTGGTCGGTGGTAACCTGCGGCCGATTAGCGAAATAAGGTAAGAACCTTTTTTTAGTCGTGGTAACCTGTAGTCGAAATGAAGTTAATGAAGATGAAGGTACCACTGACCTCCACTCCAAATAACCACATTTGTTTTGTTTACGGAAAAGAAAATCCTTGATCTGTGGATATGATGGTGAATTGAACGTGAGAGACACAATGAGGTGAATCCATTATTGTTCTTGAAAATAAATGGTAGGCGATCTAAAAAAACAAGATAATAGGTAAAATGACAAAAACACCCTCGTGTGCCAAGCATATGTTATAGCATCACATGATTTTTATAATGGTCTTTTGTAAAATGGACCAACCCTCATTGGCGGACCTATATACAAGTGAGTGGTAGCATGGGACATCACTGAAATACGTGATATAGTGGAAAATTTTTGTGGTTTTTAACTAGTGATACCAGTGGACAGTGTAAATTTTTTTGTGTGACACCACTAAAATAAGTCATGTAGTAGAAAAAATTTTGGTCTTTAACCAGTGATACCACTTACTACCATTTCTAGATTCGCCACTGCAACCCTCTAACTAGTGTAAACTTTGGTGACCAACCACTTTAGAAAAAAGATAAATAACTATCATGCAATGTGAAACAAACATCAACAACCAACCGATTTTGTCTAAAAACTTCTAAAATATTATATGTAACACGGATATAAGGCATTAATAATTTATGTGACACTAAGATTGAAATTATTGAAAGAAAATGAAATAGATTTTTCAGCTTAACAAATGGACTTATAGTCTAAATGTATGTAAGGAACCTTTTCAACTACAAAGTTAGGGAGTTTAAACCACGAAATAGACATGTATATATTCATGTTAAGTGTGTGAATTTGACTTTATAAAAACATAAAAAAGGGAAGATGATATATTAAACTATCGATAAAGAGAAATATGAAATATTTGCGTATAAAATTAGTGGAGTAGCCGTCATATGATTAGTCTGTTTATAAAACGAGTCGAATAATCAGGTTTAAAATAACTATTAATAATCTCTTAATTAATTTCGTTTTAGAAGTAATTTTTAACAAAATCAAATAAAATGATAATAAGAAAACATTTAAATTAATGGGGTATTTGTTATTATCAACCATAAAGGTTATCTTAATTAAATTAAATTATAAATTACAATATACATCTTCTTTTTATTTTATTTTTTGCAAAAAAAAAATTATATAAAGGCACACACGTAAATAAAATTAAGAGGAATGAAAGCTCGGGATTAAATTAAAGACAAACCGACCTGAAAAATGAGGTAACGCAACATTCAATCAAAACCAAGACAACTAAAAATGAAAAACATGACCGAGTAAACTTAAAAAGAAAAAAGTCACCAACTAAACCTAGACAAGTATACAATATACATATTACATATTACATATATACATAAAATATAAAGAAAATTAACTCATTTAGATAAGAGAGGTAATATGTACACTATTTTTTTAATCATATACCTCCAAATATATATTTTGGACACTTTTAACCTTATGTCTAAAGGGAGGATGCTATATGGTGTGATATATGGTGTGATTAAAAGGACAAATTGTCCAAAAAGAAAAGATAAAAGTCGATATTTTTTAAAGGGTATATCGTTTTTTTTTTTTTTTTTTTTTTTTTGCCCAAAAGGGTGGCTGATTTAAATATAGTGCGTAAAAAGGATTCTAATATGAAAAAAAAAACCCGATAAAAGTAATATTCGTCCACACGTCCTTCCACATAGACTCCACCTCATCGAATCTGATGAGGTGGTGCCACGTCATCATCTTCTCCGATGAGGTGGTCGCCAGAAAATGAAAATTTTTGCGTGAAAAAGTCGTCGGAAATTTTTTGGCCGAAAAATTCGATGAAGTAGTGTCGGAAAGTTCGATGACGTGGCGTCACCTCATCAGATTCAAATCAGACACCCTTATGGACAATGAAAAAAAAAAAGGATATACATTTTATTGGGAAATTGTGAATTTTGTATTATCTTTTTGGGCAATTTGTTCGAATTTTTTTTTTTTTGGCCGGCAAAATATAATTTTATTAAAACCCCCCTAGTAAGGCACTAGGAAAGGGAACGAAACATACAAGATACAAGTTACAAAGGCTTTAAAAGCCATTCGTCCCAACGGACGTAACATTTACTACGATAACAAATCCAACGATAAGAATAGTTACGAATCGAATTGAAGATTGTGTCCTTCTTTGATGAATGGTCGCCAAATATGTGATTGTTCCGGTATCTCCAAATGTGCCCAAAAACAAGTAGCCACGATCACGAATAACTTGTCTTTGGAGCTTGATGATGCATGCCAAGATTCAAACCAATCGAACCATTCATTCCAATTATTAAACGAAGGTAGATTGATGTCTATCCAAGATTTCAATTTCCTCCATAACTCGCGTGCTAAAACGCAACTAAAAAAGACATGAGACACGGATTCCTCCCAATGGTCGCATGATATGCATCTAATATCCGTCATCTCTAACCCACGATTTGAAAGGTTACTTCTCGTTGGTAATCTATCCCACGCAACTCTCCATATAAAAATGTTAAGTTTTCGTGGAAAAGTTTTAAACCAACGAAATTTAATCACGCGCTGAGGAAGCATCTCATTGAGTCATTGTCTATATACTCACGCGTTGAACAAACTTTATAAGTACCATCATTTTCAATATCCCAAATCCAAGAATCCTCCTCGTTTGATAAGTGACATGATCCCAATTCAGAAGTCAATTGGCGAACAGAAGCAGCATTACGAGGCCCGATGTCTACTCTATTCCAACTCCATGTCCACTCCCCAATTATAAGTCTATCGGCAACTGTACAATCTGCGTTTGAGTCCAAATGAAAAAGTCTTCGGTAACGAGTATTCAATGGCCCATCACCCCTCCAATTGTCTTTCCAAAATAAAGTCGAATTACCATTACCTACCTTCGTTCTAATAACATTTGTAGGTAACACCATGTCACCTATTAGCTTTAAATAAAGTTTCACCATATGAGACCAAATAGTATTTACAGTATAGTGTCTAATGTCCTCAATTCCACCATTGACACCACATATTGCACGTATTAACTCACTCCATTTCGAGCTTCTAGAAGACACAAATCGCCATATCCATTTTAATAATAAAGCATAATTGAAGGAGCGAAGGCTACCTATATTCAACCCACCATGTTCAAAAGAAGACAACACTTGGTCACATTTGATCCAATGCATCTTCTTCGAGTCGGATGTGGAACCCCAAAAAACCGAGACCTTATCGACTCGAGATCATGTAATATGGATTCCGGACACTTGAAAAGAGATAGATAATAAATGCCTAAGGATCCCAACACCGATTTAATAAGAGTAAGACGACCTCCTATCGATAAAAGGTTAGCCTTCCACCCCGATAATTTCTTATTAAATCTTTCGACTAGCGGTTTCCAATTTGCAACTCTAGTCATTGAAATGCCCATGGGAAGGCCTAAGTATGTGAACGGAAATGTCCCTTTAGAACAACCCGCATGATTTATAAAATCATCTAGTTCCAAATTATTCACACCCACCCCGAATAAAAAAGACTTAGCCACGTTTATAGCTAGACCGGAACAATTATGAAATTCGTTGAATACATGAATAAAACGGTCAAGATTATCCTTACTCCAGTTAGCCACTAAAATAGCATCATCGGCGTAAAAAAGGTGAGAGATAGTTACCGGAGGGGATCCCACTTGCGCACCAATTAGATGACCCGACAAAACTTCTTGTCTCAATAAAATCTTCAAACCCTCCATAACAATAAGAAAAAGGAAAGGACTAATCGGATCGCCTTGTCTCAATCCCCTTTTGTCACGACCCGAAAAATTTCGACTAATTTTTAAACCAAACTCTCAATACGATTTAGTATTTTTGACACAATAAGAAAAGTCTGTAATGTTGAGTCTCAAAAACCTTGAACTATTCTTATGAATCCATTTGACATTTGATTATTTCCAACGACTCACGATACGATTGCTTGTAAATAGATATGCATATATATATATATGTGTGTGTGTGTGTGTGTGTGTGTGTGTGTGTGTGTGTATAATAATATGAAATATTATTTATTGTAATTGTTATAATTAATTTTGTAAAATAATAAATTTTATTTACAAAGTATCTATAAATAAAGTATATAGAATATATATATAGGATTTCGAAGTTATTTAGTAAACGACGGCAATGCTCAATTGTCATTTGGTTGATAGTTAACGAGTTAAAAACGAACTTATGTGATTTTAAAATAAACGATGATCCGAAGATGAGTTCTATAAATTTTAGGCTTACTAAAATTGTATTTAGGATCTAGTTATTTAATTTTAGCATTTTTTTATATTTTACCCAGGATCAAATGCGGACAACTGAGTTAATTTTTTTTTAATTAATGACCAAATTTTAGACTATAATTGCTAAAATAAATAAAGATAATTACTGTAAAATTTGGGATTTTTCCGAAACATTTTTATCCGCTGCTGAATTAACAACGGAGCGCGATTAAGCACTCCGTGAAAATTGTCGTTAGAAAATATCTAAAATTAATGGCTGCAAGCCATGTAAACACGTTTTCATTCTTCTTTTGAATATTAAATGTTAATATATTATTATATTGATTGTTAGATTAGTGTTATAGTAAATAAATCCGTGATTTTGGGAATGATATTTTAAAGATCACTGTATTTGATTAAAGGTAATTTTTTTTTTCTATATTTATATATTATAAACTTTCATATATGATACACTTACAAAAATCCTAGGCAAACTAGCTCATCACCACTACCAAAACCCACCCTCCACCGTATTCATCACCTACCACTACACCACGAACCCATTGAAATTTCTACTTCTATAATTGTTGAAACTACTACCTTGTGTTCTATCTTTTGTCTCGATCGTGAACACCATCACCTTTGCGGCTGCAATCTATCCTCTTATGTTTAGGTTGAAATCCATGAACCTTACCCCCATCGTGAACCCGCCATCGAACCTATTCATGATCAACTTCGGTTCGAAACAAACCCACAAATCCTTTACTCGATCACGGGTTCACGTTCTATAATGGAAAACCCACTTGTTGATGTTGAACCAAACACCATCTCCACCACTTCAAACACCACTTGAAAACCGTCTCAACCATCCTCGTTTTTCTTTTCTTTCTTCCCTGCTAATGCTGCGTTTTATAAGCCTAAACCCAGAAACAAAGAACTCGTTTCATTATTATTGATCGTTCTTGTTGCGAGTAAACCCAACCCAAAACGTACCCCATAAACCACCATATTCAACTAATCACGGTTTGTTTCTACTTCTATTTTTATTCGAACACCCAATGATGTAAACCTACTACTGTGTATGTTAACCACTTCTACTTCGGTTTCAACACAACAACAACCAAACCAACCGCCAACCCCCTGTACGTTTTACATCTTCTTTCTGTTTCTTTCAGATTTGACGAACACACAACCATCTGTCTTCTTTTTCCTTTTTAGTTGACACCACTACAGCCGCACCTACTTACTGTTACAGCTGTAGAAACCACCATCATCGTCACTATCTGCTGCTACAGCAGCTATCTTGCTAATTCTGTCGACTGCAACTGTTGTTGCTTCCTTCTGTTAGTTTTTATATTGGACAACATGATTAATGACAATGTTTTAGTGGATGACTTATAAGACAAACCGAAGACCCCACCCACTATTATTTTTCGACCTAATTATTGTGCAAAGGCTATAAATATTAACGTTTGGTCTTGAATGAATTGGCGGGCTGCTGAAGGGCAGTAATTGGGGCTTCAACGTTTGTCTTGATTTATAGGGCCGTAAACCTTTTGTTTTATTGGGCTTTATCTGGACCGATAGCTAAACTGTTATTGGACTAAATACGTGGGCTACTAAATTGCTATGATTGGGCCGAAGTTTAGTATTGCTGTTGAGCCATATTACATTCTTTATTGGACTTGAATATCGGGCTTCTTGCTTGGACTAAATGAACCGAGACCCAAGAAATAAAAGGAGGACGTACTAGAATTTGGTTGAATCATTTATATACAGGAAAGGATAAAAGGATGTTAAGATGATGAAGTATGTTGGCGTTTCCAAATGATGAAAATGGTGTTATGATGATCATGATATGTAGATTAAGATACGATTATGATTATGATGATCATATGTTAATTTATAATGATGATGAGGATACGAAGAAGATGATGAACAGTGTTAATGGTTGTGACGACCCGGAAATTTCCGACTAAATTTAAACTTTATCTTATATTATTCTGACACGATAAGCAATGTTTGTTAAGTTAAATCTCAAGAATTTTAAACTATGTTTATACATTCATTTAAACCTCGACCAAATTCCAATGATTCACGAACCATTAAATGAACATATATGAATATGTATGTATATGTGTATATGTTATAAATTGAAAATGTCAACAAAGTATTTAAACGTATAATGCTTTATATGAACGTATTTGTTTCAATATGATTATCGACGAAATTAAAAAAATATATTAAATGATTGAATTATCAGAAACATTGAATTATGATTACAAGTCTCTGTTGAGAGGTCCACTATGATTTGAGAAAATCTATTCCTCTTAACGATATTCGGAATAATTTGTAAAGCCATTTATAAATAAAAATAAAAAGTGTCATTTACGAAAGTTAGACAAAAGCTAGTGGAGAATTGGTTTCCATAATATTCTATCAATCTATTTTCAAACGTACAAAAACGTTTTTAGTTTAAAAAGAACTTTATTATTAAAACGTATATAACTTTTATAAATATCTAGAATCACTTTTGACAACTCATTACTTAACCAGTATAATAAATATAACAATATTTATATTTTATTTCATTAAATATATATAACGATTTAAATTAATATTATATATATTTATACGCGTATTATACATACATAGTTTTTATACTTTTACTATACTTTAACTTTACCTTTACTTTACTTTACTTTTACTTTACTTTAACTTTAATAATTCACTTTAATAATTCATACTTTAATAATTCACTTTAATAATTCATACTTTAATAATTCACTTTAATAATTCATACTTTAATAATTCACTTTAATAATTCATACTTTAATAATTTACTTTAATAATTCATACTTTAATAATTCACTTTAATAATTCCTACTTTAATAATTCACTTTAATAATTTAAAAATCTATTATAAATAGAATTCAATAGGTTTCATTATTTCATAGAAACTTGAAAATATATTTCTCTAAACTCTCTCAATCGATTATATATATATATATATATATATATATATATATATATATATATATATATATATATATATATATATATATATATATATTTGCTCTGTATTATTTCAAGATATTATTAGTATACATAAAATATTACGACGGAGTGATGTCCGAGTGATTTCAAAATAGTTTTTTTGAATGAGTCGAAGCTAAGGAAATTATGGGTTATAGCTATAGAGGTGATGGGTATGATTCATGGGTATGCTCGTGAGGTCAATCTAGTGTTTATCATCTCCGTTGCGTCTACGTACTTTCCTGCAATATTGAATCTCAATATTGATACGTGAGCACTCATAACTTAACTTTTATATATCAATAGTGTATCCCTGACTAGTGCTCGAGTATATAGGATTATGCATGCTTGTACATTCGATATTGTCCTTAGATAGGTTTGTTGAATCCTGAATTAGATACATATGCTACTAAGATAGGGTATATTATATGCATGTCATTGGAAAGCTAGCGAAAAATTAAGAACTTTTCATTTAGATATCGAATGGTTTCGATGAACGGATTAGAAGTTATAGTCAACTGAATTTTAGTATTATTGTTAAAATGATTATTATTACTATCGTCGTTATTATTTTAATAGAAATATCATTGTTATTATAAAATATCATTATTACTATTATGTTAGTATTATCATTTTATCATAATACCATTTTTAGTAAATATAAATATTGTTATTTTTTTTATAGAATAATAATTATTATTATTACAAAATAATACAACTTTTACTTATTATTATTATGATCAATATTATTTTATCAAATAAATAGGGGATACAAAGATATTTTTCACTACGCGTAATATAATTACATTAAAAATACTTACCACTATAGTTTTACGATATTAAGTGAACTTTATAAATTTTACTACTTAAGATATATAAAAGTATAATTTATCATATATAAATGTTAATATAAATTTTTATTAATAAATGACTTTTATTATTATAAAATCTAATAAATATATTTAAATATATAAAACGACTATAGTTAAGTTATATAATAAACACGTATAAATTTTAGAAGTCATTTTGGGTCAAGTTGACTTTTGTTGACTTTTGCATATTAGTCTCGAGCATTAGGATTGTGGTACACTATGACTTGACCAAAAATTGTTAGACAAATATTGACCAACATATAAATATATATAATTAATATAGGTTCGTGAATCCGAGGCCAACCTTGCACTTGTTAAATGACGTTATATGTATTTTTACTACGAAATACAGTATGGTGAGTTTCATTTGCTCCCTTTTATATATATTTTTGAGACTGAGAATACATGCACTGTTTTTATAAATGTTTTAAGAAATAGGCACAAGTACTAAAACTAATTCTACGTGGGTTTAAACCAGAAATATACCCTTAGCTTGGTAACATTAAACTACTTGTCTATGTACGGTATGCGCGAATCCTAAAGATAGATCTATTGGGCCTGACAAACCCCATCCTGACTATGGGATGCTTTAGTACTTCGAGGTTATTTTAAACACACCTGATCTGGTGTACTTCAGAGGGTAAAACATGAACGTTAAGGCTTGTTACCGGGTGCCTACAACTTATAGAATACTTTTATACACTTGCGAGTGTACATATATTTATAAACGGAAATCTTGTGGTCTATTAATATATTGAAATGATTGTTATGATAAACCTATGAACTCACCAACCTTTTGGTTGACACTTTAAAGCATGTTTATTCTCAGGTATTAAAGAAATCATCCGCTGTGCATTAGCTCATTTTAAGGATATTACTTGGAGTCATTCATGGCATATTTTGAAAGACGTTGCATTCGAGTCATTGAGTTCATCAAGATTATTATTATGTCAATTATAGTTGGATGTATTATGAAATGGTGTGCATGCCGTCAACTTTCGTTGTAAAGAAAGTTTGTCTTTTAAAAACGAATGCATTGTTTGTAAAATGTATCATATAGAGGTCAAATACCTCGCGATGTAATCAACTATTGTGAATAGTTTATAATGTATATGAACGGGTCCTTTCAGTTGGTATCAGAGCGGTGGTCTTAGCGAACCAGGTCTGCATTAGTGTGTCTAACTGATAGTCGTTAGGATGCATTAGTGAGCCTGGACTTCGACCGTGTCTGCATGTCAAAATTTTTGCTTATCATTTTTGTCAGAAATTTCCTGCTTATCATTCTTAGTCTTGACACGTCTTACTGCATTGATTGCATGAATAGTGTATAGACAAAATTCATATCTTAGCGTATCTGCTAATCCATATCTTAGCGTATCTGTTACTGTAAACTTTGCTTGACATATCCCGTAAATTCCTCCGTAATCTACGAAATCTTTTGCGCTATATATATAGATATTCTATGTAATTAGAATACCACCTGATAGCCGAAAAATCATTTCATATCGAAAAATCCTTTATTCAATCGAACGAATTAGAATTCGTCATTAGTTCAAGTCCCTCAAATTCCGATATGGAATCCCACTCAAGCTCCGAAAGCAGTGTGACCGGAATGGATCAACCAATTAGCCATCATCTATTCTGGCTGAATTTGGGATAGGTTCGTAGCCTCCTCAATAATTGGAGACAAGAAGAAGGTGATCCCTTCCATCCACCACATTGCCTGATGTCAAAGCTAAGGTATACGAAATAGTTTATATTTTACTAGGAAATACTATTAAATACGATACAATTTTACACAAGATATTTATTTATTTATAGAATGGATATACTTAAACCTTGCTACAACACTTATAGGCAGTGTACCTAATCGTACAGTAGTGTAGTTTTTAGTAAGTCCGGTTCGTTTCACAGGGAAATCTTTAAACAGAGTTTAACGCTATATTAGTTTACTTTTATAAAAATATAAATATATATATAAGTAATATTATTATTATAAAGGGGGGTTTTTTTACCGTTTAATGACCGGTTTGTCGATTTTAAAACTTTAGTCGCAATTAAAACCTAATGTAAAATATAAAATAAATACAAGACTTAAATTAAAGCGTAAAGTAAATAACGATAATGAAATTGCGAATAATAAAAGTGCGATAAAATAAACTTGCGATAATTAAAAAGGACGATAATTAAAAGTGCAATTAAATAACAATAAATAAAAGTGCGATAATTAGAAGTGCAATTAAATATAAAATAAAGGAAATTAAATATGAAATAAAAGAATTATGCTTATTTAAACTTCCGTAATCATAATGTTTGACGTGTTGATTTTTGTTTTATGCCCATGGGTTAATTGTCCTTTGTCCTGGATTATTTAATATGTCCGTCTGGTTTTTGTCCATAACAGTCCATCAGTCATAAATATAAAGTGCGAGTGTCCTCGTCAAATTATTCTTATACCCGAAGTTAAATATTCCAACTAATTGGGGATTCGAATTGTAACAAGGTTTTAATACTTTGTTTAATGAATACACCAGGTTATCAACTGCGTGTAAACCAAGGTTTTACTACTTTGTTAGCAATTACACCAATTACCCTTGAATGTAATTTCACCCCTGTTTTAATTATTCTAGTGGCTATTAATCCATTCCCGTGTCCGGTTAAATGAACGATTATTCGTACATATAAATACCCCGCCCATCGTGTCCGATCGAGTGTATATGGTAATTTATAGGGACGCCCAATTGTAAATCTTTATATTAACATTAACAAACTATCATTTAGTTAAACAAATATAAAGCCCATTAATAGCCCATAGTCTAATTTCCACAAGTGTCGTTCTTTTGTCCAAACCCCAATTATGGTACAAAGCCCAATTACCCAATTTTAGTAATTAGCCCAACATCATGATTACTTCGTTTTAAATAAGCATAATAATAACTTAGCTACGAGACATTAATGTAAAAAGGTTGAACATAACTTACAATGATTAAAAATAGCGTAGCGTTACACGGACAGAATTTCGACTTACACCCTTACAACATTTGCTAACATACCCTTATTATTAGAATTATAATTAAAATTAAAATATAAATTATAAATATAAATATAAATTTTACGTATGAGGAGAAGAAGAAAAAGATTGATTTTTACGATCAGAATTCGGTTGGCTTTATAGGCAGAATTTCATTTTGGGGCTCCGCGACTCGCGGCATTTTTGCCTTCAAACTCCGCGAGTCGCGGAGAATGAAATTACAGCTCAGTCCCTTGGAGTCTTTCTCTGCCGACGGTTTTTATTTATAAATATAATATATATATATAATTAATATAATTAATTATATATTATATTATATTTATATACATAGTTAACTTGTAATTTTTAGTCCGTTGCGTCGAGCGTTAAGAGTTGACTCTGGTCCCGGTTCCGGATTTTCGAACGTCCTTGCGTACAATTTAATATCTTGTACTTTGCGTTTTGAATCTTGTACTCTTGTATTTTCGAGACGTTTCTTATCAATAATTGGAACCTTTTTGATTGTCTTTTGTACTTTTGAGCTTTTTGGTCGTTTGCGTCTTCAATTCGTCGAATCTGTCTTTTATCTTCACCTTTTATTATTTAAACGAATATCACTTGTAAATAGAACAATTGCAACTAAAAGCTTGTCTTTCTTGAGGAATAATGCTATGAAATATATGTTCGTTTTTAGCATTATCAAATATTCCCACACTTGAGCGTTGCTTGTCCTCAAGCAATATTGTCTTGAAATACTAGAATCACTTCTTTATTCTTCACACTTTGTACATCAGTGATTTCTATACGGCGGTATAAACAATGGTAGTAACGATATGGTTTACAGTCCCACATGACTATAAAAATTTAGATCCATTAAGGAAATTGGATCTTTTATGAAAACATTTGATCTTTTGAAAATTAAATCTAGTTTTTACCCTAGATAAGTTTTCCGGGATAACCCTTTACCGGTGTTTGCAAAATATTTTTGTGGGTTTGGTGGGTTTCAGATTTGAAAATTTTAGCTCAAAACTTGCGGTTTTGTGTCACCCACTTGCTAACCTTGTATTTAGAAAGCAACACGTCCAGTTTACTTGTCCCGTATATTACCTTTCGGTAAACTACCGTCCGGTTGTAAAGGAAAGCGTTGAACAAGCAACTGTTAAGGCAATGTCCCCTGACATGCTTTTAATTATGGTCTATAACGTGTCGGACGCAATTACTATCCTTGGTAGGAGCAATAGTAAAGCTCACCCTTATAATTTTTCGGTATGGCACAAGGTCTTGTCTTTGACCACTATGCAACCACCGTTCTTACGGTTGACACCCGTTTTGGTTCAGGTGACCTAATGAATTTCAGGTGAATTCCTAGGATTTTACGTTCAATGGTAATGAACGCATTGAAAATAGGGTTTTCAGAAAACAAATCGGTTTATAATTTTGATCAAAATATTTTCTCGTTCAAGCTCGAGTTTAGATATCATCAAATTCCATGAGTTTGAATTCTCAATCTTTAAGGTCAATCTCTAGGATTGAGTAATATCAGTCTTAAAAGCTGATTTTTAATCTTTAAGGAGATTATCCTTTCTGGGGATCTGATTCATTAGTCTTATCCAGCTAATTTTCATGGTGCCCCCCCATTGTACGAGATAAATCCTTCTCATGGTTAGGATAAATCTGACCACTTGGCGACCCTGTTTAATGCTGAGGTCCGTGGATTTCCTGCTGATTTTAGTGATGACTTTTCTAGATTTTTCGTCAACCTACAGCTGGTCTGGACGACAACTTCATGACCTAAATCAAGAAGCGCGTTTCTTTTTCGGAAGACTTTACTTCCTTTTAATGATGGAATTGATTCATCGTGTAGATCCATCTCTTCTTTTCTTTCATCGGGTAAAACAGTTTAGTTTAGCCCAAAGCAAAAGTATTTTCAGTTATTTGTTACAGAAATATGTGACATATGTTTAAGATAACTTGGTAAATTTTCCCACACTTGGCTTTTATTTTCCTTTTTATCGTCCTCTATTCCATTTTAAATGAATTTTAACATTTTGGTTTGTTTCTCAATTTATGTCCTTTCCGAGGTAACAATAATTTCGGTGTTAAAACCTAGTTTTATCGTTCATAAATATATATAAACATGAATTTGAGTTCATTTAATTGGAAATTTTTAAAAATTTTACTAGAATTGGGTAGTTAGTATATAAGACTAGGGCTGTTCTTTTTTATCAGAGAGCACTAGATTCTAATACAACTACTGCTTTACTAGTATTTTTAATGGTAACCAAGTGTTTAAGATAAAAAATTTTAAAATCCGAAAGAATTTAACCCCTTCCCACACTTAAGATCTTGCAATGCCCTCATTTGCAAGAAATCAGTAACAATTTAAATTATTGAGGGTGATTAGTGTGATAATGATTAAATTTTTACCAAAGTTTCCAAATATATTGGCGTTTGTTTGCTGAATGATAAATGGTGCACATCATTTGTTCATTCCGTCTTGTTGTTATTTCACATATATTTTGCATCTTGTCGTCAAAATTAGTTGCTTTTGCTGAACTTAATGCCAGTCTTTGAAAATGCGTTGTTTTACCCTGTTGTGTACATAAGATAAACTGCAAACATATATACATATTTTTGAAGTTTGGTATATTACCCCACATTCAAAAATTATTAAAATCTAAGAATAAAAGTTAGATAATTATAAAAATGATTACAATATTAACAAAAGTATTAAACGTATCAATAATTACAAATTACAAAATAAAAATAAAAAATAATAAGTAAACTAAGGATGATATTGGTACCAATAGGGGTTCCAGGCATAACCATAGGTGCTATAGAATGCTTCGGCAGGGTCATACGTAGGATATGGTGGCTGCATCTCTATAGACCAAGGAGGGAAGATGGGTTTCGGTGTAGGAATATAGTTTCTACCTATATGTTGGCAATGAGCTATGATTTGGTTCTGATGAACTTGCCAATCTTCAAATGCTCTCTGTCTAGCATTTTCGTATTCCTGAGAAGCTATAAACCTTTGCATTTCTTGCATCTCATTCCCCCCTCCTACATTACCTTGCTGTTGGTTTCTCTCCACCTGTGGATGTCTACCATGGTATCGTACTGCGGCGTTATTTCGCCTCTTCAAAACTTTCGCACCATGGTATACATTTAAACCTATAGTATCGCGGGGTTCTGGTTCTTCTACTAATAATCCCCCCGACTTATATCCACACCGAGATATTCACCAATCAAAGTAATAAAAATACCACCTCCTATTATGCTATGCGATCGCATCCCCCGAACCATAGCTGATAAATAATAACCCACACAATACGGTATACTTACAGCGCTTTGTGGGTCTCGAATACACATATGGTAAAACAAATCCTGTTCATTTACTTTTTCCTTGTTCTTACCCCTTTGTGTAATCAAATTAGCTAAAAACCTATGTATCACTCTTAATTCGGCTCTATCTATATCCAAATAAGAGTAATTTCCCCCTTTGAAACGGTGATGGCTTGTCATTTGACTCCACACACCGTGTGTATCAAAATTTTCATCTATCTTTCTACCGTTTAGTATCAATCCTCTACAATCGGCAGACGCTAACTCCTCAGGCGTATATATACGTAAAGCCTGAGCCATGTCCAGTAGAGACATGTGGCGCATCGAACCGCCTAACAAAAATCTAATAAAAGAACGATCGGTTAAACTAGCTACCCGATCATTCAACTCTATACTACATAACAATTCTTCACACCATACTTTATAATCAGGTCTACGTATGGTGAATAAACGTACCCAGTCATTAAAAGAAGAGTTACCATACCTCTGTACAAGTAATTCCCTAATTGGCCTGGCCAATTCTACAGCTTCTAAGGGTCCCCATTCTATGACCCTCGGTACCTCAACAACCTTAGAATGAAGAGTATGCAAACCCCGTTGATATTTTGGATAATCTATCCAAAGTCTGTCAAATCTCAGGTTCGGGTGCAACTCTTCCAAGTGCATATCGGAAAAGGTCATGACTGGATGAGGTATATCCTGCTTGTAGTAGTTATCCACCTCCTGTTGTTCCAAATTCTCAGCAGGAGCATTGCGGGCTTGGGATGAAGATTCACCCCTTTCAGTCTGCAAAACACATCAAATACAAATTTTGTGCATCCAAATATGCATTAGTGTCAGCAAAATCATCAATCAAAATAATTACAATGACATTATCAATTTATATCAAACTTAAGCTCATTTTCATATTTTCATCAAATCTACACTTTTTCAAATAAGCATATACGAAAATGTTCGCCAAGTTCATAATCATTCAACTCAAATAACATGTCAAAATAATCATTACTAGCAATTAAACAAGTTTCAAATGGCATTATCTTTCAAAAATCAAGTTCATGAATTTTAGACTTGAAAAAGTCTACTTTAATTCTCAAAATCATGTTTAGGCTCAAAGTTTGGATCATTTAACTACCTAGACATGTTACACTACTTAATTTAGCAACAATTCATGACAAAAATCGGCCATAACCTGTTTATATCAAAAAGCCCCAAATTGCTCAAGAACACAAACCCTAGATTATTCAAAATTTGAAGTTTAAGGCTTCTAATCATGTTAAACAGCATCAATCTAGGTTATACAAGCATAATACATAAACAATTTAAGCCTAATTACACTAAAAAGCATCAAAATCAAATTGGGAAAAAAAAATTGCTCAAGAACATCAAATTTCGAATTAAATGGTGTTTAGGTGTAGAAATTTGCCGTTTTTCTTGAGTAATTCTTAGATAGCATCCTTCTCAACATGATTTTAGCAAAAGATTTGGTGATTAACGGTTAAAAATTGTGATTTTGGGGTGTATTTTTCGGGTTTTTCGGGGTTTTTTCGCTGTGTTCTTCGCAGTGTGTTTTTGTGGGGAGTGAACTGATCTGTTTTTACGTTTTTTTTTTTTTTTTTTTTTGGGTTTTGGTCCCTCCGCGACTCGCGGTGAAATACCCTTCAAACTCCGCGAGTCGCGGAGTTTGATAATTTTTTTTTTTATATAATCATTAACTTATAAAACAATTAAGTACTTAATTTTAAAATTTCGTTTCCTTTGTTATTTAGGACGAGGTCGTTTCGGATCGATGTCCTAGTCCGTCCCTCGACAAAATTTTAAAATTTGTCTTTTTGTAGCGATTGTTTTAAAAGCTAAGATTTTTGGTTTTTTTATGTTTTTGGTATACTTTAATTCAATAAGATTAAAAATAATGATAATAAAAGTTCTCGTCCCTTCCTCGGGTAAAGCAATTTCGGTTCAAAGACCTAGTCTTCAACTTACGACGAATTTTAAAAATCATATTCTTAACTTAATGAGATAAAGTAAATTTTTGTTTTTAAATTCACATAACTTAAATATAAAATTCAAAATTAATATTAAAAATTCACACCAAACTTAAAATTTAAAATGCATAAAATTAAAAATTTATATTTTAAAAATTAAAAATTTACACCAATCTTAATTTAAAAATTCATATTATAAATTCACACCAAACTTATATTAATTTTTCAAATATTTACAATTTTAAATATATTGTTTTTACAAAGTTTACAATATTAATTTAAGATTTAAATATTAATTTTAAAAACATGGTAAAAATAAAATTAAAAATCTTTTTGGCTTTTTATCCCACTTTAATCAATCAAATATTATCAAAAATATGCGCCCCTCTTTTCGGTAAAGTAATTTCGGTTCCAAGACCTAATTTAACTCATGACGAATTTTTGAAATATTTTGGGTTGATTGTTTAAAGATATTTATACCTTAAGAATAAACGTTAAATTTCACAGTGATGTAATAAATTTTTGAATGATATCAATAATTTCGGTCGCCAAACCTAATTTTATTTAATACCAATTTAATACTTTTTAGCGAACAAATTAGCGTTTATTATCAAAAGGTTAAAAATAAAAATAAAAATAAAAACTGTACAGACATACCCGTGAAATAGATTTCTTAGTTATATGATCTATCCCATTCATAAGATAGTCGGTTTAATTGGTTTTCCATGGCTACATAGGCGTAACCTCGAGCATTCAGTGTCTTTTCTTCTAAACATATGAACGGTCCGTCTCTGCATAAAGTAACAAATTCGGTATTTGAATAGGTTTGATTATTTGAACATTTACCTCCATGTGACCATTTTCCGCATTTGTGACATCGTTCTAGGTGTCGTGCTCTTCTTTTCGCTGCGGATTTTGATTTTCCTTTACCAAATTGTAATTTATTATCTTCGCATCTGGATTCTTTTCTAACTCCGTCCATTCTTTCTCTGATTACTGATACTAATTCACTCGGTAGTATGTCATTATTTCTTTTAGTGATCAAAGCGTGTAGCATTAGACCATGGTTTAGTTCACAGGCAGTCTTCATTTCGTAAAAACCTAAAAAAAATAAAAATTCAGAATGGGGGGAGAAGACTAGTTCTTTAGGGTCTGCTAGGGAAAGACCATTCGGGTTCCATTTTCGAGAACTACACGAAAACAGACAATCTAACTCTAACAGAAATACATATTATCCTTTAAAGACTTGATTCTCCCCACACTTAGTTAGCTGTGGTGTCGAAATTGTGATTAACTTCGTTGTCGACTTCCATCGGACCATGTATGTAATGTTTAACTCTGTGACCATTAACTTTAAATTCAATCCCATTTGAATTTATCAATTCTATCATTCCGTATGGGAAAACTCTTTTGACTATGAATGGTCCAGACCATCTTGATTTCAATTTTCCAGGAAATAGCTTGAATCGTGAATTGAAAAGAAGAACTCTGTCTCCTTCTTTAAATTCTTTTGAACTTCTGATTCTTTTATCATGCCATTTCTTCGTTCTTTCTTTATAGATTAACGAATTTTCGTATGCTTCATGTCTTAATTCTTCTAATTCGTTTAGTTGACTTAATCGTAGACGTCCGGCTTCATGTAAATCAAGATTACATGTCTTCAAAGCCTAAAATGCTTTGTGTTCAATTTCTACTGGAAGATGACATGCTTTTCCATAAACAAGTCTAAAAGGTGTGGTTCCAATTGGAGTTTTGTAGGCTGTTCTAAAAGCCCAGAGTGCATCCTCCAATTTAATGGACCATTCCTTCGGATTTGATCCTACGGTTTTCTCTAGAATACGTTTTAAAGCTCGGTTGGTATTTTCAACTTGTCCACTTGTTTGTGGATGATATGCGGTGGAGATTTTATGAGTTACTCCATATCTTTTAAGAACTTTCTCAAGTTGATTATTACAGAAATGAGTACCCCGATCACTTATTAAAGCTTTCGGTGTTCCAAACCTTGCAAAAAGACGTTTTAAAAAGTTGACTACAACTCGTGCATCGTTAGTTGGGAGAGCTTGTGCTTCCGCCCATTTAGATACATAATCAATGGCTACGAGTATATATAGATTATTATGAGATTTTGGAAATGGACCCATAAAGTCAATACCCCAAATGTCAAATACTTCACATACTTGGATGACATTTTGTGGCATTTCATCACGTTGACTTATTTTCCCGGCCCTTTGACATGCATCACAGGATTTGCAAAGAAGGTGTGCGTCTTTGTAAATTGTAGGCCAATAGAATCCAGCTTCATAAACTTTTCTTGCTGTTAGTTGAGGCCCATAATGCCCTCCTGTTGGTCCTGTGTGACAATGGTTTAAAATTTTACTAGCTTCATCTCCAAATACACATCGGCGTATTATTCCATCGGGACAACTTTTAAACAGATGTGGATCTTCCCAGAAATAGTGTTTTATATCACTGAAGAATTTCTTTCGTCTTTGGTACGATAATCCTTTTTCAAGGAATCCACAAACTAAGTAGTTTGCATAGTCTGCAAACCATGGGATTTCTTTATAATCTATCTTCAATAGATATTCATCAGGAAAGTTGTCTTGTATGGCTGATTCATTTAGAACTTCTAATTCGGGATTTTCAAGACGAGAAAGATGATCAGCGGCGAGATTTTCTGCTCCTCTTTTATCTCGGATTTCAATATCAAACTCTTGTAAGAGTAAGATCCAACGGATTAATCTTGGTTTAGCATCTTGTTTTGAAAATAGGTATCTAAGAGCAGAATGGTCGGTATAGACCACCGTTTTTGCTAGAACGAGATATGATCGAAATTTGTCAAAAGCAAAGACAATAGCAAGGAGTTCTTTTTCAGTAGTTGTATAGTTCGTTTGTGCTCCTTGTAATGTCTTACTAGCATAATATATAGGTTGAAATCGTTTTTCAATCCTTTGTCCTAAAACGGCTCCCATTGCAAAATCACTTGCATCGCACATTAGTTCAAATGGTAGATTCCAATTTGGTGTTATCATGATCGGCGCATTAGTGAGTTTCTCTTTAAGAATATTAAAAGATTTGATACACTCATCTAAAAAGATGAATGGCGCATCCTTTTCTAGGAGTTTATTCATAGGAGTGGCAATTTTAGAAAAATCTTTTATGAAACGTCGGTAAAAACCGGCATGCCCTAGAAAACTCCTAACTCCTCTAACATTGGTGGGATGTGGAAGTTTAGCAATTACATCTACTTTAGCTCTATCCACTTCAATTCCTTCTTTTGAAATTTTATGTCCAAGAACGATGCCTTCTTTAACCATGAAATGGCATTTCTCCCAATTAAGAACTAGATTTGATTTTTCGCATCTAATTAGCATTCGTTCCAGATTAACTAGACATGATTTAAATGTATCACCGAAGACTGAAAAGTCATCCATGAAAACTTCCATGCATTCTTCTATCATGTCGTGAAAAATCGCCATCATACACCTTTGAAAGGTTGCAGGGGCGTTACAAAGTCCAAATGGCATGCGTTTGTAAGCAAAAGTACCATAAGGGCACGTGAATGTGGTTTTCTCTTGGTCCTCGGGTGCTATTGGAATTTGAAAATATCCGGAAAATCCATCTAGAAAACAATAGTAACTATTTCCGGCTAATCTTTCCAACATTTGATCTATGAAAGGTAAGGGAAAGTGATCTTTTCTGGTGGCGTCATTTAATTTTCTATAATCAATACATACACGCCATCCTGTTACAGTCCTAGTAGGAATAAGCTCATTTTTCTCATTTGTGATGACAGTCATGCCACCCTTCTTAGGCACGCATTGAACTGGGCTTACCCATGGACTATCAGAGATTGGATAAATTAAACCTGCATCTAGCAGTTTAATAATCTCTTTCTTAACTACATCTTGCATATTAGGATTTAGTCTTAGTTGGCGTTGCACATACGTTTTATGACCTTCTTCCATAAGGATTTTATGTGTGCAATACGAAGGACTTATTCCTTTAATATCATGAATCTTCCATGCAATGGCTGGTTTATGAGCTTTCAACACAGAAATGAGTTGTGATTTCTCATTTTCAGTAAGAGAAGATGATATTATTACAGGTAATTCAGATTCACCATGTAAATAAGCGTATCCCAAATGGTTTGGAAGTGGCTTTAACTCTAATTTCGGAGGTTCTTCTATCGATGATTTGTATCGATATCTGTCTTCTTCTTTTAGCATTTGAATTTCTTCTGTTGTTGGTTCATATCCATTAGCTATAAGTGTAGCTAACATTTCAGCTTCATCAATTGGTTCATTACCTTCTCCTAAAGAACATTCTCCTGTTCCTTGTAATTCTGGAAATTCTTCTAATAATTCTGCATGTGCATCTATAGTTTGAATATAATAACATGTATCATCTGCAGATTGTGGTTGTTGCATTGCTCTATCAACTGAAAAGGTAACACTCTCATCCTCTATACTTAGGGTCAGTTTCTTACCGAACACGTCTATCATTGCTTTAGCCGTGTTTAAGAATGGTCTTCCTAATATGAGAGGAACTTGAGAATCTTCTTCCATGTCCAGAACAACAAAATCTACTGGAAATACTAAAGTACCAACTTTAACTAGCATGTTCTCCATTATCCCTCTAGGATATTTTATTGATCTATCGGCTAGTTGTATGCTTATTCTGGTTGGTTTCAATTCTCCAAGGTCTAGTTTAGCGTATAGTGAATACGGCATTAGATTTATACTAGCACCTAAGTCTGCCAATGCTTCTATTGAACTAAGACTACCCAGAAAACATGGAATTGTGAAACTTCCTGGATCAGATAGTTTTTCTGGTATCTTATTCAACAGTACTGCTGAACAATTAGCATTCATAGTAACAGCCGAGAGTTCTTCCATTTTCTTTCTATTTGAGATTAGATCTTTCAAGAATTTAGCATATCTAGGCATTCCTGAAATCACATCAATGAAAGGAAGATTTACATTTATCTGTTTAAACATATCCAAAAATTTGGATTGCTCGGCTTCAAGTTTCTCTTTCTTCATTTTACTCGGGTAAGGAAGTGGTGGTTGGTATGGTTTAACATAAGGTTTATCCTTAACTGTGTTATCTTCATTAACCTTTTCAACTACCGGTTCTTTTTCCTTATCTTGATCAGGTTGTGGTTCTTGTGGAGTAGGAATGGCTTCATCAGAAGTTACAGGTATTTCAGGTGGTTTAAGTGTTGTACCACTTCTTGTGGTAATGGCTTTAGCTGTTTCATTTCGGGGGTTAGCATTTGTATCACTTGGTAAACTTCCCGGTTTTCTTTCACCTATTAACCTTGCTAGGTTACTTACTTCTTGTTCTAGATTTTGAATAGAAGCTTGTTGATTTCTAAATGCTTGAGCATTTTGTTCATTGGTTTGTTTCTGAGATGTGAAAAACTGCGTTTGAGTTTCAACTAGCTTCGTCATCATATCTTCTAAATTTGGCTTTTTATCATCGGTTTGTTGTGGTGGTTTGTTTTGAAAATTAGGTCTTTGCTGATTGTAAGTATTATTAGATACTTGTTGATTGCTAGGACCTTGTTGGTTGTTGTATGGAATATTTCGGTTATAATTTTGGTTTTGATTGTAAATCGGTCTTGGCGGTTGATAATTATTCTGATAATTATTTCCAGGCCTTTGGTTTATGTATGAAATATTCTCTCTTTGTTCCATTGTTAATTCAATACTGAGACAATCTTTTGTCAAATGTGGTCCTCCACACTGCTCACAACTAATTCGTATTGAGTGAATATCCTTAGTCATCTTTTCCATTCGTCTCTCCACAGCATCTATCTTTGCGGAAATGGAATCTAAGTCATGGCTAGAATCGGCTCTAGCTGCTTTAGATGATCTAATGATGTCTTTTTCTTGGTGCCACTCATGTGAGTGGGAAGCAGTGTTATCAATAATTTTGTAAGCATCAGTTTCGGTTTTCTTCATAATAGAACCACCAGCTGCTATATCTATGTCTTTCCTTGTAGTGATGTCGCATCCTTGGTAGAATATTTGTACTATTTGACAGGTGTCTAAACCATGTTGAGGACATCCTCTTAATAACTTTCCATATCTTGTCCACGCCTCATATAGAGTTTCATTTGGTTTCTGTGTGAACGTAACAATTTCTGCTTGAAGTCTTACGGCTTTAGATGCAGGAAAGAATTGTTTAAGAAATTTGTCAACTAAAACATCCCATGTATCAATCGCCCCTTCAGGTAATGATTCCAACCAATCTTTGGCTTCTCCCTTTAAAGTCCAGGGAAATAACATGAGATATATCTGTTCATCCTCCACTTCTCGGATTTTAAATAGTGTGCAGATCCTATTAAAGGTACGTAGATGTTCATTTGGATCTTCCTTCGGCGCACCACTAAATTGGCATTGATTAGTCACCATGTGTAGAATTTGTCCTTTAATTTCATAATCTGGTGCATTAATGTCTGGATGAGTAATTGCGTGACCTTGGCCAGTGCGTTTAGCTCTCATTCGGTCTTCCATACTTAAAGGTTCCAAATTCTCCATAATTGAATTTGTTGAATCGGAATCACTAGAGGATTCTGATTTAATGGTTCGTTCCTCAACAATCTCTGTTTGAATGATTGGTGGTTCCGGAGGAAAGTTTAATGGTTCAGGATCTACGAACCGTTCCTGAATATTTTCCGGATTCTCAATTGTGAGGTTGGGTTCAAAAAATGGATTATCGGAAATTTGAACTGAAGTACTTGGTCTACTGGATGACGATTCTAAAGAAAAATCAACGGCGGTTATATTTGCTAAATGTCTTGATCGAGTTACAGGTGGTGAACGTACAAAAGGTGATGAACGTCTTGCTCGGTGCATTCACTGAATATCCTATTAGTTTTAAAAAGGAAAGAAAAATTATAATAAGTTATCCAACCAATAGACTTTTCTGATTTTGCCCACGTTTCGAATAGCCAAAAGATGCAGCAGAGGGGCAGGATTCGTTTGGTCTCAATATAATTGAGGACTGTTTGGCTCCAATAACCCGGTCCACGTACAAATCCAACTATTACTACGAACCAGAAAATTTTGATGTCTATCAATTTAACCACTTAAAATAAATTTTCGTAATTTTAAGAAAATTTAGATAAGAAGTAGAAAAAATTCTAAGTCCTAAAAACTAGAATGGCGAGAAATAAGAGAGAAAAAGAGTTCGTCGAAAAAGGTCGAAAAAGAAAAAATGGTTGAAAAATAAAAGGTGACGAAAAAAATAAAAGAAACTTATAAAACTTAAAAATACTTGACTAACCTAATCTTATTACTACAACTAACTTAAAATTATAATCGCAAATTGAAATTACTAATTGGAATGATAATTGATACATAGTAAAAGGTGTCTAAAAATATTAAAGCTTACAGGAAAAACTAAATCCCAAATGGAAATAACTTAAAAAAGAAACTAAAACTTAAAAAGGCGTCGCAAAATTCTAAAGAACCTAAATCTTAGTCTAAAGAAAAAGCACTTAAGGAATTCTACGGCAAAGCCTAAAAATCTAGGAGTAAAAATGACTATAGCAAAAACTATGTTTAAAATTAAATATGAGGTAAAAATACAAATATTACGCTAAAACGATTAAAAAGGGACAAAATATAAAAATATACAAAAAGTTGTAAAAAGTTCAATTTTTATAAAAATATTATTTTTATATTATTTATTTAATAAAACTACTAATTTTACAATTTAATTAAACTTAATAAACTAAAATATAAATTAAATAAAAAGTAAAAGTAATTATAATAATAATAATTAGTTAGGGTTATAATAATAATAATTAATAATTAACCGTAATTAATGCTGAATTAGGGCTTCTGTCGGCGTGTCAGGTTATCTCCGCGAGTCGCGGTATTTAAAACACCAAACCCCGCGAGTCGCGGGGTTCAGAAATTCAGATGACAGCTTATTTAAATTAAACGCGTTTTTTTTTTATTTTCTGTTTTCTGTTTTTATATAAATAAAAGATATTTAAATAAAACTTATATTTTTATAAACTAAAATAAAAATAAAGAAACTTATAAAACTTAAATATTTAACAAAATCTTAAAAATACTTATATTTTTGTTTTTCTTTTTATATTTTTGAATAATTAAAACGTATTTTTACAAAAACGAATTTTAATAAAAGTTAACTAAAAAGCTTTTTTTTTTTTTTTTTTTTAGCGTTGCGCTTCCGGCGTTTAGAAAGTTCCCCGGCAGCGGCGCCGAAAATACTTGATGTCAAAGCTAAGGTATACGAAATAGTTTATATTTTACTAGGAAATACTATTAAATACGATACAATTTTACACAAGATATTTATTTATTTATAGAATGGATATACTTAAACCTTGCTACAACACTTATAGGCAGTGTACCTAATCGTACAGTAGTGTAGTTTTTAGTAAGTCCGGTTCGTTCCACAGGGAAATCTTTAAACAGAGTTTAACGCTATATTAGTTTACTTTTATAAAAATATAAATATATATATAAGTAATATTATTATTATAAAGGGGGGTTTTTTTACCGTTTAATGACCGGTTTGTCGATTTTAAAACTTTAGTCGCAGTTAAAACCTAATGTAAAATATAAAATAAATACAAGACTTAAATTAAAGCGTAAAGTAAATAACGATAATGAAATTGCGAATAATAAAAGTGCGATAAAATAAACTTGCGATAATTAAAAAGGACGATAATTAAAAGTGCAATTAAATAACAATAAATAAAAGTGCGATAATTAGAAGTGCAATTAAATATAAAATAAAGGAAATTAAATATGAAATAAAAGAATTATGCTTATTTAAACTTCCGTAATCATAATGTTTGACGTGTTGATTTTTGTTTTATGCCCATGGGTTAATTGTCCTTTGTCCTGGATTATTTAATATGTCCGTCTGGTTTTTGTCCATAACAGTCCATCAGTCATAAATATAAAGTGCGAGTGTCCTCGTCAAATTATTCTTATACCCGAAGTTAAATATTCCAACTAATTGGGGATTCGAATTGTAACAAGGTTTTAATACTTTGTTTAATGAATACACCAGGTTATCAACTGCGTGTAAACCAAGGTTTTACTACTTTGTTAGCAATTACACCAATTACCCTTGAATGTAATTTCACCCCTGTTTTAATTATTCTAGTGGCTATTAATCCATTCCCGTGTCCGGTTAAATGAACGATTATTCGTACATATAAATACCCCGCCCATCGTGTCCGATCGAGTGTATATGGTAATTTATAGGGACGCCCAATTGTAAATCTTTATATTAACATTAACAAACTATCATTTAGTTAAACAAATATAAAGCCCATTAATAGCCCATAGTCTAATTTCCACAAGTGTCGTTCTTTTGTCCAAACCCCAATTATGGTACAAAGCCCAATTACCCAATTTTAGTAATTAGCCCAACATCATGATTACTTCGTTTTAAATAAGCATAATAATAACTTAGCTACGAGACATTAATGTAAAAAGGTTGAACATAACTTACAATGATTAAAAATAGCGTAGCGTTACACGGACAGAATTTCGACTTACACCCTTACAACATTTGCTAACATATCCTTATTATTAGAATTATAATTAAAATTAAAATATAAATTATAAATATAAATATAAATTTTACGTATGAGGAGAAGAAGAAAAAGATTGATTTTTACGATCAGAATTCGGTTGGCTTTATAGGCAGAATTTCATTTTGGGGCTCCGCGACTCGCGGCATTTTTGCCTTCAAACTCCGCGAGTCGCGGAGAATGAAATTACAGCTCAGTCCCTTGGAGTCTTTCTCTGCCGACGGTTTTTATTTATAAATATAATATATATATAATTAATATAATTAATTATATATTATATTATATTTATATACATAGTTAACTTGTAATTTTTAGTCCGTTGCGTCGAGCGTTAAGAGTTGACTCTGGTCCCGGTTCCGGATTTTCGAACGTCCTTGCGTACAATTTAATATCTTGTACTTTGCGTTTTGAATCTTGTACTCTTGTATTTTCGAGACGTTTCTTATCAATAATTGGAACCTTTTTGATTGTCTTTTGTACTTTTGAGCTTTTTGGTCGTTTGCGTCTTCAATTCGTTGAATCTGTCTTTTGTCTTCACCTTTTATTATTTAAACGAATATCACTTGTAAATAGAACAATTGCAACTAAAAGCTTGTCTTTCTTGAGGAATAATGCTATGAAATATATGTTCGTTTTTAGCATTATCATTGCCCTCTTGGCGATGAACCTGAAGCAATTACCGGCGAACCGGTCCGAAACACCATTTTCTTTCTCATTTCCAGAGTATCTCGTCACGATTATATACTACATCAAATTCTAGAATTTATTTATCCGCTCGTCCGAACCGACAATCACCCCGGTGTAATTGAAGAAGTTAACGCGCTTCTCGCTCGAGTAGTGGCTTTAGAGAATATGGTGCAAGGGTTACAAACACCAACAAATAACGAAGTATTAATTCATAATTTCAATTTTATTGAATAAATACTCCGTAAAAGTTATGTAATTTCTAAAGTATTTAGGGATTATTCAGTTCTAGTTTCAACCGTAAATCAAATGAGTTTAATTTAATATTAACTCATTAAATCTATGTTACATCTGAAGAAAATATGCACATATATATTTTCATAAAGACTGTGATAAAATTCTGTTGTACAAAATATTAATTGTGAAAAAAAAAATTAACGGGTAGGTAATACCCGAGAGATATATAAATTCACAATTAATATGTTACATTTTTCGAATCTGATTAAGCAAATCATCAACTATACTCCCAAAATCTCACAACAATATACATTCTTGTATAGTAATCAAAACAACCATTCTCACCTAAATTTGATTACGCATTCTGATTTTGACAAATCAAAATCCAAGTCATGATTTAACAGAAGACATCACTCTTAGATTCCTACATCTTTCAAAGCTATACTTTGACTTAAAAACTGTGTTAGAACATCATATGTATATTAACGATTACAAACTGTGTTCAAACTCTCCGAAGTTTTCGAAGACACTTCAAACAATGAACAATCGAGATGATGATTCAACCACATATTACCCACATTTATGTACCTAAAAAGCTCTCGAAGCCAAAGTCATAGTTCGACGCGTATCCGTGTCAGACCCTTTGGCATTTATTAGCTAAAATGACTTTTCAATTCCTTTTCAAAGTAGACAGTTTTGTCACAGCTCCAGCAAGTCAACTTTGACTTTTCAGTCGGACTAGTCTTATTATAACCTCAATAGATACGTTGCCCTTTCATCATCGTTACTGGGGACCTTTCATATCTCGCCACCTTAGCAATAAACTTACCAACAACTTCAATTATCTTTGACTTTTCGAAAAATCATTATATTTATTGAAATCACATCATTTACTCATTCGCATCTTGTAACGAGAATTGTCATACGAATCATCGAAAAACAGTAACCAGTATTTTGAAATCTCGCAGCATGTCTACGCCAACAGTTATATGTGTACGTAAAACGTCTATCTCTTGGACTTACATACTTTAATGTGAAGTTTTGAAAAATATTTTGAACTGCAAACTAGTTCTTGAAATGCTGACGAAGCATCAAAAACTGTAAACGATCTTAACAGTAAAAAGTTTGATGACAAAGAATAGTAAGGTGGTAAAGCTGAGAAAAAGAGAAGGTTTGGAACTGGAAAACGGATTGAACAGACTATGAAGGAGACTGTGCACAAATCACAAAGACTAAATCTGCCTTCAAAGAATCCAAACTAAAGTCATTAACGAATACCTTACTCTTTATTCTAAACCTTTACAGACAAATCTTCATCATCATTCATTAATATTAGAAATTCTAAGATATTATCATATCTTTCATTATAAATATCCGCGATATTTCTGAAGATATTTTCACAACTAATCTTATCTGAAGTCATTTATCTCTTTGCGCTATCAGTGTTACATCATATAAGAAACTATTAGTTTCTATATTCTATAAACTTTCAAGTTTAAATTATGAATGTTTTGAAGTAGTGTTGGGAACTGAAGCATGAGTGAGTATAATATAATGACACTTGATCAACGTCATTATATTACAGTAAGTCATGCTGAGTTTCTAATGGGACATGACGATTCACAGACCATGCCATCATCATGTTCCATGTTACACGACTCTTGTATTCTATTTAATCTCTAAAAATATCAAGAATATATTTTCTTGATGATTCGGTCTTTTCAGGGTATTCTGGTAAATTAACAAATCAAGATCGTGCAATTACCATTTTCTTCTTAGAACATTAACTATGTTCATTCTGAAATTCATATCTGCGAATACTGGACCATTACAAACGTTGCTTAATCGCAAGAAGAAGAAACGAAAGGACAAAACTCCAAAATAGAAATTGGAGTATAAATCGCAGCAAATAGAAGGGGGCATTAACTATGGATGTCAATGATTATAGAAGACAAAAGCAGGGGCTTTGAAATATAAGGGAAGATATAAAACCCAACAACCACCCAAAAATTATAAACCGTATATATCGATGCATATAGCAATATAAAGACACGGAAGAACTAAAAACACTATAAAACCGAGAGTATAGTAGAAGTAAATAGATTCTTCCGGAGGCAGATGAAAAAGAAGAATGACAGATATGAAAGTGAGAAGTATATCGAGAATCAGTACTGGATGAAGCATATTGACAAATACTTTAAAATATGAGTTGAGGGAGAAAGAATAGAAGGTGTGAGTTGTAAGGAAACGAAGGAGGTGGATTTATAGTGAAATACCTGACAGAGAAATCAAGATGGATTATCGTATTAATTCGAAGAGAATCGTAATCTCCTTAATCACCGAAGCATCAAATCCAACATAGATTACAAAGATTTTCTTTAAATTCGGAGATCAATTGTGATGACGTCAAAAGATATGACGAATCACTATAATCTTATTTCCTTCATTTACGATAACTTCCCTCATACACTCCGGGTAATCGAATTATTTTATCCATACTTCTTAGACATGATAAAACTTCATAATTGTTACGTCATAATAACATTCTCATTGCTAGCCATAACGACCTCTATCAAATTTCGGGGACGAAATTTCTTTAACGGGTAGGTGCTGTGACGACCCGGAAATTTCCGACTAAATTTAAACTTTATCTTATATTATTCTGACACGATAAGCAATGTTTGTTAAGTTAAATCTCAAGTATTTTAAACTATGTTTATACATTCATTTAAACCTCGACCAAATTTCAATGATTCACGAACCATTAAATGAACATATATGAATATGTATGTATATGTGTATATGTTATAAATTGAAAATGTCAACAAAGTATTTAAACGTATAATGCTTTATATGAACGTATTTGTTTCAATATGATTATCGACGAAATTAAAAAAATATATTAAATGATTGAATTATCAGAAACATTGAATTATGATTACAAGTCTCTGTTGAGAGGTCCACTATGATTTGAGAAAATCTATTCCTCTTAACGATATTCGGAATAATTTGTAAAGCTATTTATAAATAAAAATAAAAAGTGTCATTTATGAAAGTTAGACAAAAGCTAGTGGAGAATTGGTTTTCATAATATTCTATCAATCTATTTTCAAACCTACAAAAACGTTTTTAGTTTAAAAAGAACTTTATTATTAAAACGTATATAACTTTTATAAATATCTAGAATCACTTTTGACAACTCATTACTTAACCAGTATAATAAATATAACGATATTTATATTTTATTTCATTAAATATATATAACGATTTAAATTAATATTATATATATTTATACGCGTATTATACATACATAGTTTTTATACTTTTACTATACTTTAACTTTACCTTTACTTTACTTTACTTTTACTTTACTTTAACTTTAATAATTCACTTTAATAATTCATACTTTAATAATTCACTTTAATAATTCATACTTTAATAATTCACTTTAATAATTCATACTTTAATAATTCACTTTAATAATTCATACTTTAATAATTTACTTTAATAATTCATACTTTAATAATTCACTTTAATAGAAACTTGAAAATATATTTCTCTAAACTCTCTCAATCGATTTACATATATATATATATATATATATATATATATATATATATATATATATATATATATATATATATATATATATATATATATATATATATATATTTGCTCTGTATTATTTCAAGATATTATTAGTATACATAAAATATTACGACGGAGTGACGTCCGAGTGATTTCAAAATAGTTTTTTTGAATGAGTCGAAGCTAAGGAAATTATGTGTAACGACCCTACTTTTTTCGTTATCTTTTACCGTTAATTATTTAACGACCGTTAACTGTTATTCGTGCCACGTCATTTCTATGACCTATATTATTATCTTTGTAATAATATATTAATTATTATGTGTTATATGAATATTTGTATTCATATCTTTAATTGTACGTTTCTACGTGTCGCGGATTTCTATCCGGCGAATCTTTTCGGTTTTCAAACGAACGGTCGAGCTTTTGGGATTTTTAAGTCCTAATTATTTTAAATATGATATTTTAATGTCATATGATCATATATAGTGTTTATATATTTTATTCGTCGCGTATTTGTTATCTCTCCGAAAAATCAATCGCGTAGCGGTGTTTTCGCGTTTAGGGCTTCGTTCGGGCATCCGGGCCACAAGCAATTTATCTTAGCATCAATTTGGCCCAGAAATGGGGCCCACCCCATTGATTTTGGACGGACACCCCATGGGGAGGGGGTATACCCCTTTCATTTTTGCAATTCTCCTCATTTTCACATTTTATTCCTAATTTTATCAACCCTAAAATTCATTTGGTGCTCTCTCCTCTTCTCCCTCCCTAGCCGTCACCACCACCACCATAATCCATCATCATCTTCATCAAATAATACTTGGATCAAGAAATCATTCACATATTCAGATTCTACACAACGATCTCTACGCGTTCATATTACTTGATTGTTGATTAGGGTATAAACCCTAACCCTAGATTTTCAATTTTTCAATTATTTTTCTGTTTTTACATGTTATATTGATAGTATGATGATAATATGTTATTGTATTGTTGATTGTATGCGTAGAATTGCTCGATTGCATATTTTTTCGGTTTGATAAAATTGGGACAGCAGCTTTTTCGTGTGTTTATGATATTGTAACTGATGTTGATCATAAAATAAAGAATATAAATGAGTTCCTCTCATCAAGACATTAATTTTAGACTCCGGATTCATGTCGTTTCGATTCCCGGAGCCCTAGATACGAGCAAAGTGGTATTTTGTTAAGATTGAAATGTGATTTTGGGTATGAACCAGGTTTGGTCCGACTTTGTGACCATATTTGGTGACTTTAGGGTGTGTTAGTGTGTTAGGACTGATGGTGGGGCGAACTTTCATGTTCGGGTCATCTCAATCCGAGCCACGTATCACCCGTTACGTCTAAAACACGTTTTTGATTGAATTGAAGTTCCAAGTAGTGTATTGGCTGCATATCACGACTTGTGGGCTGTTCATGGTATGTTCTTGAGTGTACCAAAGTGTCGGGTGGTTTGCTTAGGCGGGGATATATGTAGGGCTCGCCGAAAACCGACACCCGGGGCTCAGGATACGACCCGATGAACTTTTGATTTAAAACTTGGGATTTATTATTAAACTTATGATATAAATAATGGATTTCATTATCATTTAATTACTTATGATATAAAAAGTAATTATTATTATTATTTAAGACTTATGATATATATTTATTATATCATTTAATTAATACTTATGATTTAATTAACATTTTAATTAAACTTGTGATTAATAATACTTTCATTATTAATGGAAAATACTTATGATAAGTATTAAATAAGACTTATAATAAGGATTAATTAATTATTTAATTATTATAAGGCTTAGTTATTATTTAATTATAATTTAATTATTAAATACTTATGATTTAATGATTATAATTAGAAACTTATGATATGATTAATAATTCATTATTAATTAATAATACTTATGATATAATTTAAAATTTATTATTAATGAATAATACTTATATTATGACTAATATTTAATTGATTAATTAAATACTTATGTTATATTAATTATATCATTTAAACTTATATTAACTTTAATAATTCATTTTAATTTAATTAAACTTATGTTATGACATAATTAGACATATTTAACTTTAATAAACGTTATAACTTATATTATTATTATAACTTACACTTTTAAAATTAACGTTGACTATGTTTGACCAAGGTTGACTTTTGAGTTGACTTTCGGTTGACTTTGACTTTCAGTTGACTTCTGTTGACTTTCTAAATAAGGAAACTTTCCTAACTTAAAACTTTCTAAAATAGAAACTTTCTAAATTTGGAAACTTTCCAAAAATAGAAACTTTCCAAAAATATAAACTTTCCAAAAATGGAAACCTGCTAAAAATAGAAACTTTCTAAAAATAGAAAGTGTGTGTCCGTACGCTGTTCCGATCAAACCGATGCATGTTGAGTATTGTTCTATGTCTACTTGCAACATGTACAATAGCTATCATACTAAGACTTGACCTAAGTTAGTTATTTATATCGACCTGCTTTATTTATAGGTCGGCATTGTGATCATTCATGATCACTTTACTTCATTTGCTGTTCGCATAATTGTGTGGTTACTTTGTTTGCTAATAAGGTGAGTTATAGTCCCATTTTTATATTTTAAATCTTTTGGGATGAGAATACATGCAATTTATTTTATATTCTGGACACAAGTGAAAGTTGGTTTAAATTATTCATTGTGAGTTGAACAAAAATATTCCCTAGTCTGGTAACTGTAATCACTGGTTTCTACCGGAGAACGCGAATCCTACGGATAGATCTATCGGGTTTGACAACCCCATTTCGAGCTAGTCGCGCTAGCAATTTGTTATCAGAATGTTTAGTACTTCGTATTTTGTTGTAGATACACTTGTTCGGTGTATATTATTTATTGTGTTTGGCAAGGGTAAATAAAGGGTTAAGTGGTTACCAGGTGGCTCACGGAAAATGGAATAATGTTTTATTATATGTTTTCTAGCATATAATTTGGTGGTTTAAAAAGGACTTTTATGTTTTCAAACATAAATTTTTATTGTTTAAATTAAATATTGTTTGCAATATTAAACCTATAATTCACTCAACATTTTTGTTGACAGTTACTCGCATGTTTTATTCTCAGGTTCATGATTGATTGCTTCCGCTGTGCTTAGAGAGTCTGCATATTTATGATGACAGCTTTTGTTAAACATTAACTTGCATTCTATTTTGTTACATTAAATAGTGGTTGTTTGCTGACTTTGTTTTGGTCAACTTTTGGTTAAAGTATTATTGTATAGTTTTTCTAAACTTATACATTTTAGTAGATTTCCTTTATAGGAAATCATTTTTAAATAAAGAATGCAAGGTTGTTTTATTAAATTCATATAGATTTTCGATCAAGCTGTGGGACCAAGTGACGGAGCCATTAAGTGTTTTGACGGAGTCGCCACAGTTGGTATCAGAGCTCTGGTTGTAGGAAATTAGGCTGCATTGATGTCGTTACCCGAGTCAATAGGGTGCATTAGTGAGTCTAGTCTACAGCCCGGCCTATTATATATTACTATATGTGATTATTTGTATCGTATTGGTATGTATATTGTTATCATACATACATTTCTATTATGTTCTGAATCCGGGAGGAACTCCCATTCCGATTTAAACGTATTCTCCGACTCATGCGAGTTCATCTTTTATGGGAACACCTCGGTTAGTGAAACCGAGGGGGGGGGGGTGACATTCTTGACTTCTGAAATTCTCGACATTTCTATGTCATAATTTGTGTTTATTGATATAACATTTGAGTTACATTAGGTGTTCTAAAATTCTCGGCATTTCTATGTCATCTATTATGGTTATGTATATAACGTTTGAGTTATATTACGCGAGATGTCATTCTTGACTTCTAAAGGCTCGGCATTTCAATGTCAGCTATTGTGTTTGGGTATATAACATTTTTGTTACATTACATGCCATTGTGCCGTTGTGCCTATGTGCTTTGGTTTTTGAACCGAAAAACGTCATCCTTGACTTTTAGAGATTCTTGGTACTTCGAAGACATTTTCATGTCACCATTACTCCTATTCATTACTTTCGATGTCTTTGTCTCTTGTGCTATCCTTAGCACATTGTTAAGAAATTGTTTTAGGGAAATTGTGTTGAAATTCGAGGTTGACCACGTGTCCTGACCTTATGTAGTGATATTGGAATGGAACTATGAGTTAGTGAAATATAATGGCGTCAGGCCAACGTGATTATATTACGTTAATTCATAAAAAGTCCCAATATTGTGACATGAGGAATAGAAAGCGAGTCAGAGAAAATTTATACACCACTCATTCGGAAATTCTAACGTTGTTACATGAGTAAGGAAGATACTCATTATCTTATTTGTTGATATACGAGAGACTCATCTTAACCGAACTACTTACCCTATGTTTTATCATTCATAACTCGCTTGTTAGTGACAGCTTCGCACGTGAAGAGTTTTGGCCCAAGGACTTATGTCCTGATAATAGTCAAAACAATATTTAACTCATTGGTTTTCATGAACTCGTAGCATTTATTGATTAGATGTCGCAAGACGATTCAAGTCCATCACCCGAGCTTTGACGATCTTACTTCAACTCGTAACCTCTGTAATGCGGATACCCTGCTTTTCATTAAAATTTTTACACATTTGTGCAATTGGGCGGTTCTCACGAGATTTATGGGCAAAAAGAAGTAATGAAATATTTTGTCATGTATACTATTTATAAAATCATATATGTACGTATGAATTCAAATGGACTAATTTGCCCTTACCTATTTTGGCTATTATACACTAAATTATACCTTCAAAATTATTTTAAAAACCACTCTTGTTGAGTTGCTTAGTTAACTCAAATTGATTTACGTAAAATGGTACACGTTGTACATACTTCTAAATTTACTAAGAGCTTCGTTCCATTTATGGGGTTACATCAGACGTTTCAAGCTTTTTCAAAACTCCTTTGATTGATTACATTAGAATTTTCGCATTACTCTACCGAGTGTTTGGATCACAGTTCTCCTCATCCTCCGTTTAAGGATGAAACTTACCATTAAGTTCATTGATAGAAACTCATACACCACTTTGGGGTCCGGCTTTGTAAATTTGTTGGAGAGTCTTTGCACTCATTAGATTTTATCTCTTATGGTTGAACATGGCCGAAACGCGGACCAATAAATCAATTTTCTGGGGTACCCTCGATGGTCACCTTATTGTAGAAAAGGCGCTAGGTGGGTTTCTACTCCAACTGTTGTTATAATGGGTATCATGGATATATATTACTCTAGACCGTTTGAGGAGTTTCTACTCTCAATTTTCGCTGTCAACCGCAACACCCTCGTAAACATCAATCCTAGGATTCGATACTTTAGGGTGCACGAAATTATTTTTGGAGATTCATCTAACCTGGAGTCGGCCATTCTTTATAACCCATGATTTGCGTTCTTTTCATCCGCACATAAATTTAAGAATATGGATGAATCCTAGATTGCCTCGCTCATTGTACAAGGAAGTTCACTCTCGTTGAAATATCACACCTTTCGTACGTCTTCCTTTCGGAAATGTAATCAAAATTTACTTTGAAGTCCATGATCCTCGTTATCTCCTTCGAGAGAATTGCCTTAAATATCTATGCCACCGAAGTGACTACTTCATATATTTCTTCCCTCATTGTTGCAACTACATTTCATTCATCCCAGTTCGTCCCCTTGGGGAGCTCCTGTTTTGTTTGTTAAGAAGAAGGGTGGTTCGTTCCGATGGTATAGTGATTATCGCGAGTTGAACAAGCTTACAGTTAAGAACCGTTACCCTCTTCCGAGAATTGATGATCTGTTCGATCAACTTCAAGGTTTGTCCGTTTATTCTGAAATCGATCTTCGTTCCGGTTATCATCAGTTGCGTGTTAAAGAATCCGATGTTTCGAAAACTGCTTTTCGCACCCGTTACGGTCACTTTGAGTTTCTTGTTATGCTGTTCGGATTGACAAATGCATCTGCTGTGTTCATGGACCTCATGAACCATGTGTGCAGACCTTATTTAGACAAGTTCGTTATTGTTTTCATTGACGACATCCTTATTTATTCTAAGAGTGATGAAGAGCACGAAGAACACTTGAAGTTAGTGCTTGATCTATTGAGAAAAGAAGAGTTGTACGCTAAGTTCTCTAAGTGTGCTTTCTGGTTAAGAGAAGTTCAATTCCTTGGTCACATTGTTAGTAAACAGGGAATACAAGTTGATCCTGCTAAGATTGAGGCGATCGAAAAGTGGGAAACTCCGAAAACTCCTACTCAGATCCGTCAGTTTCTAGGATTGGTAGGATATTATAGAAGGTTCATTCAAGATTTCTCTCGTATAGCGACACCTCTGACTGCTTTAACGCATAAGGGGGAGAAGTATGAGTGGAAGGATGAACAAGAGACTGCTTCTCAAATTTTGAAGAAGAAGTTGACTACCGCTCCGATATTGTCACTACCTAAGGGTAATTATGATTTTGTTGTTTATTGTGATACTTCGCGTCAAGGCTTTGGGTGTGTTTTGATGCAATGAAAGAAGGTTATTGCATATGCGTCATGTCAGTTGAAGATCCACGAGCAGAATTATACAACCCATGATTTAGAATTGGGAGTTGTTATATTCGCACTCAAGAATTAGAGACATTACTTATATGGGGTCAAATGTGCAGTGTACACTGATCACAAAAGTCTTCAACATATTCTTGATCAAAAACAGCTAAATATGAGACAGCGAAGATGGGTTGAGACGTTGAACGATTATGATTTTGAACTTCTATATCATCCTGGAAAGGCCAATGTTGTAGCCGATGCTTTGAGTCGAAAAGAGAGAGTTGAACCTCGTAAGTTTAGGGCCTTGAATATGACCATACGAACAAACCTCGCAAGGCAGATTCTTGCAGCTCAACAAGAAGCCTTGAAGGAGGAAAATTTCGTAACGGGAAGGTCAAAGGCCTAAGTAGACAGTTTGAGGTACGAACCGATGGCACTCGGTATTTTTGCGGGATACCTTTGGGTTCCGAAGTTTGGTGATCTACGAAACTTGTTTTAGATGAGGCTCATAAGTATGGGTACTCTATTCATCCTGGTTCAGGAAAGATGTATCATGATCTTAAGGAGCTGTATTGGTGGCCTAATTTGAAAGCTGATATGGCTACGTATGTGGTTAACTGTTTGACCTGTGCTAAGGTTAAGGCTGAACATTAGAAACCGTCTAGACTTTTGGTGCAACCTGAGATTCCCGAGTGGAAGTGGGAAGGTATTACAATGGATTTTATTACGAAGTTATTGTGAGTTGTGGGTGGTTACGACGCCATTTGGGTGATTGTGACCGACTCACAAAATCAGCTCATTTCTTACCGATTAAGGAAGCTGATTCGAGGGAGAAGCTTACCCGTTTATAATTGAAGGAAATTGTTTTGAGGCATGGTGTTCCCGTATCTATTATTTCGGATCAAGACAGTCGATTTACGGCGAGGTTTTAGCAGTCTTTACAAGATGCTTTGGGAACTAAATTGGATATGAGCACCGCTTATCATCCACCGTCGGACGGTCAGAATTAAAGGACCATCCAAACGTTAGAAGGCATGTTGAGGGCGTGCGTAATTGATTTTGGTAATTGTAGGGATAGATACTTGTCGTTGGCTAAGCTTTCTTATAACAACAGCTATCATGCAAGTATTAAAGCCGCACCGTTTGAAGCTCTGTATGGTAGAAAGTGTAGGTCTCCTGTCTGTTGGAATGAGGTTGGGGATGCTCAACTCACAGGTCCAGACATTATTCATGAGACTACCGAGAAGATCGTACAGATTAAGGAAGGATTGAGAACCGTCAGAAGTCGGCAAAAGAGCTATGCCAATAAGAGAAGGAACGATATTGAATTTCAGGTCGGTGATCGTGTTATGTTGAAGGTATTGCCTTGGAAGGGCATGATACGTTTTGATAAAAGGGGGAAAGTTGAATCCTCGATTTGTTGGACCTTTTGAAATTATTGAGAGAGTTGGACCCGTGGCTTATCGTTTGAAATTGCCACAAGAACTCAGTGCTGTTCACGATGTTTTTCATGTATCGAATTTAAAGAAGTGTTTGGCCGAGGCCGAGGAAACCATTCCTATGGAGGGACTTCATGTTGATAAGAAACTACTTTTTCTTTTAAGGAACCTGTTGAAATTATGGATCGAAAGGTTAAGACTCTTAAGCAGAGCAAAATTCCTATTGTTGAGTTAGGTGGAACGCCAGACGCGGTCCCAAGTTCACTTGGGAGCGTGGAGGTCAGATGAGGCAGAAGTACCCGCATTGTTCCCAGATGCCGAGTCAACCCCTGCACCTGCTTAAATTTCGGGACGAAATTTCCGTAACGGGAAGGTACTGTAACGACCCTACTTTTTTTGTTATCTTTTACCGTTAATTATTTAACGACCGTTAACTGTTATTCGTGCCACGTCATTTCTATGACCTATATTATTATCTTTGTAATAATATATTAATTATTATGTGTTATATGAATATTTGTATTCATATCTTTAATTGTACGTTTCTACGTGTCGCGGATTTCTATCCGGCGAATCTTTTCGGTTTTCAAACGAACGGTCGAGCTTTTGGGATTTTTAAGTCCTAATTATTTTAAATATGATATTTTAATGTCATATGATCATATATAGTGTTTATATATTTTATTCGTCGCGTATTTGTTATCTCTCCGAAAAATCAATCGCGTAGCGGTGTTTTCGCGTTTTGGGCTTCGTTCGGGCATCCGGGCCACAAGCAATTTATCTTAGCATCAATTTGGCCCAGAAATGGGGCCCACCCCATTGATTTTGGACGAACACCCCATGGGGAGGGGGTATACCCCTTTCATTTTTGCAATTCTCCTCATTTTCACATTTTATTCCTAATTTTATCAACCCTAAAATTCATTTGGTGCTCTCTCCTCTTCTCCCTCCCTAGCCGTCACCACCACCACCATAATCCATCATCATCTTCATCAAATAATACTTGGATCAAGAAATCATTCACATATTCGGATTCTACACAACGATCTCTACGCGTTCATATTACTTGATTGTTGATTAGGGTATAAACCCTAACCCTAGATTTTCAATTTTTCAATTATTTTTCTGTTTTTACATGTTATATTGATAGTATGATGATAATATGTTATTGTATTGTTGATTGTATGCGTAGAATTGCTCGATTGCATATTTTTTCGGTTTGATAAAATTGGGACAGCAGCTTTTTCGTGTGTTTCTGATATTGTAACTGATGTTGATCATAAAATAAAGTATATAAATGAGTTCCTCTCATCAAGACATTAATTTTAGACTCCGGATTCATGTCGTTTCGATTCCCGGAGCCCTAGATACGAGCAAAGTGGTATTTTGTTAAGATTGAAATGTGATTTTGGGTATGAACCAGGTTTGGTCCGACTTTGTGACCATATTTGGTGACTTTAGGGTGTGTTAGTGTGTTAGGACTGATGGTGGGGCGAACTTTCATGTTCGGGTCATCTCAATCCGAGCCACGTATCACCCGTTACGTCTAAAACACGTTTTTGATTGAATTGAAGTTCCAAGTAGTGTATTGGCTGCATATCACGACTTGTGGGCTGTTCATGGTATGTTCTTGAGTGTACCAAAGTGTCGGGTGGTTTGCTTAGGCGGGGATATATGTAGGGCTCGCCGAAAACCGACACCCGGGGCTCAGGATACGACCCGATGAACTTTTGATTTAAAACTTGGGATTTATTATTAAACTTATGATATAAATAATGGATTTCATTATCATTTAATTACTTATGATATAAAAAGTAATTATTATTATTATTTAAGACTTATGATATATATTTATTATATCATTTAATTAATACTTATGATTTAATTAACATTTTAATTAAACTTGTGATTAATAATACTTTCATTATTAATGGAAAATACTTATGATAAGTATTAAATAAGACTTATAATAAGGATTAATTAATTATTTAATTATTATAAGGCTTAGTTATTATTTAATTATAATTTAATTATTAAATACTTATGATTTAATGATTATAATTAGAAACTTATGATATGATTAATAATTCATTATTAATTAATAATACTTATGATATAATTTAAAATTTATTATTAATGAATAATACTTATATTATGACTAATATTTAATTGATTAATTAAATACTTATGTTATATTAATTATATCATTTAAACTTGTATTAACTTTAATAATTCATTTTAATTTAATTAAACTTATGTTATGACATAATTAGACATATTTAACTTTAATAAACGTTATAACTTATATTATTATTATAACTTACACTTTTAAAATTAACGTTGACTATGTTTGACCAAGGTTGACTTTTGAGTTGACTTTCGGTTGACTTTGACTTTCAGTTGACTTCTGTTGACTTTCTAAATAAGGAAACTTTCCTAACTTAAAACTTTCTAAAATAGAAACTTTCTAAATTTGGAAACTTTCCAAAAATAGAAACTTTCCAAAAATATAAACTTTCCAAAAATGGAAACCTGCTAAAAATAGAAACTTTCTAAAAATAGAAAGTGTGTGTCCGTACGCTGTTCCGATCAAACCGATGCATGTTGAGTATTGTTCTATGTCTACTTGCAACATGTACAATAGCTATCATACTAAGACTTGACCTAAGTTAGTTATTTATATCGACCTGCTTTATTTATAGGTCGGCGTTGTGATCATTCATGATCACTTTACTTCATTTGCTGTTCGCATAATTGTGTGGTTACTTCGTTTGCTAATAAGGTGAGTTATAGTCCCATTTTTATATTTTAAATCTTTTGGGATGAGAATACATGCAATTTATTTTATATTCTGGACACAAGTGAAAGTTGGTTTAAATTATTCATTGTGAGTTGAACAAAAATATTCCCTAGTCTGGTAACTGTAATCACTGGTTTCTACCGGTGAACGCGAATCCTACGGATAGATCTATAGGGTTTGACAACCCCATTTCGAGCTAGTCGTGCTAGCAATTTGTTATCGGAATGTTTAGTACTTCATATTTTGTTGTAGATACACTTGTTCGGTGTATATTATTTATTGTGTTTGGCAAGGGTAAATAAAGGGTTAAGTGGTTACCAGGTGGCTCACGGAAAATGGAATAATGTTTTATTATATGTTTTCTAGCATATAATTTGGTGGTTTAAAAAGGACTTTTATGTTTTCAAACATAAATTTTTATTGTTTAAATTAAATATTGTTTGCAATATTAAACCTATAATTCACTCAACATTTTTGTTGACAGTTACTCGCATGTTTTATTCTCAGGTTCATTATTGATTGCTTCCGCTGTGCTTAGAGAGTCTGCATATTTATGATGGCAGCTTTTATTAAACATTAACTTGCATTCTATTTTGTTACATTAAATAGTGGTTGTTTGTTGACTTTGTTTTGGTCAACTTTTGGTTAAAGTATTATTGCATAGTTTTTCTAAACTTATACATTTTAGTAGATTTCCTTTATAGGAAATCATTTTTAAATAAAGAATGCAAGGTTGTTTTATTAAATTCATATAGAGTTTCGATCAAGCTGTGGGACCAAGTGACGGAGCCGTTAAGTGTTTTGACGGAGTCGCCACATTATGAGTTATAGCTATGGAGGTGATGGGTATGGTTCATGGGTATGCTCGTGAGGTCAATCTAGTGTTTATCATCTTCGTTGCGTCTACGTACTTTCCTGTAATATTGAATCTCAATATTGATACGTGAGAACTCATAACTTAACTTTTATATATCAATAGTGTATCCCTGACTAGTGCTCGAGTATATAGGATTATGCATGCTTGTACATTCGATATTGTCCTTAGATAGGTTTGTTGAATCCTGAATTAGATACATATGCTACTGAGATAGGGTATATTATATGCATGTCATTGGAAAGCTAGCGAAAAATTAAGAACTTTTCATTTAGATATCGAATGGTTTCGATGAACGGATTAGAAGTTATAGTCAACTGAATTTTAGTATTATTGTTAAAATGATTATTATTACTATCGTCGTTATTATTTTAATAGAAATATCATTGTTATTATAAAATATCATTATTACTATTATGTTAGTATTATCATTTTATCATAATACCATTTTTAGTAAATATAAATATTGTTATTTTTTTAAAGAATAATAATAATTATTATTACAAAATAATACAACTTTTACTTATTATTATTATGATCAATATTATTTTATCAAATAAATAGGGGATACAAAGATATTTTTCACCACGCGTAATATAATTACATTAAAAATACTTACCACTATAGTTTTACGATATTAAGTGAACTTTATAAATTTTACTACTTAAGATATATAAAAGTATATTTTATCATATATAAACGTTAATATAAATTTTTATTAATAAATGACTTTTATTATTATAAAATCTAATAAATATATTTAAATATATAAAACGACTATAGTTAAGTTATATAATAAACACGTATAAATTTTAGAAGTCATTTTGGGTTAAGTTGACTTTTGTTGACTTTTGCATATTAGTCTCGAGCATTAGGATTGTGGTACACTATGACTTGACCAAAAATTGTTAGACAAATATTGACCAACATATAAATATATATAATTAATATAGGTTCGTGAATTCGAGGCCAACCTTGCACTTGTTAAATGATGTTATATGTATTTTTACTACGAAATACAGTATGGTGAGTTTCATTTGCTCCCTTTTATATATATTTTTGGGACTGAGAATACATGCACTGTTTTTATAAATGTTTTACGAAATAGGCACAAGTACTAAAACTAATTCTACGTGGGTTTAAACCAGAAATATACCCTTAGCTTGGTAACATTAAACTACTTGTCTATGTACGGTAGGCGCGAATCCTAAAGATAGATCTATTGGGCCTGACAAACCCCATTCTGACTATGGGATGCTTTAGTACTTCGAGGTTATTTTAAACACACCTGATCTGGTGTACTTCAGAGGGTAAAACATGAACGTTAAGGCTTGTTACCGGGTGCCTACAACTTATAGAATACTTTTATACACTTGCGAGTGTACATATATTTATAAACGGAAATCTTGTGGTCTATTAATATATTGAAATGATTGTTATGATAAACCTATGAACTCACCAACCTTTTGGTTGACACTTTAAAGCATGTTTATTCTCAGGTATTAAAGAAATCATCCGCTGTGCATTAGCTCATTTTAAGGATATTACTTGGAGTCATTCATGGCATATTTTGAAAGACGTTGCATTCGAGTCATTGAGTTTATCAAGATTATTATTATGTCAATTATAGTTGGATGTATTATGAAATGGTGTGCATGCCATCAACTTTCGTTGTAAAGAAAGTTTGTCTTTTAAAAACGAATGCAATGTTTGTAAAATGTATCATATAGAGGTCAAATACCTCGCGATGTAATCAACTATTGTGAATAGTTTATAATGTATATGAACGGGTCCTTTCAATGGTGATGATAGATTACACTTTGATGATGATAATTATGGGTGAACAATGATGTTGTACGTGCATAATTGATGATGATGTCGAACGAGATTATGTTAATGAAGGTGATTATGGTAATAATGATAATGCAATGTTAAAGATGATGATCTATTTTTCTTTCTGTCGAAGCCTAGCAATCCCACAGTTTCCTTCTTTTTATTTTAGGTATAATATTACAAAGTATATATTTTAATATGATGATTATCATTATCCTTATTTTATTATTATTATTATTATTATTATTATTATTATTATTATTATTATTATTATTATTATTATTATTATTATTATTATTATTATTATTATTATTATTACTATTATTATTATTATGAATATTATTAAGTAATATAAATGTAAGAATTAAAGATTTTGGATAATATTATTATTATTATTATTTTTAACATTATTATTATTATTATTATTATTATTATTATTATTATTATTATTATTATTATTATTATTATTATTATTATTATTATTACTATTGAAATTATTTTAACAAAAATTTAACATATTGACATGAATGATTTACCTTTTAAATTTACATTAATAATATATATTAATTAATTACTTCAAATATTGAAAACAAATATATAATAAGTTAAATATTAATATAACATATATCTATATATAATAACATTTGAAATAACGAATATATTGGTAAAAATAATATTAATAATATATTATATATAAAAACTTGTTTAATTGTTATTATATGTATTAATATATATGACTGATATAGATTCGTGAATCCAAGGCCAACCCTGCATTGTTCAGTTGTTCAATATAGTCATATGTATTTTTACTACAAAATACATTGGGTGAGTCTCATTTGCTCCCTTTTTAATATATTTTTAGGCTGAGAATACATGCGCTGTTTTATAAATTTTTTACGAAATAGGCACAAGTACTAAAACTAATTCTATGTGGGTTTAAACCAAAAATATACCCTTAGCTTGGTAACATTAAACTACTTGTCTATGTACGGTAGGCGCGAATCCTAAAGATAGATCTATTGGGCCTGACAAACCCCATCCTGACTATGGGATGCTTTAGTACTTCGAGGTTATTTTAAACACACCGGATCTGGTGTACTTCAGAGGGTAAAACATGAACGTTAAGGCTTGTTACCGGGTGCCTACAACTTATAGAATACTTTTATACACTTGCGAGTGTACATATATTTATAAACGGAAATTTTGTGGTCTATTAACATATTGAAATGATTATTACGATAAACCTATGAACTCACCAACCTTTTGGTTGACACTTTAAAGCATGTTTATTCTCAGGTACGAATTAAGTCTTCCGCTGTGCATTTGCTCATTTTAAGGACATTACTTGGAGTCGATCATCGCAATGGGACCAAATGTTGATGACTTCGTCTAGGAGGATTAGGATGGGTTGTTAGAGTTGGTATCAGAGCGGTGGTCGTAGCGAACCAGGTCTTGCATTAGTGTGTCTAACTAGGAGTTGTTAGGATGCATTAATGAGTCTGGACTTCGACCTAGTAGTTGTTAGGTTATATTAATGAGTCTAAACTTGAACCTGGTCTGCTTGTTAAAAGTGTTTACTTACCACCATTTGTCGAAAAATATCTACTTGCCATTTTCAGTCTCGACGTGTCTTATTGCAATTATTGCATAGACGGTGTACAGACAAATCCACATCCCATCACATTAAGTCTTGTCTGACACGTTTCCTTAATTCCCTCCGTAATCTACGGGATCTCCTGTACTATGTATAGGTATTCTATGTAATTAGAATATCATCCGATATCCAAAAATCATTTCATATCGAAAACCCTTTATCTAATCGTACGAAATGGAACTCACCACTAGTTCAAGTCCATCGGATTCCAATATGGAGTTTCACCTAAGCTCCGAAAGCAGCGTCACCAGAATGAATCACCCAGTCATCCATCCCCAATTCATCTGATGTGTTCGTAGTTGACTTTATCAATGGAGACGAGAAGAAGGCGATCCTTTCCTTCCATCAACCGAATTCACCTCTTGGCAAAAAAAAAAAAAAAAAAAAAACCTTAAGCACTTACCGACGAACCAGTTCGAAACACCATCTTCACTCTCATTTCCAGAATATCTCGCAACGATTATATAATCTCTCAAATTCTAAACCTTATCCATCCTCTTGTTCAAACCGCCAATCATCCCGGAATAATAGAAGAAGTCAACGAATTTCGCGCTCGAGTTGTAGCTTTGGAAAATATGGTGCAGAACCTACCAGCTTCAGCAACATCACCGACACCAACAGTACCACCAACAACCCAAGTTTCAACATCACATGCCTCAACATCTCATTTTGTACCTCGAGTATAATCATCGTTCTACGTATCGTTCTATCTACTTTATCTTCGTTCTAAATATCGCTTTACATCGATTATCTTCGCTCGACATGGCGATTATGTAATTTCTAAAGTTTTAGAGATTATGTAATCTAGTATTAACGATAAATCAAATGAGTTTAATATCTTATTGACTCATTAAATCCATGATTACATCTGAAGAAAATATATATGTATGTATATTTTCATAAAGATTGTAATTAAAAATTCTTTCGTACAAACTGTTAATGGTGAAAATATTTTAACGGGTAGGTAATACCCGAGGAATATTTTGATTTCACATTAATAAGTTACACTGTACATTCTTCAAATCTGATTCAACGGTCATTTACTATCCTACTTATATCCACCGATATACGAATCCGTTCACCACAGAATAACCATTTTCATTTAAATTTCATATTTGGATTTTGACCTATCAGAATCCAACAAGTGGCATAATGAAGAAAACATTGGACAAAAATAAAATTTGTTAGAAACAAACGAATTAACTAATTGAAATATTGTTAAGAATCCACGCTAACTGTTCCTAGCTTACTGGTTACATTTTATTTATCGCAATTTAATTATCGCAATTTATATTCTCGCAATTTTATTTATCGTCATTTAATTTCTGTTATTTATTTTACGCACTTTAAAATCGGGACACATGTACACAATACGTCGGATTAATTCCGAGACAATAAGTTGTACACGGGTCATGATACGTATTTATTAATTCGAATATTTGGTATATCCTAACACAATAAGTATACAATACGTTTTGATAAATCCTAAGACAATACGTACACAATACGTCTTAGTTAATTCTAAGACAATACGTCTCTGGGTTGATACAAAGACAATACGTATACAATACGTCGTTGGGAAATTCTAAGATTATATATATATATATATATATATATATATATAAACCAATTATTGGACTATCAACTAAGGACTGCCATTATTGGACAATTAAAATGGATTAAAATATTGATTATAACATATGAAACTAAACAATTCTTCAAGTTTGCCACTTGATTTCATCTTAAACCTCATTTGAATCTTGACGATTCCAATCCATGTTCAAATCTTTCATGATTCTTGAAAACACCTCGATCGAGAGGATGAACCAGCCGCACTTCATCTACGGAAGAAAAGATTGATGCATATAGTTATGCACTTGAAAAACCCTCGAAAACTGAGTAAACGTTTAACACGTAGCTGTACTAATTCCTTTAGTGTTATTATTACCCAAAATAATTTGGTAATCCCTTTCAAAGAAGCAAATTTTGTCACAGCTCCAGCAAGTCAACTCCGACTTTTCATCCGAAACAACCTTATTATAACCTTGATAAATATGCGTACTCTTTATTGTTACTGGGGAACCTTTTATATTCCATCATATTACCATCAGCGTTTAATCATCTAAAAACACAATTCTCCTGAAACCACCTCGGTTTGATAACCGATGACCCAGATCCGTTAACTTTGAAAAGGCTGACGAAGCAGCATATTGTAGATGGTCTTAATGGCCAAAAGTTGATGATAAAGAAGGAAGTGTTAGGAACGCTCTATAGAAAATTTGGTACTAAAAATCGGATTGAGCACACCATGAAGGAGACCAAGGATAAATACAAGGACTAAACCCTATATTCAAAGAATCCAGGTAATTCTAGATCCGATGAAATCTTTAGAGAATATCTTGCTCCAAAGTCATGTTAAAATCTTGCGGAAAATTTTTCTTTATCAACCTTCGAACTTAGAAATTCCAAAATATCATCATAAAATATCTTCGATATTTCTGAGGATATTTTCATAAATATTCTTGTCCGAAATTATCTACCTCTTCATGTTTTCTGTATTTCAATATATTGGAAACTTCTGTAAAATCTAAGTATAAACTATGAATGAATAGTGGAGAAGTGTTGGGAATTGAAGCATGAGTTAGTATAATATAATGGTGCTTGGCCAACATGATTATATTACAGTAAGTCATGCTAAATTTCTAATGGAACGTGATGATGGTTCACAGACCTTGCCCACATCATGTGTCATGTTACATAACTCTTTCATTCTACTTAATCTCTAAGCATATCACGGAAATATCTCCTTGATATTTCTGTTCTTCCGTAATTCCAACAGTTGCTAATAATTTGTGCTAATACATTTTCCTTCTGATTAGAAGATTTCCTTAAATTCCTTGAATTCCGGAAATCCACCATGACTACGTCAAAAGTTAAGACGAATCTCTATTTCTTCATTTCACTATTTTGCGATACCTTCATCCGTACTCTTCGAATAATCGAATTGATTACTCATATTAATCAAAAATGATAAAACTCTATTTATCAACTCATATTCGTTATGAAAACATTTTTATTGTTAGCCATGACGACCTCACTCAAATTTCAGGACGAAATTTCTTTAACGGGTAGGTACTGTCACGACCCGAAAATTTTTGACTAATTTTTAAACCAAACTCTCAATACGATTTAATATTTTTGACACAATAAGAAAAGTCTGTAATGTTGAGTCTCAAAAACCTTGAACTATTCTTATGAATCCATTTGACATTTGATTATTTCCGACGACTCACGATACGATTGCTTGTAAATAGATATGCATATATGTGTGTGTGTGTGTGTGTATAATAATATGAAATATTATTTATTGTAATTGTTATAATTAATTTTGTAAAATAATAAATTTTATTTACAAAGTATCTATAAATAAAGTATATAGAATATATATATAGGATTTCGAAGTTATTTAGTAAACGACGGCAATGCTCAATTGTCATTTGGTTGATAGTTAACGAGTTAAAAATGAACTTATGTGATTTTAAAATAAACGATGATCCGAAGATGAGTTCTATAAATTTTAGGCTTACTAAAATTGTATTTAGGATCTAGTTATTTAATTTTAGCATTTTTTTTATATTTTACCCAGGATCAAACGCGGACAACTGAGTTAATTTTTTTTAATTAATGACCAAATTTTAGACTATAATTGCTAAAATAAATAAAGATAATTACTGTAAAATTTGAGATTTTTTCGAAACATTTTTATCCGCCGCTGAATTAACAACGGAGAGCGATTAAGCACTCCGTGAAAATTGTCATTAGAAAATATCTAAATTTAATGGCTGCAAGCCATGTAAACACGTTTTCATTCTTCTTTTGAATATTAAATGTTAATATATTATTATATTGATTGTTAGATTAGTGTTATAGTAAATAAATCCGTGATTTTGGGAATGATATTTTAAAGATCACTGTATTTGATTAAAGGTAATTTTTTTTTTCTATATTTATATATCATAAACTTTCATATATGATACACTTACAAAAATCCTAGGCATACTAGCTCATCACCACTACCAAAACCCACCCTCCACCGTATTCATCACCTTCCACTACACCACGAACCCATTGAAATTTCTACTTCTATAATTGTTGAAACTACTACCTTATGTTCTATCTTTTGTCTCGATCGTGAACACCATCACCTTTACGGCTGCAATCTATCCTCTTATGTTTTGGTTGAAATCCATGAACCTTACCCCCATCGTGAACCCGCCATCGAACCTATTCATGATCAACTTCGGTTCGAAACAAACCCACAAAACCTTTACTCGATCACGGGTTCACGTTCTATAATGGAAAACCCACTTGTTGATGTTGAACCAAACACCATCTCCACCACTTCAAACACCACTTGAAAACCGTCTCAACCATCCTCGTTTTTCTTTTCTTTCTTCCCTGCTAATACTGCGTTTTATGAGCCTAAACCCAGAAACAAAGAATTCATTTCATTATTGTTGATCGTTCTTGTTGCGAGTAAACCCAACCCAAAACGTACCCCATAAACCACCATATTCAACTAATCACGGTTTGTTTCTACTTCTATTTTTATTCGAACACCCAATGCTGTAAACCTACTGCTATGTATGTTAACCACTTCTACTTCAGTTTCAACATAACAACAACCAAACCAACCGCCAACCCCCTCTATGTTTTACATCTTCTTTCTGTTTCTTTCAGATTTGACGAACACACAACCATCTGTCTTCTTTTTCCTGTTTAGTTGACACCGCTACAGCCGAACCTACTTACTATTACAGCTGTAGAAACCACCATCATCGTCACTATCTGCTACTACAGCAGCTATCTTGCTAATTCTGTCGACTGCAACTGTTGTTGCTTCCTTCTGTTAGTTTTTATATTGGACAACATGATTAATGAAAATGTTTTAGTGGATGACTTATAAGACAAACCGAAGACCCCACCCACTATTATTTTTTGACCTAATTATTGTGCAAAGGCTATACATATTAACGTTTGGTCTTGAATGAATTGGCGGGCTGCTGAAGGGCAGTAATTGGGGCTTCAACGTTTGTCTTGATTTATAGGGCCGTAAACCTTTTGTTTTATTGGGCTTTATCTGGACCGATAACTAAACTGTTATTGGACTAAATACGTGGGCTACTAAATTGCTATGATTGGGCCGAAGTTTAGTATTGCTGTTGAGCCATATTACATTCTTTATTGGACTTGAATATCGGGCTTCTTGCTTGGACTAAATGAACCGAGACCCAAGAAATAAAAGGAGGACGTACTAGAATTTGGTTGAATCATTTATATACAGGAAAGGATAAAAGGATGTTAAGATGATGAAGTATGTTGGCGTTTCCAAATGATGAAAATGGTGTTATGATGATCATGATATGTAGATTAAGATACTATTATGATTATGATGATCATATGTTAATTTATAATGATGATGAGGATACGAAGAAGATGATGAACAGTGTTAATGGTGATGATAGATTACACTTTGATGATGATAATTACGGGTGAACGATGATGTTGTACGTGCATAATTGATGATGATGTCGAACGAGATTATGTTAATGAAGGTGATTAGGGTAATAATGATAATGCAATGTTAAAGATGATGATCTGTTTTTCTTTCTGTCGAAGCCTAGCAATCCCACAGTTTCCTTCTTTTTATTTTAGGTATAATATTACAAAGTATATATTTTAATATGATGATTATCATTATCCTTATTTAATTATTATTATTATTATTATTATTATTATTATTATTATTATTATTATTATTATTATTATTATTACTATTATTATTATTATTATGAATATTATTAAGTAATATAAATGTAAGAATTAAAGATTTTGGATAGTATTATTATTATTATTATTATTATTATTATTATTATTTTTAACATTATTATTATTATTATTATTATTATTATTTTTATTATTATTATTATTATTATTATTACTATTGAAATTATTTTAACAAAAATTTAACATATTGACATGAATGATTTACCTTTTAAATTTACATTAATAATATATATTAATTAATTACTTTAAATATTGAAAACAAATATATAATAAGTTAAATATTAATATAACATATATCTATATATAATAACATTTGAAATAACGAATATATTGGTAAAAATAATATTAATAATAATAATAATAATAATATATTATATAAAAAAACTTGTTTAATTGTTATTATATGTATTAATATATATGACTGATATAGGTTCGTGAATCCGAGGCCAACCCTGCATTGTTCAGTTGTTCAATATAGTCATATGTATTTTTACTATAAAATACATTGGGTGAGTCTCATTTGCTCCATTTTAAATTGCTTTTGCAATATATATTTTTGGGCTGAGAATACATGCGCTGTTTTATAAATGTTTTACGAAATAGGCACAAGTACTAAAACTAATTCTATGTGGGTTTAAACCAGAAATATACCCTTAGCTTGGTAATATTAAACTACTTGTCTATGTACGGTAGGCGCGAATCCTAAAGATAGATCTATTGGGCCTGACAAACCCCATCCTAACTATGGGATGCTTTAGTACTTCGAGGTTATTTTAAACACACTGGATCTGGTGTACTTCAGAGGGTAAAACATGAACGTTAAGGCTTGTTACCGGGTGCCTACAACTTATAGAATACTTTTATACACTTGCGAGTGTACATATATTTATAAACGGAAATCTTGTGGTCTATTAACATATTGAAATGATTATTACGATAAACCTATGAACTCACCAACCTTTTGGTTGACACTTTAAAGCATGTTTATTCTCAGGTACGAATTAAGTCTTCTGCTGTGCATTTGCTCATTTTAAGGACATTACTTGGAGTCGATCATCGCAATGGGACCAAATGTTGATGACTTCGTCCAGGAGGATTAGGACGGGTTGTTAGACCTTTTGATCTCGAATTCTTTAGTGGGGCTACCGTTGATTAATATGGAAGTGCGGGCTGAATGCAAACACATACTAATCCATGATCTCCATGTCGATCCAAATCCCAATAAATCAAGCATTCGATCCAAAAAGTCCCATCGAACCGTGTCATAAGCCTTCTCAAAATCTATCTTAAAAATCATCAACTTCTTCTTTATCCGCTTATACAAACCAATAGATTCGTTAAGAATGAGAGGTCCATCTAAAATTTGAAGACCCGCAATAAAAGCTGACTGTTCATTACTAATCACTTTGTCAATAACATTCCTCATTCTAGTCGCCAACACCTTAGCAATCACCTTGTAAATCACGCCAATAAGGGAAATAGGACGATATTCCTTAATAAAATTGGGATTCAACACCTTAGGAATCAAAGTAATAAAAGCCGAACCAGCACCTCTAGGCAACATTTTATTTGCGAAAGCTTCTTTGACCGTGGCCACCAACTCTGACTTGATGATATCCCAAAAAAATTTTATGAACGCAAAATTAAATCCATCAGGTCCAGGAGCTTTGTTACTACCACATGCCCAAACCGCTGTTTTGATCTCTTCCTTAGAGATGTTTTCTTCCATTTTAACTCGATCTTCTTCCATGATAATATTGCTTGGAGTATAATCCAACACCAAATTTCGAGCAGTAGGCGCAGCAAATTTGCTCCTGAAAAAAATCAAAAAGCTTATTTTCAATGTTTATAGGATTAGTAGTCCAAGTACCATTGATGGATATCCCTTTAATCGACTGAGCGTTTCTTCTATTCTTAAGAATACAATGGAAGAAACTCGAGTTTTCGTCCCCTTCTACATCCCATTTAATTCGAGCTTTTTGCATCGTGTCCATATCGTCAATTTTTTGAAGTTTTTCCAGTTATTGAAACTTGTTTAGTCTACCTTGAATTTCGGCATCAGTGGCTACATTGGCTTCAATTCTGGACTCAACCAAATTAACCTGGTCCATTAAAATAAAGGGTAATGTGTTGTATGACAAAATAGAGGTGATGTACAAATTATTTTTCAATTTTTCTTTATAAGTTTATCTATAATTGATTTTCTGATATAAAATGTAACCTTGTACATAGAGTTGTAGAATTAGTATTATAGATAAATACCTTAATTTAATTTCTTTGAAATATGTTATTATACTAAAGTAAATATTATATATCATATAAAAATCTGTTAAATTATTGATTAATTAAATTTCAATATTTAAATTGAAGCTCATAACCCCCCCCCCCCACACACATATATATATATATACATACATATATATATACATATGTATATATATACATATACATATATATATATATATACATATATATATATATACATATATATATATATATATACATATATATATATATATATATATATATGGAGTATATTAAGCGTAGGTCCGAAGGGAGAATAAAGTGGTCAACCGCTTAGGATCCAGGAATTTCAGAGGTCCAATTTATATTTATATGAAAAGTCCCGTTCATATCGAATATAAACGTTTCATATTAATTGATATCGTTGCGAGGTTTTGACCTCTATATGAGGCGTTTTTCAAAGACTGCATTCGATTTTTAAAACAAACCATAACCTTTATTTTATCGATAAAGGTTTAAAAAGTATTACGTAGATTATCAAGTAATGATAATAAAAAATATAGCGTTTACACATGACCATTACATAATGGTTCACAATAATATTTTACAACAATTTATTTTTCGAATGCAGTTTTCAAACAATATTATACAAGCATGCTGACTCCAAGTCTTGTCCTTAATTAGCATGCAACAACGGAAGCTCTTTGTAGTGACCCGAACTTTTCCATGTTTATATATATTAATTGAGATTGATATTTACACGATTAAATATTTCCAACATGTTAAGCAATCAAACTTGTTAAGACTTGATTAATTGAAATATGTTTCATATAGACAATTGACCACCCAAGTTGACCGGTGATTCACGAACGTTAAAACTTGTAAAAACTATATGATGACATATATATGGATATATATATATATATATATATAGTTAACATGATACTATGATAAGTAAACATATCATTAAGTATATTAACAATGAACTACATATGTAAAAACAAGACTACTAACTTAATGATTTTTAAACGAGACATATATGTAACGATTATCGTTGTAAAGACATTTAATGTATATATATATATATATATCATATTAAGAGATATTCACACATGATAATATCATGATAATATAATAATTTAAAATCTCATTTGATATTATAAACATTGGGTTAACAACATTTAACAAGATCGTTAACCTAAAGGTTTCAAAACAACACTTACATGTAACGACTAACGATGACTTAACGACTCAGTTAAAATGTATATACATGTAGTGTTTTAATATGTATTTATAAACTTTTGAAAGACTTCAATACACTTATCAAAATACTTCTACTTAACAAAAATTCTTACAATTACATCCTCGTTCAATTTCATCAACAATTCTATTCGTATGCACCCTCATTCGTACTCGTACAATACACAGCTTTTAGATGTATGTACTATTGGTATATACACTCCAATGATCAGCTCTTAGCAGCCCATGTGAGTCACCTAACACATGTGGGAACCATCATTTGGCAACTAGCATGAAATATCTCATAAAATTACAAAAATATGAGTAATCATTCATGACTTATTTACATGAAAACAAAATTACATATCCTTTATATCTAATCCATACACCAACGACCAAAAACACCTACAAACACTTTCATTCTTCAATTTTCTTCATCTAATTGATCTCTCTCAAGTTCTATCTTCAAGTTCTAAGTGTTCTTCATATATTCTACAAGTTCTAGTTACATAAAATCAAGAATACTTTCAAGTTTGCTAGCTTACTTCCAATCTTGTAAGGTGATCATCCAACCTCAAGAAATCTTTGTTTCTTACAGTAGGTTATCATTCTAATACAAGGTAATAATCATATTCAAACTTTGGTTCAATTTCTATAACTATAACAATCTTATTTCAAGTGATGATCTTACTTGAACTTGTTTTCGTGTCATGATTCTGCTTCAAGAACTTCGAGCCATCCAAGGATCCGTTGAAGCTAGATCCATTTTTCTCTTTTCCAGTAGGTTTATCCAAGGAACTTAAGGTAGTAATGATGTTCATAACATCATTCGATTCATACATATAAAGCTATCTTATTCGAAGGTTTAAACTTGTAATCACTAGAACATAGTTTAGTTAATTCTAAACTTGTTCGCAAACAAAAGTTAATCCTTCTAACTTGACTTTTAAAATCAAATAAACACATGTTATATATCTATATGATATGCTAACTTAATGATTTAAAACCTGGAAACACGAAAAACACCGTAAAACCGGATTTACGCCGTCGTAGTAACACCGCGGGCTGTTTTGGGTTAGTTAATTAAAAACTATGATAAACTTTGATTTAAAAGTTGTTATTCTGAGAAAATGATTTTTATTATGAATATGAAACTATATTCAAAAATTATGGTTAAACTCAAAGTGGAAGTATGTTTTCTAAAATGGTCATCTAGACGTCGTTCTTTCGACTGAAATGACTACCTTTACAAAAACGACTTGTAACTTATTTTTCTGACTATAAACCTATACTTTTTATGTTTAGATTCACAAAATAGAGTTCAATATGAAACCATATCAATTTGATTCACTCAAAACGGATTTAAAATGAAGAAGTTATGGGTAAAACAAGATTGGATAATTTTTCAAATTTTAGCTACGTGAAAATTGGTAACAAATCTATTCCAACCATAACTTAATCAACTTGTATTGTATATTATGTAATCTTGAGATACCATAGACACGTATACAATGTTTCGACCTATCATGTTGACACATCTGTATATATTTCGGAACAACCATAGACACTCTATATGTGAATGTTGGAGTTAGCTATACAGGGTTGAGGTTGATTCCAAAATATATATAGTTTGAGTTGTGATCAATACTGAGATATGTATACACTGGGTCGTGGATTGATTCAAGATAATATTTATCGATTTATTTCTGTACATCTAACTGTGGACAACTAGTTGTAGGTTACTAACGAGGACAGCTGATTTAATAAACTTAAAACATCAAAATATATTAAAAGTGTTGTAAATATATTTTGAACATACTTTGATATATATGTATATATTGTTATAGGTTCGTGAATCAACCAGTGGCCAAGTCTTACTTCCCGACGAAGTAAAAATATGTGAAAGTGAGTTATAGTCCCACTTTTAAAATCTAATATTTTTGGGATGAGAATACATGCAGGTTTTATAAATGATTTACAAAATAGACACAAGTACGTGAAACTACATTCTATGGTTGAATTATCGAAATCGAATATGCCCCTTTTTATTAAGTCTGGTAATCTAAGAATTAGGGAACAAACACCCTAATTGACGCGAATCCTAAAGATAGATCTATTGGGCCTAACAAACCCCATCCAAAGTACCAGATGCTTTAGTACTTCGAAATTTATATCATATCCGAAGGGTGTCCCGGAATGATGGGGATATTCTTATATATGTATCTTGTTAATGTCGGTTACCAGGTGTTCACCATATGAATGATTTTTATCTCTATGTATGGGATGTGTATTGAAATATGAAATCTTGTGGTCTATTATTATGATTTGATATATATAGGTTAAACCTATAACTCACCAACATTTTTGTTGACGTTTTAAGCATGTTTATTCTCAGGTGATTATTAAGAGCTTCCGCTGTCGCATACTTAAATAAGGACGAGATTTGGAGTCCATGCTTGTATGATATTGTGTAAAAACTGCATTCAAGAAACTTATTTTGTTGTAACATATTTGTATTGTAAACCATTATGTAATGGTCGTGTGTAAACATGATATTTTAGATTATCATTATTTGATAATCTACGTAAAGCTTTTTAAACCTTTATTGATGAAATAAAGGTTATGGTTTGTTTTAAAATGAATGCAGTCTTTGAAAAACGTCTCATATAGAGGTCAAAACCTCGCAACGAAATCAATTAATATGGAACGTTTTTAATCAATAAGAACGGGACATTTCAGTTGGTATCCGAGCGTTGGTCTTAGAGAACCAGAATTTTGCATTAGTGTGTCTTATCGAGTTTGTTAGGATGCATTAGTGAGTCTGGACTTCGACCGTGTTTACTTGAAAAATGATTGCTTAACAAATTTTGTTGGAAACTATATATTTTTAACATGTGAATATTATGTGATATATTAATCTCTTAACGCGTTTGATATTATGTGATAGATGTCTACCTCTAGAACAAGTCCCATTGACTCACCTAATAATAATGAAGAGTCAAATGTAAATTGGAATGATTCGTGGACTGATTCACAAGTTCCCGAAGAGGAACCGGAAGAAGAGTCGGAACCGGAAGAAGAATCGGAACCGGAAGAAGAATCGGAACCGGATGAAGAAATAGAACCGGTGGGGGAAATAATAAAACGGTTAAGTAAAAGAAAATCCTCAACCAACCGACCAAGGTTAATTATGGTCAATGGTGTTTCCGCCAAGGAAGCAAAATATTGGGAGGATTACCAATTCTCCGATGAATCGGATTCCGACGAGAATTCCAATGATGTTATAGAAATTACCCCAACTGAATTTAAAAAGGCAAAAGAAAATAATAAGGGAAAGGGCATAAAAATAGAGAAATCTAATTCCAACCCCGATGAACTTTATATGTATCGTCAACCCCCGAAGTCCTTAAGTTGTAACAATGACCCGGTGTCATAACCCGTCCTTAACCGTAAGAACGTGTTAGATAACGTATGATTTCATTGCGAGGTATTGACCTCTATATGCGACATTTTTAAAAGAAAAACTGCATATATTATACATTACAAACCATGATTCTTATTTTTGATACAAGCTTTGGACAAAATAAAGATGATTATCGTTTAGCGATAATCTTCGACTTACAAACTTTACAAATGATGATAACAACACGATTTCTAGCATATTTTACAACACAAGTTCTTGGATATGCAGTCTTATTTTTGACACAAATATGCGTACGCAATATCCTGCTCAAATTCAACATAATGCAGCGGAAGCTTTTAGAAATCACCTGAGAATAGACATGTTTTAAAAGGTCAACATAAAGTTGGTGAGATATAGGTTTAGTGCCGGCAGCAATATATATATAGACCACAAGATTTCGTATATAAACAGTTTAATAAAAATATTCTAAGTGGTTGAGCACTTGGTAACCATACTTAACAATTAATCACGTCGCATATTCCCTTTAATATGAAATCTTACTACACTGTACCAAGTGTAGTCACGAAACGAAGTACTGTGCAACCGTTGAATACTGGTCGTCCAGTCCGGTTGGGGTTGTCAGGCCCGATAGATCTATCAACAGGATTCGCGTTTACAATACCGCTGTAAATATTAGTTACCAAGCTACAGGGAAGTATGCCAGTGGTACAACTCAACGTAGAATATATTTTTCAGTTACTTGTGTCCATATTGTAAAACATAAAATACATGTATTCTCATCCCGAAATATTTAGAGTTTAAAAGTGGGACTATATACTCACTTTCGTCTTGAAGATATATATATATAATTTGACTTGGTCTTCGGTTGATATCACGAACCTATCCATATATAATATATCAATACCTTTTCTTTTTAAACAAACGTCACATATATATACTTGTTATACTTTTAATACTTTGAATAATTCCTTAGTCCGTAGTTAGCAGTTCGTTGTTAGTAATTCAATTTTAATGGTTCATTTTTAGATGTTTAATATACCCGCAATGAAATAAATAAAACCCCCAACGAAATAAATAAAACCCCATCGTATATGTATTGGTCGAGATTAATCTTGACCCACGGTACCGGTGTTGTCAAATGACGTGTTGCGTACAATCATGGGATCTTATGATTAATCTTCTCGTGTTGTTTACGGGTGATCCTGAACCATATAAAATTGAATTATATAAAATATCATGTTATCTTAGAAAGATGTGATTTTATTTAATTTTTCCCAATTAATCCCGAAGTTAAACAAGTCTTGGATAACCAATTTTGTTTCGGTCATAGTTTCTTCGTTACAAATCCGTTTTCGTTGATTCAACTTGCCATCTCCTTGGATCGAGTCCCTCTTTAAGACTATGAACTGAAAATACCTTGGTTTGTATTCAAAATCACACGGCATAGGTGAAACTTTAGTGAAACTTATGAAGTTAAACATTTTCCTTTATGTAAACAACTTTAAATGATTATTTTTCTAAAAATACTTATACTTTGAATTAAATCATGGAATTTTTATGTGTTATCATATCCATAGTAAAAATCATTTTTCCAGAACATAAACCTCCAATTCAAAGTTTAAGATAGTTTTTAATTATCCAACCCAAAACAGTCCCCGGTGGCACTCCGACGTCGTAAAAACAGTTTTTAAGATAATCTTTGAAAAACCAAGTTATACCTTGTTAAATTAGCATATATTTAAGTTATATTACAGGTCTTGGAGTATTTTAAAAGTTAAGTTAGAAGGATCTATTTAGTTTTCAAACAAGTTTGAAAACATTCAAACTATGTTCTTGTTGTTAAAATTTTATACCACAAAATAAGATAGCTATATATATATGAATCGAATAAGATTATGAACATAGATTCTACCTCAAATTCCTTGGACAAGGTTGCTGTAAAAGAGGAGTAAGAACCTAGAACCAAAAGGGTGATGGAAGTGGATGAAAGATTGGAAGTAAGTTGGTGTTCTTGGAAGGTTTTCTTGAAGTATTTTTGTAAGGGTTTTCTTATGATGATTAAGTGATGTTTTGAAGCTAAAAACTTATGAGGACCTTGAAGAACACTTGAAGGTTGAAGATAAGAGAGTTTAGAAGATCATTTAACTTGAAATAAAATTGTTATGAAAGTGTGCATATGTGTATATAGGCGTATATATGTATATGTATATATAGACTTTATTTTTTTGATTTTTAGCTCAAAAGTCCTCATATATGATCCCACATATATTGACTAATCAAAGGCTGCTAAGATCATATAATTGAAGTCTAATAATTGGTATTTTTCAATAGTAAAACTTCTAGAAACTGCGTATTTATACGGGTACATATACCCTAAGTATACGTATAGAAATCTTGTGAAAACGGAACGAGGATTCAAATATAGCTATCTTTTGTGAATATACTTATATGGTTTTATGTATTTAAGTCCTTAAAAATGATTAAATACATTACTTATACGATATATGTATAAACATTATATGTCATAAGTATTTAAGTCAAATAACGTTACGTATGGTTATCGTTTTGAAAACTTAAGTTAGTAGTTTCAAAATATACTTATAACTTATTGTTATTAATACAAAATGAGGTATTAAAACATCCTTAAATCATGTTAAACATGTATATATACATATATATATACAAACGTATAATTATCATATATTGTATAGTTCGTGATATCATCGGTCAAACTAGACGGTCAAACGTTGTGTAAATCTCTTTTCGAAAAACATAAGTCTCGACAATTTGGATTGCTTATCATGTTGGTAAGGTTTAATTTATGTAAATATTAATCTTATAAGTATAGAATGATCGAAAAAGTGCGGGTCGTTACATTACCTCCCCGTTAAATAAATTTCGTCCCGAAATTTTAAAATTGTACCTATTTTGCGTCATCGAGAAACAAGTGTGGATACTTTTGTTTCATCTGATCCTCTCGTTCCCAAGTAAACTCGGGACCTCTTCTAGCATTCCAACGAACCTTAACAATCGGTATGTTGCTCTGTTTGAGCTGTTTAACTTCACGGTCCATGATTTCGATTGGTTCTTCGACGAATTGTAGTTTCTCGTCGATATGGATTTCTTCAAGAGAAATAGTGAGGTCTTCCTTTGCAAGACACTTCTTAAGGTTTGAGACGTGAAAGGTATTATGTACCCCGGCGAGTTGTTGCAGTAACTCAAGTCGATAAGCTACCGGTCCAATGCGTTCAATAATCTTGAACGGGCCTACATATCTTGGGTTCAGCTTACCCCTTTTGCCGAAATGTATTACACCTTTCCAAGGTGACACCTTTAACATAACCATGTCCCCGACCTGAAACTCTAATGGTTTCCTTCGGACATCGGCGTAGCTCTTTTGGCGACTACGGGCTGTTTTCAATCTCTCCTTGATTTGTACTATCTTCTCAGTCGTTTCGTGTATGATCTCGGGACCAGTTAATTGTCGATCTCCTACTTCATTCCAACAGATAGGAGATCTACACTTCCTTCCATACAATGCTTCGAATGGCGCAGCTCCAATGCTCGCATGATAACTATTATTATACGAGAATTTTGCTAACGGTAAATACTTATCCCATCCGTTTCCAAAATCGATCACACATGCCCTGAGCATATCTTCAAGAGTCTGAATTGTTCTTTCACTCTACCCGTCCGTTTGCGGATGATATGCAGTACTCATATCTAAACGAGTTCCTAGTGCCTCCTGTAGTGCTTTCCAGAACTTTGAGGTAAATCTACTATCACGATCAGATATAATGGAAATAGGTATTCCATGCCTTGAAACAACTTCCTTTATATACAATCGTAATAGTTTCTCCATTCTATCCGTTTCCTTTATAGGCAAGAAATGTGCAGACTTGGTGAGACGATCAACAATCACCCAAATGGTGTCGTAACCCCAGGCAGTCTTTGGTAACTTCGTGATGAAATCCATGGTAATACCATCCCATTTCCATTCTGGGATTTCTGGTTGTTGAAGTAACCCTGACGGCTTTTGGTGTTCTGCTTTGACCTTGGAACAAGTTAAACACTCCCCAACATATGTTGCTACGTCTGTCTTTAAATTAGGCCACCAATAACATGTCTTAAGATCTTGATACATCTTTCCAACTCCAGGATGTATCGAGTATCTTGTCTTATGTGCCTCATTCAATATCAACTTCCTTAATCCACCCAACTTCGGTACCCAAATACGATTTGCAAAATATCGAATTCCGTCTTCCCGTATAACGAGTTGCTTCTCATACTTCTTCATTATTTCATTTCTTATGTTTTCTTTATTGAGTGCTTCTTGTTGAACTTCTTTGATTTGTGAGTTGAGATTCATGCGAATTTTTATGTTCATTGCTCGAACTCGGATTGGTTCTCGTTCCTTTCTGCTTAGAGCATCGGCCACTACGTTCGCTTTCCCGGGATGATAACGAATTTCACAATCATAGTCATTTATTAACTCGACCCACCTACGTTGCCTCATGTTCAACTGTTTCTGATCAAAAATATGTTGAAGGCTTTTATGATCAGTAAACATAGTGCATTTAACCCCATACAAGTAGTGTCTCCATATCTTCAATGCAAACACGACTGCTCCCAGTTCTAGATCATGCGTCGTATAATTCCGCTCGTGAATCTTTAATTGTCGGGATGCGTATGCAATAACTTTCTTCCGTTGCATAAGAACGCAACCAAAACCTTGTCGCGAAGCGTCACAATATATTTCAAAATCATCGTTCCCTTCTGGTAACGATAAAATAGGCGCCGTAGTTAACTTCTTCTTTAGTAATTGAAATGCACTCTCCTGCTCAGAAGTCCATTCATATTTCTTCCCTTTTTGTGTTAATGCTATCAACGGCTTAGCTATTCGGGAAAAATCTTGAATAAACCTTCTATAATAACCGGCTAAACCCAAAAATTGGCGTATCTGCATTGCTGTCTTAGGAGTCTCCCATTTTTCAATGGCTTCAATTTTTGCTGGATCAACCTGAATTCCTTTGCTACTAACAACGTGGCCAAGAAATTGCACTTCTTTCAACCAGAAAGCACATTTAGAAAATTTAGCATATAGCTGTTCTTTTCTTAACAACTCTAATATTAAACTTAAATGCTGCTCATGCTCTTGCTCACTCTTGGAATAGATAAGAATGTCATCAATGAAAACAATAACAAACTTATCTAAATATGGACTACAAACTCGATTCATGAGGTCCATGAATACAGCTGGCGCATTCGTCAATCCAAACGGCATGACAAAAAATTCGTAATGACCGTAACGTGTCCGAAAAGCAGTTTTCGGTATATCTTCTTCTTTGACACGTAATTGATGATAACCCGATCTTAGGTCGATTTTCGAATAAACACATGATCCTTGGAGTTGATCAAATAAGTCGTCAATTCTCGGTAGTGGATACCGATTCTTGATAGTTAACTTATTTAATTCACGATAATCTATACACATTCGGAAAGATCCGTCTTTCTTCTTGACGAATAAAATTGGAGCTCCCCACGGTGAAGTACTTGGTCGTATGAATCCACGATCCAGTAATTCTTTTAACTGACTCTGAAGTTCTTTTAACTCGGACGGTGCAAGTCTATATGGAGCACGAGCCACTGGTGCAGCTCCTGGTACTAAATCTATTTGAAATTCTACAGATCTAAATGGAGGTAATCCCGGCAACTCTTCCGGAAAGACTTCAGGAAAATCTCTTGCCACAGGCACGTCATTGATGCTCTTCACTTTTTCCTTTGTTTCGACTTTATTAACATGTGCTAAGATAGCATAGCACCCTTTCTTCAAGCACTTTTGAGCTTTCAAATAACTAATGAGTTTTAGCTTTGAGTTACCCTTCTCTCCATAAATCATTACTGGCGTTTTATCCTTACGAGGAATGCGAATTGCCTTCTTGGCGCACACAACTTCAGCTCCTATTTTGGACATCCAGTCCATGCCAACTATTACGTCAAAACTTCCTAATTCTACGGGTATCAAGTCAATTTTAAACGTTTCTCCGGCTAAATTTATTTTACAATCACGGCAAATTTTATCGGCTTTAATTAGTTTACCATTAGCTAACTCAATCATGTACTTAGCATCTAGAGATAATGATGAACAATTCAATTTAGCGTAAAAGCCTCTACTCACGTAACTTCTATCGGCACCAGTATCAAATATAATAGATGCGGATAAGTTATTAATGGTAAACGTACCCGTAACAAGCTCCGGGTCTTCACACGCCTCTCTAGCATTAATAACAAATGCTCTCCCACGTGCAGGTCCGATATTCTTCTCTGGATTCGGGCACTGGCTCTTATAGTGACCTTGTTTTCCACACCCAAAACAAGTAATGGTAGCCAAAGCAGTTCTATTTGCATTGGTGGCAGGAGTCTTGGTACCATTTGTATTTGTAACGAGAGCCCTACAATCTTCAGCAAGATGACCCTTTCGATTACATTTTTTGCATACCACATTACAGTAACCAGAGTGATGTTTGTGGCATCTGTTGCATAAAGGATTTTGTCCTTTATAACCAAAGCTTAAACCACTACCCGCACCTTGCGTGTTTTCTTGTTTCTTAAAAGATTGCTGTTGGTTACCTCGATCATAATTTTCATTCCACTTTCTTTTGTTACCTGATACCTTCACATCAGTATTGGATACTTTCTTATCCATGATGACCTGATCCATTAGCTCGTTTGCCATAGTTATAGCTTCATGAATTGTCTTAGGTTTCGATGCTGTAACATTTGCCTTGACCTTTTTGGGCAAACCATCTTTGTACATTTCAATCTTCCGTTCTTCGGTTGGGACCAATTCAGGACATAGCAAAACTAATTCCATGAATCGCTGATTGTAGTTGGTGATTTCAGTACCAATAACCTTCAGACTTCGTAACTCATCTTCCAACTTCCTAACCTCGTTCCTTGGACAATATTCGTTGATTAACATTGTTTTGAATTCTTCCCACGGAGTATCATAAGCTACATCTCCTCCTACAGCCTTCACATAATTTTTCCACCACGTGAGTGCACTATCTTGTAAAGTGCACGATGCATACTTGGTCATGTCCTTTTCAACACAACCACTGATTTTAAACACAGTCTCCATCTTTTCTATCCACCGGGTTAAACCGATTGGTCCTTCTGTTCCACTGAATGATGAGGGCTTGCAAGCTTGAAAAGTTTTGTAAGTGCACCCCACATGAGGATTTGGGTTAACTGCAGCACCTCTTGCAGCCTCGACCCATAACATTCTGTCGTTCACTCGCTGATTGATGAGTTCCTGGATTTCTTGTTCCGTCATTCGGTTCAATCGCGCCATATTCTTCTATAAGAATGAAAAGAAAATAATTATTCACATGGAATATTATAGATGTAGTGTATATTTACAGTACATTATAGCTTATTAATAATATGAACCAGGTATTATTATAAAAGCCTTTTCTTCTTATTAGCGTTTTATAATTATATCTAGGGTAGTACCTACCCGTTAATGTCCATACTTAATAGCTTAGTACAGAATCAATTACTACCATCTAAATAATACTTAACCATGGAAAATTATTGCATTTCACACTTCACTATTTTACATATGCTTATCTTACATCGAACATTAAGCAAACCACACTAATAATATTATACAAAACATTATATGATCCCATGGTTTAATACGGCAGCGCATCGTTTGGTCTATTTTCTAGGACGTTTAGGTTCAAAGAATCGCTTAACGCTTATCCTGGCTGTCTGCCTATATTTTGGCTGTGGGACTGAAGAACTGGATGCCGGCATAGAACGAATAGGAATAGCGGGAATAGGGGTGGTAGTGTCTAGTGGAGTTGGTGCCACATCATCCTTATTAAACTCAGGATTTGAATTTTCTAATTCATTAGCCTTTCGTTTCTTTCCTAGTTCGAACTCTTCTTTTGTAATTTCCTGTATTTCTTCCTCAGGTTCACTTTCCTCCTCGGGTTCACTTTCCTCCTCGGTTCTCTATAGTCGGTTCATTCGGAATTTGTGAGTCTTCCCCAAAGATATTATTTTCGTCATCGGATAGGTTAATGACTGGAACACCATCTGAAGATTCTGGTTCGGAGTCGCTGAATGTGATAACAAGTTTTGAGCCCGACATCTATCACACAACAACTAACCCATTAGTACTACATAATATTTACATATAAATTTTAACCAACAATGATAAGCAATGGTTTTTAAATCAGACCCGGTCAAAGTCCAGACTTACTAATGTATCCTAACGACTTATCAGTTAGACACACTAATGCAAACCTGGTTCGCTAAGACCACCGCTCTGATACCACATGTCATAACCCGTCCTTAACCGTAAGAACGTGTTAGATAACGTATGATTTCATTGCGAGGTATTGACCTCTATATGCGACATTTTTAAAAGAAAAACTGCATATATTATACATTACAAACCATGATTCTTATTTTTGATACAAGCTTTGGACGAAATAAAGATGATTATCGTTTAGCGATAATCTTCGACTTACAAACTTTACAAATGATGATAACAACACGATTTCTAGCATATTTTACAACACAAGTTCTTGGATATGCAGTCTTATTTTTGACACAAATATGCGTACGCAAGATCCTGCTCAAATTCAACATAATGCAGCGGAAGCTTTTAGAAATCACCTGAGAATAGACATGTTTTAAAAGGTCAACATAAAGTTGGTGAGATATAGGTTTAGTGCCGGCAGCAATATATATATAGACCACAAGATTTCGTATATAAACAGTTTAATAAAAATATTCTAAGTGGTTGAGCACTTGGTAACCATACTTAACAATTAATCACGTCGCATATTCCCTTTAATATGAAATCTTACTACACTGTACCAAGTGTAGTCACGAAACGAAGTACTGTGCAACCGTTGAATACTGGTCGTCCAGTCCGGTTGGGGTTGTCAGGCCCGATAGATCTATCAACAGGATTCGCGTTTACAATACCGCTGTAAATATTAGTTACCAAGCTACAGGGAAGTATGCCAGTGGTACAACTCAACGTAGAATATATTTTTCAGTTACTTGTGTCCATATTGTAAAACATAAAATACATGTATTCTCATCCCGAAATATTTAGAGTTTAAAAGTGGGACTATATACTCACTTTCGTCTTGAAGATATATATATATAATTTGACTTGGTCTTCGGTTGATATCACCAACCTATCCATATATAATATATCAATACCTTTTCTTTTTAAACAAACGTCACATATATATACTTGTTATACTTTTAATACTTTGAATAATTCCTTAGTCCGTAGTTAGCAGTTCGTTGTTAGTAATTCAATTTTAATGGTTCATTTTTAGATGTTTAATATACCCGCAATGAAATAAATAAAACCCCCAACGAAATAAATAAAACCCCATCGTATATGTATTGGTCGAGATTAATCTTGACCCACGGTACCGGTGTTGTCAAATGACGTGTTGCGTACAATCATGGGATCTTATGATTAATCTTCTCGTGTTGTTTACGGGTGATCCTGAACCATATAAAATTGAATTATATAAAATATCATGTTATCTTAGAAAGATGTGATTTTATTTAATTTTTCCCAATTAATCCCGAAGTTAAACAAGTCTTGGATAACCAATTTTGTTTCGGTCATAGTTTCTTCGTTACAAATCCGTTTTCGTTGATTCAACTTGCCATCTCCTTGGATCGAGTCCCTCTTTAAGACTATGAACTGAAAATACCTTGGTTTGTATTCAAAATCACACGGCATAGGTGAAACTTTACTGAAACTTATGAAGTTAAACATTTTCCTTTATGTAAACAACCTTAAATGATTATTTTTCTAAAAATACTTATACTTTGAATTAAATCATGGAATTTTTATGTGTTATCATATCCATAGTAAAAATCATTTTTCCAGAACATAAACCTCCAATTCAAAGTTTAAGATAGTTTTTAATTATCCAACCCAAAACAGTCCCCGGTGGCACTCCGACGTCGTAAAAACAGTTTTTAAGATAATCTTTGAAAAACCAAGTTATACCTTGTTAAATTAGCATATATTTAAGTTATATTACAGGTCTTGGAGTATTTTAAAAGTTAAGTTAGAAGGATCTATTTAGTTTGCAAACAAGTTTGAAAACATTCAAACTATGTTCTTGTTGTTAAAATTTTATACCACAAAATAAGATAGCTATATATATATGAATCGAATAAGGTTATGAACATAGATTCTACCTCAAATTCCTTGGACAAGGTTGCTGTAAAAGAGGAGTAAGAACCTAGAACCAAAAGGGTGATGGAAGTGGATGAAAGATTGGAAGTAAGTTGGTGTTCTTGGAAGGTTTTCTTGAAGTATTTTTGTAAGGGTTTTCTTATGATGATTAAGTGATGTTTTGAAGCTAAAAACTTATGAGGACCTTGAAGAACACTTGAAGGTTGAAGATAAGAGAGTTTAGAAGATCATTTAACTTGAAATAAAATTGTTATGAAAGTGTGCATATGTGTATATAGGCGTATATATGTATATGTATATATAGACTTTATTTTTTTGATTTTTAGCTCAAAAGTCCTCATATATGATCCCACATGTATTGACTAATCAAAGGCTGCTAAGATCATATAATTGAAGTCTAATAATTGGTATTTTTCAATAGTAAAACTTCTAGAAACTGCGTATTTATACGGGTACATATACCCTAAGTATACGTATAGAAATCTTGTGAAAACGGAACGAGGATTCAAATATAGCTATCTTTTGTGAATATACTTATATGGTTTTATGTATTTAAGTCCTTAAAAATGATTAAATACATTACTTATACGATATATGTATAAACATTATATGTCATAAGTATTTAAGTCAAATAACGTTACGTATGGTTATCGTTTTGAAAACTTAAGTTAGTAGTTTCAAAATATACTTATAACTTATTGTTATTAATACAAAATGAGGTATTAAAACATCCTTAAATCATGTTAAACATGTATATATACATATATATATACAAACGTATAATTATCATATATTGTATAGTTCGTGATATCATCGGTCAAACTAGACGGTCAAACGTTGTGTAAATCTCTTTTCGAAAAACATAAGTCTCGACAATTTGGATTGCTTATCATGTTGGTAAGGTTTAATTTATGTAAATATTAATCTTATAAGTATAGAATGATCGAAAAAGTGCGGGTCGTTACACCCGGGAACCTCTAAACCACCAGGTTTTTCTAAACCAATGTGGAAAACGACGGCTTGTATTAGGGGAACATCATATATCCCTAGAAACTTGGCAAAACGAACCAAAACTGAAGAAGAAGAAACAAGCGAGTCGGAATAAGATAGTTGTATTCGTGTGGTGTAATATATGTAATATAGTGTGCTTATGCTTTATGATATATGTAAAAATTGCTTGTATTAATAAGTATTTTTTTATGAATCTAACTCTTGTCTATTTTACAGTATAAAAACACAAAATGGATAGACAACCCAATATTTTAAGAGACCTACCCGGAGACATGATTGATGAAATCTTGTCTAGAGTCGGTCAGAATTCTTCGGCACAACTATTTAAGGCGAGATCAGTTTGTAAGACATTCGAAGAACGTTCCAAATATATTATTTTGGAATCAACCTCAATCATGTATAGCTAACTCGAGCATTACCGCATATAGAGTGTCTATGGTTATTCCAAATAATATATATATATGACGTCGATATGATATGTCAAAACATTGTATACGTGTCTATGGTCTATCAAGATTACATAATATATGTTAGATTACATGTATAATACAATATAAGTTAGTTAAGTTATGGTTAGTATAGATTTGTTATAAAATTTTCGTAGCTAAACTAGTAAATCTAACCAATTTTGTTTTACCCATAATTTCTTCGTTATAAATCCATTTTGAGTGAATCAGGTTTCTATGGTTTCATAATGAACTTAAATTTATGAAACTAAACAGAAAAAGTATAAGTTTATAGTCAGAAATATAGGTTACAAGTCATTTTTGAAAGAGGTAGTCATTTCTGTCGAAAGAACGACATCTTGATGACCATTTGGAAAAACATACTTCCACTTTGAGTTTAACCATGATTTTTGGATATAGTATCATGTTCATATGAAATATCATTTTTTCAGAAAACAAACATCAAATTCAAAGATTAAGATAGTTTTTATTTTTTCAACCCAAAACAGTCTCCGGTTTTACTACAACGGCGTATGTCCGGTTTTACGGTGTTTTTCGTGTTTCCAGGTTGTAAATCATTAAGTTAGCATATCATATAGATATAGAACATGTGTTTAGTTGATTTTAAAAGTTAATTTAGAAGTAATAACTTTGTTTGCAAACAAGTTTAGAATTAACTAAACTATGTTCTAGTGATTACAAGTTATAATCTTCGAATAAGATAGTTTTATATATATGAATCGAATGATGTTATGAACACCATTACTACCTCAAGTATAGTAGGTAAACCTACTGGAAATGATGAGAAAATAACTTGAGTTTCAAAGGATCTTTGATGGCTTGGAAGTTCTTGAAGTAGAATCATGACACGAAAACAAGTTCAAGTAATATTACTACTCGAATTAAGATAGTTATAGTTATAGAAATTGAATCATAGCTTGAATATGAATATTACCTTGAATTAGAAAGATAACCTACTGCAAATAACAAAGGTTTCTTGATCTTAGATGATTACTTGAAGTGGATTTGAAAGCTTGGAAGTAGACTTACAAACTTGAAAGTGTTCTTGATGTGTTCTTGAGTAGTTGTTTTGTAAGTTGATCTAGGTTAGGATTTTTGAACTAGATTGATGTAGATTTTGATGAGGATGATTAAGAACACTTAGAACATGAAGAGAGAACTTGAGAGAGAGTATTTTGATGCATGGAAGTTGCAAAATGAAAGTGTTTATGGTTGGTGAGAAAAACGTGAATGAGCATGTGCATATAAGGTTCCATTAGTTTGTTGTTTTGTTAGATATTTCATGCTAGTTGCCAAATGATGGTTCCCACATGTTTAGGTGACTCATTAAGGCTACTAAGAGCTTATCATTGAAGTGCATATACCAATAGTATATACATCTAGAAGCTGGGTATTGTACGAGTACGAATACGGTTGCATACGAGTAGAATTGTTGAAGAAAATGAATGAGAATGCAATTGTAAGCATTTTTGTTAAGTAGAAGTACTTTGATATGTATCATGAAATCTTTCAAAAGTGTAATGATACATCCTAATATACTACATGTATATACATTTTAACTGAGTCGTTAAGTCATCATTAGTCGTTACATGTACATGTTGTTTCGAAACCTTTAAGTTAACGATTTCGTTAAATGTAATTAATCCCATTGTTATTATATATAATGAGATGTTAAATTGTTACATTATCATGATAACATGATGTAATAATATATCTTAATATGATATATAAATATTAGGACGTTATTACAACGATAATCGTTACACATAGATATCGTTTTGAATTTCTTAAGTTAGTAGTCTTATTTTATGTATAAAGTTCATTATTAATATACATAATGAGATACTTACTTATCATTTCATCATGTTAAACATATATATATATGTTCATATATATATATATATATATATATATATATATATATATATATATATATATATATATATATATATATATATATATATATATATATATCATATCATGTCATATACAAGTTATAACGTTCGTGAATCATCGGACAAACTGGGTGGTCCAACTTTAACACAAAATCTGTTTTAATTAATCAAGTCCTAACAAGTTTGATTGCTTAATATGTTGGAAACATTTATTCATGTAAATATTAATCTCATATAATATATAATCATGGAAAAGTTTGGGTCACTACAGTACCTACCCGTTAAATAAATTTCGTCCTGAAATTTCAGGCAGTAGGAGATGTTGGCGTATCTTCTGGAAATAAGTGTGGGTATTTCTTCTTCATCTGATATTCATGCTTCCAGGTGAACTCGGGTCCCCTACTAGCATTCCATCAAACCTTAATGATTGGTATCTTCTTTTGCTTAAGTCGTTTAACCTCACGATCCATTATTTTGACGGGTTCTTCAACGACTTGTAGTTTTTCGTTGATCTTAATCTCGTCTAAAGGAATCATGAGATCTTCTTTAGCTAAGCATTTCTTCAGATTCGAGACGTGAAAGGTATTATGTACGCCGGCTAATCGTTGCGGTAATTCAAGTTGATAAGCTACCGGTCCGACACGATCAATAATCTTGAATGGCCCAATGTATCTCGGGTTTAGTTTTCCCCGTTTTACAAAACGGACAACGCCTTTATAAGGTGATACTTTAAGCATGACCATGTCGCCAATTTCAAATTCTATATCTTTTCTTTTACTGTCTGCGTAGCTCTTTTGTCGACTCTGGGCGGTTTTTAATCGTTGTTGAATTTGAATGATTTTCTCGGTAGTTTCTTGGATTATCTTCGGACCCGTAATTTGTCTATCTCCCACTTCACTCCAACAAATCGAAGACCTGCACTTTATACCATAAAGTGCTTCAAACGGCATCATCTCAATACTCGAATGGTAACTGTTGTTATAGGAAAATTCTGCTAACGGTAGATGTCGATCCCAACTGTTTTCAAAATCAATAACACATGCTCGTAGCATGTCTTCAAGTGTCTGTATAGTTCTTTCACTCTGCCCATTGGTTTGTGGATGATAGGCAGTACTCATGTCTAGACGAGTCCCCAATGCTTGTTGTAACGTCTGCCAAAACCTTGAAACAAATCTGCCATCCCTATCAGAGATAATAGAGACTGGTATACCATGTCTGGAGATGACTTCTTTCAAGTATAGTTGTGCCAACTTCTCCATTTTAACATCTTCTCTCATTGGTAGAAAGTGTGCTGATTTGGTGAGACGATCGACTATTACCCAAATAGTAACATAACCACTTGCAGTCTTTGGTAATTTTGTAATGAAATCCATGGTAATGTTTTCCCATTTCCATTCTGGGATTTCAGGTTGTTGAAGTAGACCTGATGGTTTCTGATGTTCAGCTTTTACCTTAGAACACGTCAAACATTCTCCTACGCATTTAGCAATATCGACTTTCATACCCGGCCACCAAAAATGTTTCTTGAGATCTTTGTACATCTTTCCCGCTCCGAGATGTATTGAGTATCTGGTTTTATGTGCTTCCCTAAGTACCATTTCTCTCACATCTCCAAACTTTGGTACCCAAATTCTTTCAGCCCTATACCGAGTTCCGTCTTCCCGAATATTAAGATGTTTCTCTGATCCTTTGGGTATTTCCTTCTTCAAATTCCCTTCTTTCAAAACTCCTTGTTGCGCCTCTTTTATTCGATTAGTAAGATTAGTATAAATAATTGTATTCATAGCTTTTACTCGAATAGGTTCTCTGTCCTTTCTATTTAAGGCGTCGGCTACCACATTTGCCTTCCCCAGGTGGTAACGAATCTCAAAATCGTAATCATTTAACAGCTCAATCCACCTACGTTGCCTCATGTTCAGTTGTTTTTGATCAAATATATGTTGAAGACTTTTGTGGTCGGTATATATGGTACATTTGACCCCATATAGATAGTGCCTCCATATTTTTAATGCAAAAACAACAGCGCCCAATTCCAAATCATGAGTCGTATAATTCGGCTCATTAATCTTCAATTGTCTGGATGAATAAGCAATTACCTTCTTTCTTTGCATTAAAACACAACTGAGACCTTGCTTTGAGGCATCACAATAAATCACAAAATCATCATTACCTTCAGGCAATGACAATATAGGTGCCGTAGTTAACTTTTTCTTCAACAGTTGAAATGTTTTCTCTTGCTCATCCTTCCATTCAAATTTCTTTCCTTTATGCGTTAATGCAGTCAAGGGTTTTGCTATCTTGGAAAAATCTTGGATGAACCTTCTGTAGTAACCAGCCAGTCCTAAAAATTGGCGTATATGCTTCGGAGTTTTCAGGGTTTCCCGGTTTTCAACGGTTTCAATCTTTGCCGGATCCACCTGAATACCTTCTCTGTTCACTATGTGACCGAGGAATTGAACTTCTTCCAACCAAAATGCACACTTTGAAAACTTAGCGTACAATTTTTCTTTCCTTAATAACTCTAGCATTTTTCTCAAATGTTCTTCGTGCTCTTGGTCATTCTTTGAATAAATAAGTATGTCACCGATGAAAACAATGACAAACTTGTCAAGATATGGCCCACACACTCGGTTCATGAGATCCATGAACACAGCTGATGCGTTATTCAAACCAAACGGCATAACCATAAACTGGTAATGACCATAACGCGTCCTAAAAGCAGTCTTTGGAATATCATCCTCCTTCACCCGCATTTGATGATATTCGGATCGTAAATCGATCTTCGAATAAACCGATGAGCCTTGTAGTTGATCAAATAAGTCGTCGATTTTCAGTAGTGGATAACGGTTCTTGATGGTAAGTTTGTTCAACTCTCTGTAGTCGATACACAACCTGAATGTACCATCCTTCTTTCTGACAAACAAAGCAGGAGCTCCCCACGGTGATGTGCTTGGTCGAATAAAACCACGCTCCAAAAGTTCTTGTAATTGGCTTTGTAATTCTTTCATTTCGCAGGGGTGCGAGTCTGTATGGCGCACGAGCTATCGGTACAGCTCCGAGTACAAGATCTATTTGAAATTCAACGGTTCGATGTGGAGGTAGTCCCGGTAATTCTTTCGGGAATACATCGGAAAATTCTTTTGCGACGGGAACATTATTGATGTTCTTTTCTTCGGGTTTGACTTCCTCGATGTGCGCTAGGATGACATAGCAACCTTTTCTTATTAGTTTTTGCGCCTTTAAACTACTAATAAGATTTAACTTCGTGTTGCTTTTTTCTCCGTACACCATTAAGGATTTTCCTTTTTCACGGTTTTTGTAACATACGACCTCTGCTCTCTCCTTTTTCAACCAGTCCATACCAATTATCACGTCAAAACTCCCTAACTCTACTGGTATCAAATTAATCTTAAATGTTTCGCCAACCAGTTTAATTTCTCGATTCCGACATATTTTATCTGCTGTAATTAATTTACCGATTGCTAATTTGAGTAAACATTTATTATCCAAAGGCGTTAATGGGCAACTTAATTTGGCACAAAAATCTTTACTCATATAGCTTCTATCCGCACCCGAATCAAATAAAACATAAGCAGATTTATTGTCAATAAGAAACGTACCCGTAACAAGCTCCGGATCTTCCTACGCTTCTACCTCATTAATATTAAAAACTCTTCCGCGGCCTTGTCCGTTATTATTTCCTTGATTTGGGCATTCGTTTCTGATATGACCCGGCTTTCCGCATCCATAACAAATAATGGCGACATTATTTGTTCCGACATTATTTGTCCCTTTATTCTTGTTAACCATTGGTCTGTAAACTTCACACTTCATCGCACTATGACCCTTTCTATTACATTTAGCACATGATGTCGTACAGTACCCATTCAGATGGTATCCTTCACACCTCTGGCATGGTTTCTGCCTCTTGTTGTTATTGTTGGGATTGTTGTTGTTGCGGTTGTTATTGTTATTGGTACGGTTGTTGTAGTTGTTGTAGTTATTGTTGGGATTGTTATTCTTGTTGCTGTAAATGTTGCGGTTGTGGTTGCGATGGTGGTTGTGATTGTTGTTGTTGATGTATTAGTGACCCTTGTCACTGTTTTCTTCCCACTTTCTCTTGACTTGCTTCATTTTGGCCTCCTCGGCCGCCTGCTCTTTAATTCTTCCTTCAATCTGGTTCATGAGTTTATGAGCCATTCGACTTGCCTTTTGCATTGAGTTGGGCGTGCTCGAACTCACATCCTCCTGAATCCTTTCTGGTAACCCTTTTACAAACGTATCGATCTGCTCTTCTTCATCTTCGAACACTCTTGGACACAATAGGTACAATTCTGTGAATCGTCGTTCGTATGTGGTAATATCGAATCCTTGCATTCGTAATTCTCTAAACTCTGCCTTGAGCTTATTGACCTCGTTTCTGGGACGGTACTGCTCAGTCATCAAGTGTTTGAATACGGACCACGGTAGTGTGTAAGCAGCATCTTGTCCCACCTGTTCGAGATAGGTGTCCCACCAGGTTAACGCAGTACCTGTGAAGGTATACGTGGCGTACTTTACCTTGTCTTCTTCAGCACATTTGCTTATAGCAACCACATATTCGACCTTCTCGGTCCATCATTTTAGTTCGACTGGTCCTTCAGTCCCGTCGAATTCCAGAGGCTTACAGGTAGTGAAAGCCTTGTAGGAGCATCCTACACGGTTTCCTATGGAGTTCACTCTACTGCTAGACCCTGAGTTATTGTTGTTTTTTTGCATTGCAGCCTGTACTACGGCTATGTTTGCAGCAAGGAATGCACGAAAATCTTCTTCGCTCATATTCAAGTTCTGTCGAGTAGTCGGTGCCATTTCCTTCAAAAATAGCCAAAAGAGTTAAGTTAATCATATAGAGTATTAGGAGTAGTCAATAGTATTTCGTAGCATAATATGAACTTATTTATAAAATCTTTTTCTTCATATTAGCGTTTTATAACTTTAGTTCGGGTAGTACCTACCCGTTAAAGTTCATACTTAATAGCTAGCGCAAAAATTAACTACTACTATCGAAATAATATTCTATCATGAAAAACTTAATTCATTAACATTTCACGCTTAAAATTTTCGATACAATATCATACAATCATACAATACCGTTATTTTACATATAGCATGAAATAAGGCACACAATGACCATAATACTAGGCAGCTGTTAGGACAATTCTAGTGAAACTCAAACTGTTCAGTGAAGGCAATAAAGACACGTAATTCATACGACCAGAAACAAGTCATGCATTTGGGTTTCACTAGTACTATTTCCCATCCTTGATCAAGTACGGGAATAACCGTTGTGACCGTTGGCATGGCAGCACGTTGTAACATCGTCAAAAGGACGAGGGTTACGTAATATCCAACAGCGCCGTAATAAGTTAAAAACCTTATCTCTTACCCAAACTACAGAATCTATCACTTGTGGGAATGTTTCATTAAGAAGTTGCAAACCGATGTTCTTTTTCTCAATTTGATGAGAGGCAAACATCACTAACCTGTAAACGTAACATGCTTCCTTAAGTTGCATGTTTGAAGCCCTTTTTAATGAATGAAATCCTATATTGGGATATTCGGAGTCAAAATAGGCCCTCAACCCGTGGCGAAAAATTGCATTAGGGTTTCCCGCACACATAGCCTTATAAAAAATATGACTCAATGCGATATACACCACCTATTGAAGGAAAGCCTTTTATAAATCAAGGCATGCCTGGAACGTATTTCAAACGTCTTACAAACTAATTTTGCAACAATTGAGCCGGGGATTCCTGACCAACTCTATATAAGATTTCATCAATCATATCCCGTGGTAGGTCTTCTAAAATATTCGGTTGTCTATCCTTAACGTCCATTTTGTGTTTTTATACTGTAAAAGAGATGAAAAATTAGGTCTTGTAAAGGATGATAGAATACAAACATTACAAGCAATTTTTACATACAGCATAAAAGCACAAGCACACTACAATACATATAATACATGGCATGATTACAATTCTTTATTCCGACTCACTTGTTTCCTCCTCCTCGGACTTGGTTCGTTTTGCTAATTTCCTAGGGATACATGGTGCTCCTCTAATACAAGCCGTCGTTTTCACAAATGGTTTAGAAAAACCTGGTGGTTTAGATGTTCCCGGGTTAAAGTTAAAATTTAAGAAATACGGGTGTTTACGGTATATCCCATCGGGATATTTCATGTTAACATAAAGTTCGTCGGTTTTGGATTTGGGTTTCTCTATTTTGATAACTTTTCCCTTATTGTTTTCTTTTACTATTTTAAATTAGGCCGGGGTAATTACTATAACATCATCAGAATCCTAATCGGAATCCGATTTATCAGAAAATTGGTAATTTTCCCAATATTTTGCTTCCTTGGCGGAAACACCATTGACCATTTTTAACTTTGGTCCATTAGTTGAGGATTTTCTTTTATTTATCTGTTTTTCCGTGGTTCTTAATATTTCCTCCTCCGGAACCTCTTCTTCCGGTTCCTCTTCTTCTTCCGGAATTTGTGAATCTTTCCAAAATACATTCGACTCTTCATTATTATTACGTGAGTCGATGGGATTTGTAGTAGAGGTAGACATCTATCACACAATCGCAAGCACATTAAGAGATTAATATATCACATATTATTTACATGTTAACAATATATAGTTTCCAACAAACGTGTTAAGCAATCGTTTTTAAAGAAAAAACACGGTCGAAGTCCAGACTTACTAATGCATCCTAACAAACTCGATAAGACACATTAATGCAAATTTTTGGTTCTCTAAGACCAACGCTCGGATACCAACTGAAATGTCCCGTTCATATCGATTATAAACGTTTCATATTAATTGATTTCGTTGTGAGGTTTTGACCTCTATATGAGACGTTTTTCAAAGAATGCATTCGATTTTTAAAACAAACCATAACCTTTATTTTATCGATAAAGGTTTAAAAAGCATTACGTAGATTATCAAGTAATGATAATAAAAAGTAGAGCGTTTACACACGACCATTACATAATGGTTCACAATAATATTTTACAACAATTTATTTTCCGAATGCAGTTTTCAAACAATATTATAAATGCATGCTGACTCCAAATCTTGTCCTTAGTTAGCATGCAACAGCGAAATCTCTTAATAATCACCTGAGAATAAACATGCTTAAAAAACGTCAACAAAAATGTTGGTGAGTTATAGGTTTAACCTATATGTATCAAATTGTAATAATAGACCATAAGATTTCATTAATAAATAATCATACACTCGCAAGTGTATAAAAATCATTCGTATGATGAACACCTGGTAACCGACATTAACATAATGCATATAGAATATCCCTCGCATACTCGCAAGTATGCCATAAATATTGGCAATCGTAATCACCATTTAAATCGAAGTACTAAAGCATTCCAAATTCCAGAATGGGGTTTGTTAGGCCCATAGATCTATCTTTAGGATTCGCGTCAATTAGGGGCCATTTCCCTAATTCTTAGGTTACCAGACTTGAAGGGGCGATACTCGGTTTAATAATCCAACCATAGAATGTAGTTTCGCGTACTTGTATCTATTTTGTAAAACATTTATAAAACTGCATGTATTCTCATCCCAAAAATATTAGATTTTAAAAGTGGGACTATAACTCACTTTCACAGATTATCAATTCGTCGAGAATTAGACTTGGCCACGGGTCAATTCACGAACCTATAACAAATATATACATATATATCAAAGTATGATCGAAATATATTCACAACATATTTTGTTACATTTTAACGATTTAAATTTGTTAAGTTAACAGTCCAACGTTAGTAGTCCACAATTAGTTGTCCACAGTTAGTAGTACAGAAATAAATCAATATATATTATCTCGAATCAATCCACGACCCAGTGTATACAAGTCTTAGACTCAATCACAACTCAAGGTATATATATTATTTTGGAATCAACCTCAACCCTGTATAGCTAACTCGATCATTACCGCATATAGAGTGTCTATGGTTATTCCAAATAATATATATAGATGACGTCGATATGATATGTCAAAACATTGTATACGTGTCTAAGGTCTATCAAGATTACATAATATATGTTAGATTACATGTATAATACAATATAAGTTAGTTAAGTTATGGTTAGTATAGATTTGTTATGAAATTTTCGTAGCTAAACTAGTAAATCTAACCAATTTTGTTTTACCCATAATTTCTTTGTTATAAATCCGTTTTGAGTGAATCAAGTTGCTATGGTTTCATAATGAACTAAAATTTATGAAACTAAACAGAAAAAATATAAGTTTATAGTCAGAAATACAGGTTACAAGTCATTTTTGAAAGAGGTAATCATTTCCGTCGAAAGAACGACATCTTGATGACCATTTTGAAAAACATACTTCCACTTTGAATTTAATCATGATTTTTGGATATAGTATCATGTTCATATGAAATATCATTTTTCCAGAAAACAAACATCAAATTCAAATATTAAGATAGTTTTTATTTTTCCAACCCAAAACAGCCTCCGGTTTTACTACAACGGCGTATGTCCGATTTTACGGTGTTCTTCGTGTTTCCAGGTTGTAAATCATTAAGTTAGCATATTGATAATGCTAAAAACAAACATATATTTCATAGCATTATTCCTCAAGAAAGACAAGCTTTTAGTTGCAATTGTTCTATTTACAAGTGATATTCGTTTAAATAATAAAAGGTGAAGACAAAAGACAGATTCGACGAATTGAAGACGCAAACGACCAAAACGCTAAAAAGTACAAAGTACAATCCAAGTGGGTCAATTTATTGATAAGAAACGTCTCAAAATTACAAGAGTACGAGCCGCAAAACGCAAAATACAAGATATTAAATTGTACGCAAGGACGTTCGAAAATCCGGAACCGGGACATGAACCAACTATCAACGCGCGACGCAACGGAGCTAAAATTACAAGTCAATATGCACATAAATTTAATATAATATATAAATAATTCTTAAAATTATATATATATTATATTATATAATAAAACGTCGGCAAAACTAGAAAACAAAGTGATGTATGCTGGCCAGCCTGTCCATGCGATCGCATGGAAATAACAAAGGGAATCCATACGATCGCATGGATCCCAAAATCAGCTCACATCTATAAAAGGCCAGCGAATTGACGAGTAATATAAACCTTTTTCTTCTTCTTCCTCTGTAATCATAATTATATTTTTAATTATAATTTTAATTTTAAATTAAGTTTAATAATAATTGGGTTATTGTAAGGAATGTTTTAAGGTTTTGTAAGTCGAAACTCTGTCCGTGTAACGCTACGTGATTAATCACCACTGTAAGCTATGTTCTTCCTTTTTAAATTAATGTCTCGTAACTAAGTAATTATTATGCTATTTGAGCCAAAGTAATCATGATGTTAAACTAAATATTAAGACAGGGTTATTAGATTTTGTACCATAATTAAGGTTTGGACAAAAGACCGACACTTGTGGACATTGGACTATGACTATTAATAGATAGAGGGTATTGTCTAATTGAGCGACAACTCATTGGAACCTGTCGAACCTATCTTCAAATTAGTTAATCTAATAATTATTAAAATTATTATGTATGTCCTATTTAGTGACTTTTATATGACATCTTTTACGATCATTTAATTAATTATTTGGGTAGGGTAATTGATTATTCATTCTGATCAAGTGGGTAAATTAATATTCATATCTCATTAAAATAGGGGTGGATTACATACAAGAATAATTGGTGTAATTGTTAACAAAGTATTAAAATCTTGGATTACACGCAGTCGATAACCTGGTGTAATCATTAAGCAAAGTATTAAAACCTTGTTACAGTTCGAATCCCTAATTAGTTGGAATATTTGACTTCGGGAATAAGGTTAATTTGACGAGCATTGTATAATTATGACCGATGGACTATTATGGACAAAAACTAAATAGGTATTAAATAATCTAGGACAAAGGACAATTAACCCGGGTAACAATTAATTAAAGTCAAAACGTCAAACATCATGATTACGGAAGTTTAAATAAGCATAATAATTTTATTTCATATTTCATCGTACCTTTATTTACTGTCATTTTAATTACTGCAATTTACTTTATCACAATTTAAATTCTGTCATTTATATTATCATCATTTATCTTTACGCTTTATTTAAAATCGAAACACCGGTCATTAAACGGTAAAACCCCCTTTTTATAATAATAATAATACTACTATATTACTAATATATATATATATATATATATATATATATATATATATATATATATATATATATATATACAAATATAATTGTTTAAAAATATAGTGTACGCAATAAGCCGTCTCCCTGTGGAACGAACTGGACTTACTAAAAACTACACTACTCTACGATTAGGTACACTGCCTATAAGTGTTGTAGCAAGGTTTAGGTATATCCATGATGTGCGTAGAGGTGTATATAAAATAGTTTATATTTTACAAGGAAAATACCATTAAATACGATACAATTTTACACAAGTGATTTATTTATTTATAGAGTGGATATACCTAAACCTTGCTACAACACTTATAGGCAGTGTACCTAATCGTACAGTAGTGTAGTTTTTAGTAAGTCCGGTTCGTCCACAGGGAACTCGCCAAGTTTAACGCTATATTTTAACTTATAATTGTAAAAATACAAAAATATATAAGTAGTATTATTATTATAAAAGGGGGGTTTTTACCGTTTAATGACCAGTTTGTCGATTTTAAAACTTAAGTCGCAGTTAAAACCTAATGTAAAATATTAAAAATAAATATAACTTAATTTTAAGCGTAAAGTAAATAACGATAATGAAATTGAGATAAATAAAAATGCGATAAATAAAGTGCGATAATTAAAAAGTACGATAATTAAAAGTGCAATTAAATACAATGACAGTAAATAAAAGTGCGATAATTAAAAGTGCAATTAAATATGAAATATATAATTATGCTTATTTAAACTTCCGTAATCACGATGTTTGACGTGTTAATTTTAGTTTATTCCCATGGGTTAATTGTCCTTTGTCCTGGATTATTCGATATGTCCATACGGATTTGTCCATAATAGTCCATCAGTCATAATCATAAAATGCGGAAGTCTTCGTCAAATTATTCTTATTCTCGAAGTCAAATATTCCAACTAATTGGGGATTCGAATTGTAACAAGGTCTTAATACTTTGTTTAATGAATACACCAGGTTATCGACTGCGTGTACTCTAAGGTTTTATTACTTTGTTACCGATTACACCAATTACCCTTGAATGTAATTCACCCCTGTTTTAACTAGTCCATTTACTATTAATCCAATCCCGTGTCCTATAAAATGAACAATTATTGGTATTTATAGATATCCCGCCCACCGTACCCAGTCAAGCGTATGTGGTTATATATAAATACGTCAAATTATAAGTCTATATATTAAATTAACAAGGTATCATTTAGTTAATATAAAGCCCATTTATAGTCCCTAGTCTAATTTCCACAAGTGTCGTTCTTTTGTCCAAACCCCAATTATGGTACAAAGCCCAATTACCCAGTCTTAATATTTTAGCCCAACATCACGATTACTTCGGCTTAAATAAGCATAATAATAACTTAGCTACGAGACATTAATTTAAAAAGGTTGAACATAACTTACAATGATTAAAAATAGTGTAGCGTTACACGGATAGAATTTCGACTTACACCCTTACAACATTCGCTAACATACCCTTATTATTAGAATTTAAAATTAAAATTAAAAATATAATATAAATATATATATATCGTTGAGTGAATGAAGAAGAAAAAGATGTGTTTTTGATCAACCAAAACTGCGAATTTATAGGACCTGGCCCTCAAAATGGGGCCATGCGATCGCATGGATTTTACTCTTCCAGGCCATGCGATCGCATGGCCAGCTGGGAGAGCTCACATGTCTTTGTTTGCATCTTGCCGACGGTTTATAAATATATATATAATACATAAATAATTTTAAGAATTATTTAAATATTATATTATATTTATGTGCAGAGTTGACTCGTAATTTTTAGTCCGTTGCGTCGAGCGTTGAGAGTTGACTCTGGTCCCGGTTCCGGATTTTCGAACGTCCTTGCATACAATTTAATATCTTGTACTTTGCGTTTTGCGTCTTGTACTCTTGTAATTTCGAGACGTTTCTCATCAATAATTTGAACCACTTTGATTGTACTTTGTACTTTTTAGCTTTTTGGTCGTTTGCTTCTTCAATTCATCGAATCTGTCTTTTGTCTTCACCTTTTATTATTTAAACAAATATCACTTGTAAATAGAACAATTGCAACTAAAAGCTTGTCTTTCTTGAGGGATAATACTATGAAATATATGTTCGTTTTTAGCATTATCAAATATTCCCACACTTGAGCATTGTTTGTCCTCAAGCAATATAGCCTTGAAATAAAAACACTAGAATCACTTCTTTATTCTTCACACTTTGTACATGACTATGAAAATAATGTTACAGTCCCACATGACTATGAAAATTTAGATCCTTAAGGAAATTGGATCTTTATGAAAACATTTGATCTTTTGAAAATTCAATCTAGTTTTTACCCTAGATAAGTTTTCCGGAATAACCCTTCACCGGTGTTTGCAAAATGTTGTTGTGGGTTTGGTGGGTTTCAAATTTGAAAATTTTAGCTCAAAACTTGCGGTTTTGTGTCACCCACTTGCTAACCTTGTATTAGAAAAGCAACACATCCAGTATACTTGCTTCGTATATTACCTTTCGGTAAACAACCGTCCGGTTGTAAAGGAAAGTGTTGAACAAGCAATTGTTAAGGCAATGTCCCCTGACATGCTTTTAATTATGGTTTATAACGTGTCGGATGCAATTACTATCCTTTGTAGGAGCAATAGTAAAGATCACCCTATAGTTTTTCGGTCTGGCACAAGGTCCTGTCTTTGACCATGCTATGCAACCACCGTTCTTACGGTTGACACCCGATTTGGTTCAGGTGACCTAATGAATTCCAGGTGAATTCCTAGGATTTTACGTTCAATGGTAATGAACGCATTAAAAATGGGTTTTTCAGAAAACAAATCGGTTTGTAATTTTGATCAAAATATTTTCTCGTTCAAGCTCGAGATTAGATATCATCGAATTCCATGAGTTTGTAATTCTCAATCTTTAAAATTCAATCTATAGGATTGAGTAATATCAGTCTTAAAAATTGATTTTTGATCTTTAAGGAGATTATCCTTTCTGGAGATCTGATTCATTAGTCTTATCAAGCTAATTTGCACGGCGCCCTCCCCATTTTATGAGACAGATCCTCTCATGGTTAGGATAAGTCTGACCACTTGGCGACCCTGTTTGATGCTGAGGTTCCGTGAATTTCCAGCTGATTTTCGAGAAAACTTTTCAAGATTTTTCGTAGACTCTACAACTGGTCTGGACGACAACTTCATGACCTAAATTAAGAAGCGCGTTTCTTTTTCGGAAGACTTTACTTCCTTTTAATGATAGAATTGATTCATCTTGTAGATCCATCTTTCTTTCAAATATATTATAGTTTTCCGAGTAAAACAGTTAATTTTGTCCAAAACAAAAATATCTTCAATTATTTGTACAAAAATATGTGATATATGTTTTAAATAACTTGGTAAATTTTTCCCACACTTGGCTTTTATTTTCCTTTCTTTGCATTTTTATTGTCCTCTATTCCATTTTAAATGAATTCTAACATTTTGGGTTGTTTCTCAATTTATGTCCTTTTCGAGGTAACAATAAATTCGGTGTTAATACCTAGTTTTATCGCTCATAAATATGTATAAACATGATTTTGAGTTCATTTAATTGAAAATTTTGAAATTTTTTACTAGAATTAGGTAGTCAGTATATAAGACTAGGGCTGTTCTTTATTATCAGAGAGCACTAGATTCTAATACAACTACTGCGTTACTAGTATTTTTAATGGTAACCAAGTGTATAAGTTAAAATTTTAAAAATCCGAAAGAATTTAACACCTTCCCACACTTAAGATCTTGCAATGCCCTCATTTGCAAGAAATCAGTAACAATTTAAATTATTGAGGGTGATTAGCGTAGAAAAATGATTAAATTTTACCAAAGTTTCCAAACATATTGGCGTTTGTTTGTTGAATGATAAATGGTGCACATCATTTGTTCATTCTGTCTTGTTGTTACATCACATTTGTTTTTCATTTTGTCGTCAAAATCAGTAGCTTTTGCTTAACTTAATGCCAGTATTTGAAAATGCGCTGTTTTACCCTGTTGTGTACATGAAATAAAATACATACAATACAAATATAAACATGCATGGTAATTTGAAATGGGACTTAAAATCCCACTTTCAAATCAAATATGAAATATTAGTACAACATAATAAAAATATTAAACTTACATAAAAGTATCAATATTTGTATGTTTAAACATAAATAAATAGAAATAAAAAAGATAAAAATCATAGAAATCACCAACGGGAACTATATCAATCTGGATAGGGGTTCCAGTTCATGTCTTCGGTCGGGTTCCATGCTTGGTGATAGGTGTACTGGTAGGCCTGGTTAGGGTCGTAGAGAGTATATGGTGGTCTCATCTCGGGCTGGTGTGGAGGATAGTAAGCGAGTCGGGTCAGTACGTAGTGATCCTGAGGTGATAGCCGACTCATGATCTGACGATGATGATAGTCCCATCTATCATGCTGTCGTTGCCTAGAATGCTCGTACTCATTCCGGGCTTGCCACTGCTCGTATCGATTATGTCTATCCTGGTTTGTCATTTCTACCTCATCTATACGCTGGTAGACGTCAGTCATAGCATCCCTAATGACATCCCTAATGTCATCCGCTTCCTCCATTTCCTCATCTGAACCTCTCTCTACCTGTGGATGATGACCAACATAGGGTACTACCTGATTGCGTCTGCTCTTCAATACCTTAGCACCCTAATAGACCTTCAATCCTAAAGTATCATCTTGTTCCCTACAAACCAGGAGTGGACCCCCTTGATCCCTATCTACACCCAAATACTCTCCAATGAGAGTAACAAAAATACCTCCTCCTATTATTCCCCCTTCCTGTATTCCTTCCACTATCTTAGACAAATAAAAACCAACACAGTAGGGGATATTAACAAAGCCTCTTGGGTCTCGAATACACTTAAGGTAGAATAAATCAGGTAAGGTCATTTTCTCCTTGTTGTGACCTCTCTGTGTAATCGAGTTAGCCAGAAATCTATGAATTATACGAAGCTCGGCTCTGTGAATATGTAAGTAGGTGTGTGTTCCTGCCCGCCCAAAAACATTATAATCTGACATACGCCTCCAGACGGCGGTAGCATCAAAATTCCTATCTACCCTTTCACCATGATAAATCAAATTCATACAATCGGGTAGTAGTAATTCAGCGGGCGTATATATCTATAAAGCCCTGGCCATGTCCAGCATGGACATCCTGTACATCCTACGGCCAAGTATAAATTTAAGAAAACTTCTATCATCTAATCTAACTACATCCGTATTTAACTCTATAGTACTCATAAGCTCAACGCACCATTCCTTATATACAGGCCTACGAATGGTGAATAAACGTTCCCAATCGGGAAAAGAAGAGCTGCCATACCTTTGGATCAAATGCTGTCTAACTGAGTTAGCAAGTTGGACCCTTTTCAAAGGCTCCCAATCGATTACCCTTGGCACTTCTACATTTTTTGTTACCAGTTTGAATTTGTTACTTTGATATGTCGGGTAATCTCTCCAACTTCGATCAAACCTCAGATTAGGATGCAACTGTTCTTCATGAATCGTTGGGTGTTGTACTATCAGATGCATCGGAAATACTACGTAGGCATCAACATATTCTTGATGCGGATCATAATAAGGTACGTTTTGATCTTGTTGTTCCTGTTGTTGCTCCTGTTCAGGTTCATATTGCATTTCTAGTTCAGGTTCTGGAGCAGGTTGTCTAGATGATGATGATGCACCATCAGTATTGGTAAATCTCTGCAAAACACATTAAACACAAATTTTGTGTATCCAAATATGCATTAGTGTTAGCAAAATAACAACTTGAAACAATTACAATAACATGTTTAATCAAAATTAAACTTATACACATTTTCACAATTTTAATAATTCTACACTTTTTCAAATAAGCATATATGAAAATGTTTACAAAGTTCATAAGCATTCAACTCAAATAACATGTTAAAATAACCATTACTAGTAATTAAACAAGTTTCAAATGGCATTTACATCAATTTAATCAAGTTCATGAATTTTATACCTAAAAAGTCCACTTTAATTCTCAAAAATCATGTTTAGGATCAAAGTTTGGATCATTTAGCTACCTAAACATGTTACACTACTTAATTTAGCAATAATTAATGAAAAAAATCGGCCATAACCTGTTTATATCAAAAAGTCCCAAATTGCTCAAGAACACAAACCCTAGATTCCTAAAAATTTTGAAGTTTTTGGCTTCAAATCATGTTAAATAGCATCAATCTAGGTTATACATGCATAATATACTAACAATTTAACTCTAATTACACTAGAAATTAACAAAATAAAATTAGGTAAAATATAGCTCAAGAACACTAAAAATCAAATTTAAAGAGGTTTAGGGGTGAAATTGTTACCCTTCTTGATAAACTTCTTATCAAATTCATGATTAGAGCGAATTATAGCTAGAAATTTGATTGATTTTGGTGAAAAATTGATGAAATTAGGGGTGTTTGTGTGTGTATGTTCTTATGTGTGTGTGTTGGAGTGGACAGAAGCTGCAGCTCGCTGCCTTTTGATCCTGAGCTGTTTTTAGCCTCCATGCGATCGCATGGACTTGAAGGCCAAACCCCATGCGATCGCATGGGGTCCGGTTTTTTTATTTATAAAAACTGTTACTAATAAAACATATAATTAATTAAAATTAAAATTTTGTTTCTTTTTAGGATGAGGGCGTTTCGGATCGTTGTCCTAGTCCGTCTCTCAACAAAGTTTTAAAATTTTGTTATTTTTAAGCGTTGTTTTAAGAGTAAAGATTTTTGAGTTTTTTAATGTTTTTGGTATACTTTAATTCAATAAGAGTAAAAATAATGATAATAAAAGTTCTCGTCCCACCCTCGGGTAAAGCAATTTCGGTTCAACGACCTAGTTTTCAACTCACGACGAATTTTAAAAATCAAATTTTTAACTTAGTGAAATAAAGTAAATTTTTGTTTTTAAATTCACACCAAACTTAAATTTAAAATGCATAAAATTAAAATTTTACACCAAACTTATATTATATTTTTGTTTTTATACATACAAACTTATATTAAAAATATTAATTTTTCAAATATTTACAAACTTAATTATATTGATTTTAAAAAGTTTATAATAATAATTTAATATTAATTTTAAAAACAAAGTAAAAATAAAATTAAAAATCTTTTTGGTCTTTTATCCCGCTTTAATCAATCAAATATTATCAAAAATATACGCCCCTCTTTTCGGTAAAGTAATTTCGGCTATATTACCTAGTTTTACTCCTGACGAATTTTTGAAATATTTTGGGTTGATTGATTAAAGATATTTATACCTTAAGAATAAACGGTAAATTTCGCAGTGATGTAATAAATTTTTGTATGATGTCAATAATTTCGGTTACGCATACTTAATTTTATTGAATACCAATTTAATACTTTATAACGAACGATTCAGCGTTTATTATCAAAAGGTTAAAAGCAATAAAAATAAAAACTGTACATACTTACCTGTGAGAAAGAATTCTCAGAGACCTGCTTTAGCCGACTCATAGGAGAGTCGTGTGATTTGGTTCTCCATAGCTACGTAAGCATAACCTCGAATCTTCAATATCTTTTCTTCTAAACTTATAAACGGTCCTTCTCTGCATAGAGTAACAAATTCGATGTTTGAATATGTTTGATTATTTGAACATTTACCTTCGTGTGACCATTTTCCGCATTTATAACATCTTTCAAGGTGTCGTGCTCTTCTTTTTGTTGCGGATTTTGATTTTCCTTTTCCAAAATGTATCTTATGATGATCTTTTCTGAGTTCTTTTCTTACTCCGTCCATTTTGGCTCTTATGAATGATACCAGTTCACTCGGAAGTGTGTCATTATTACGTTTAGTAATCATAGCATGTAGCATTAGACCATGATTCAGATCAAAGGAATTCTTCATCTCGTAAAACCTAAAAAAAATAAAAATTCAGAATGGGGGGAGAAGACTAGTTCTTTAGGGTCTGCTAGGAAAAGACCATTCAGATTCCATTCTCGAGAACTACACGAAAACAGAATATCTAACTCTAACAGAAATACATATTACCCTAAAAAGATTCGAACCTTCCCACACTTAGTTAGCTGTGGTGTCAAAATTGTGATTAACTTCATTTTCAATTGGACTATCAACAACTTGTATATCTTTGTCTTTTACTTCAAGCCAATTGTTGATTTCCTCTGTAACTTTCACAAATTCAACTAACATTGCCTTTTCTTTTGGCGATAAATTGGATACTAATCGGTTACATAACTTAAAGTTTCCCTTAATCCTAGCATCGTGAATCCGTTTATAAAGTTTCTTCGTTGAACTGTTAAAAACGGGTTCATCTAATTTCGTATCATCAACGGGGTTCTTTGTGATCGGATCATCATTAAGTGTTTCTTCATCTTCCCCACACTTATGTATTTTTATTGGTTTAACAGTTTTGGTTGGTGGAGATCTAAACTTTCGGTTCACAAAGGTGATCGATTTATCACCATCCCTAAGTGTCATTCTACCTTCTCTTACATCAATGAACGCCTCGGTGGTTGCTAAAAATGGGCGACCTAAAATTAGAGGAATATCAAGGTTTTCTTCCATATTAATCACTATGAAGTTTGCAACAAAGGTCAAACTTCTCACGTTAACAAGTAAATTATTTGCTATTCCAACCGGGTGTTTAATGGTTAGGTCAAATGATTGAACACCTATTTTGGTTGATTTTAATTTACCCATACCTAATCTTTTGTATAAGGAAAGAGGCATAATATTTGCGCTTGCTCCTAAATCTGCGAGTCCATTATATATAGCACCATCATTAAGCAAGCAAGAAATGATAAATTCGCCCGGGTCTCCTGATTTAGTAAGTCGAGTTGGTTTGTAAACCTTTTTCGGGTGTTCGTTTCTTGGTTCTTTCACTTCTATTTGAACTTCTAGTTCACATTTTTCATCATTTCTTGGAATGGGAGGTTTGTATAAGAATTCTTCTTCATCACTCCAATTTGAATCCTCCCTATTTTCTAATTTTTATTTTTCATATGTTGTTGATAACATATTTATGTTTCCATTTTGAAGGTTTTCTTGGGTGGTGAAATTATGATTGACTTCATTGTCAACTTCCATCGGACCATGTATGTAATGTTTAATTCTGTGACCATTAACCTTAAATTCAATCCCATTTGAATTTATTAATTCTACTGTTCCGTACGGGAAAACTCTTTTGACTATAAATGGTCCAGACCATCTTGATTTCAATTTTCCAGGAAATAGCTTGAATCGTGAATTGAAAAGAAGAACTCTGTCTCCTTCTTTAAATTCTTTTGAACTTTTGATTCTTTTATCATGCCATTTCTTCGTTCTTTCTTTATAGATTAAGGAATTTTCATATGCTTCATATCTTAATTCTTCTAATTCGTTTAGTTGACTTAATCGTAGACGTCCGGCTTCATGTAAATCAAGATTACATGTCTTCAAAGCCCAAAATGCTTTGTGTTCAATTTCTACTGGAAGATGACATGCTTTTCCGTAAACGAGTTTAAAAGGTGTGGTTCCAATTGGAGTTTTGTAGGCTGTTCTAAAAGCCCAGAGTGCATCCTCCAATTTCATGGACCATTCCTTCGGATTTGATCCTACGGTTTTCTCTAGAATACGTTTTAATGCTCGGTTGGTATTTTCAACTTGTCCACTTGTTTGTGGATGATAAGCGGTTGAGATTTTATGAGTTACTCCATATCTTTTGAGAACTTTCTCAAGTTGATTATTATAAAAATGAGTACCCCGATCACTTATTAAAGCTTTCGGTGTTCCGAACCTTGCAAAAAGACGTTTTAAAAAGTTGACTACAACTCGTGCATCATTAGTTGGGAGAGCTTGTGCTTCCGCCCATTTAGATACATAATCAATGGCAACAAGAATGTAGAGATTATTATGAGATTTTGGAAATGGACCCATAAAGTCAATACCCCAAATGTCAAATACTTCACATACTTGAACGATATTTTGTGGCATTTCATCACGTTGACTTATTTTTCCGGCCCTTTGACAAGCATCACAGGATTTGCAAAGAAGGTGTGCGTCTTTGAATATTGTAGGCCAATAGAATCTAGCATCGTAAACTTTTCTTGCTGTGAGTTGAGGCCCATAATGCCCTCCTGTTGGTCCTGTGTGACAATGGTTTAAGATTTGACTAGCTTCATCTCCGAATACACATCGGCGTATTATTCCATCGGGACAACTTTTAAACAAATGTGGATCTTCCCATAAATAGTGTTTTATATCACTAAAGAATTTCTTTCGTTTTTGGTACGATAATCCTTTTTCAAGGAATCCACATACTAAGTAGTTTGCATAGTCTGCAAACCATGGAATTTCACTATAATCTATCTTCAATAGATATTCATCAGGAAAGTTATCTTGTATGGCCGATTCATTTAGAACTTCTAATTCAGGATTTTCAAGACGAGAAAGATGATCAGCGGCGAGATTTTTTGCTCCCTTTTTATCTCGGATTTCAATATCGAACTCTTGTAAGAGTAAGATCCAACAGATTAATCTTTGTTTGGCATCTTGTTTCGAAAATATGTATCTAAGAGCAGAATGGTCGGTATAGACCACCGTTTTAGCTAGAACGAGATATGAACGAAATTTTTCAAAAGCAAAGACAATAGCAAGGAGTTCTTTTTCAGTAGTTGTATAATTCGTTTGTGCTCCTTGTAATGTCTTACTAGCATAATAAATAGGTTGAAATCGTTTTTCAATCCTTTGTCCTAAAACGGATCCCATTACAAAATCACTTGCATCGCACATAAGCTCAAACGGTAAATTCCAATTTGGAGTTATCATGATCGGCGCATTAGTGAGTTTTTCTTTAAGAATATTAAAAGATTTTATGCATTCATCTGAAAAGATGAATGGAGCATCCTTTTCTAGGAGTTTATTCATAGGAGTGGCAATTTTAGAAAAATCTTTTACGAAACGTCGGTAAAAACCGGCATGCCCTAGAAAACTCCTAACTCCTCTAACATTGGTGGGATGTGGAAGTTTAGCAATTACATCTACTTTAGCTCTATCCACTTCAATTCCTTCCTTTGAAATTTTATGTCCAAGAACGATGTCTTCTTTAACCATGAAATGGCATTTCTTTCAATTAAGTACTAGATTTGATTGTTCGCATCTAATAATCATTCGTTCAAGATTAACTAAACATGATTCAAAAGTATCACCGAAGACTGAAAAGTCATCCATGAAAACTTCCATGCATTCTTCTATCATGTCGTGAAAAATTGCCATCATGCACCTTTGAAAGGTTGCAGGGGCATTGAAAAGTTCAAATGGCATGCGTTTGTAAGCAAAAGTACCATAAGGGCACGTGAATGTGGTTTTCTCTTGATCCTCGGGTGCTATTGGAATTTGAAAATATCCGTAAAAACCGTCAAGAAAACAATAGTAACTATTTCCGGCTAATCTTTCCAACATTTGATCAATGAAAGGTAAGGGAAAGTGATCTTTTCTGGTGGCGTGATTTAATTTTCTATAATCAATACAAATACGCCATCCTGCTACAGTCCTAGTAGGAATAAGCTCATTTTTCTCATTTGTGATGACAGTCATGCCACCCTTCTTAGGTACACATTGAACTGGACTTACCCATGGACTATCAGAGATTGGATAAATTAAACCTGCATCAAGCAATTTAATAATTTCTTTCTTAACAACATCTTGCATATTAGGATTTAGTCTTCGTTGGCGTTGCACATACGTTTTATGACCTTCTTCCATAAGGATTTTATGTGTGCAATACGAAGGACTTATTCCTTTAATGTCATGAATCTTCCATGCAATAGCTGGTTTATGAGCTTTTAGCACAGTAATGAGTTAAGATTTTTCATTTTCAGTAAGAGAAGACGATATTATTACAGGTAATTCAGATTCACCATGTAAATAAACATATTTCAAATGGTTTGGAAGTGGCTTTAACTCTAATGTCAGTGGTTCTTCTATCGATGATTTATATCGATATCTGTCTTCTTCTTTTAGCATTTGAATTTCTTCTGTTGTTGGTTCATATCCATTAGCTATAAGTGTAGCTAACATTTCAGCTTCATCAATTGGTTCAGTTCCTTCTCCTAAAGAACATTCTCCTGTTCCTTGTAATTCTGGAAATTCTTCTAACAATTCTGCATGTGAATCTATAGTTTGAATATAATAACAGGTATCATCTGCAGATTGCGGTTGTTGCATTGCTCTATCAATAGAAAAGGTAACACTCTCGTCCTCTATACTTAGGGTCAGTTTCTTACCGAACACGTCTATTATTGTTTAGCCGTGTTTAAGAATAGTCTTCCTAATATGAGAGGAACTCGAGAATCTTCTTCCATATCCAGAATAACAAAATCTACTGAAAATACTAAAGTACCAACTTTAACTAGCATGTTTTCCATTATCCCTCTAGAATATTTTACTGATCTATCTGCTAGTTGTATGCTTATTCGTGTTGGTTTCAATTCTCCAAGGTCTAGTTTAGCGTATAGTGAATACGGCATTAGATTTATACTAGAACCTAAGTCTGCCAATGCTTCTATTGAACTAAGACTACCCAGAAAACATGGAATCGTGAAACTTCCTGGATCAGATAATTTTTCTGGTATCTTATTCAATAGCACTGCAGAACAATTAGCATTCATTGTAACAGCCGAGAGTTCTTTCATTTTCTTTCTATTTGTGATTAGATCTTTCAAGAATTTAGCATATCTTGGCATTCCTGAAATTACATCAATGAAAGGAAGATTAACATTTATTTGTTTAAACATATCCAAGAATTTGGATTGCTCGGCTTCAAGTCTCTCTTTTCTCATTTTACTCCGGTAAGGAAGTGGTGGTTGGTATGGTTTAACATAAGGTTTAGTCTTAACTGTGTTATCTTCATTAACCTTTTCAACTACCGGTTCTGTTTCCTTATCTTGCTCAGATTGTGGTTCTTGTGGAGTAGGAATAGCTTCATCAGAAATTACAGGCATTTCAGGTAGTTTAAGTGTAATACCACTTCTTGTGGTAATGGCTTTAGCTGTTTCATTCCAGAGGTTAGCATTTGTATCACTAGGTAGACTTCCTGGTTTTCTTTCACCTATTAACCTTGCTAGGTTGCTTACTTCTTGTTCCAAATTTTGAATAGAAGCTTGTTGATTTCTAAATGCTTGAGCATTTTGTTCATTGGTTTGTTTCTGAGATGTGAAAAACTGCGTTTGAGATTCAACTAGCTTCGACATCATGTCTTCTAAATTTAGCTTTTTATCATCGGTTTGTGGTGGTTTGTTTTGAAAAATAGGTCTTTGCTGATTGTAAATTTTATTGGATACTTGTTGATTGCTAGGACCTTGTTGGTTGTTGTATGGAACATTTCGGTTATAGTTCTGATTTTGATTGTAAATTGGTCTTGGCGGTTGATAATTATTCTGATAATTATTTCCAGGCCTTTGGTTTATGTATGAAACATTCTCTCTTTGTTCCATTGTTAGTTCAATACTGAGACAATCTTTTGTCAAATGTGGTCCTCCACACTGCTCACAACTAATTCGTATTGAGTGAATATCTTTAGTCATCTTTTCCATTCGTCTCTCGACAGCATCTATCTTTGCGGAAATGGAATCAAAGTCATGGCTAGAATTGGCTCTAGCTGCTTTAGATGATCTAATGATATCTTTTTCTTGGTGCCACTCATGTGAGTGGGAAGCAGTGTTATCAATAATTTTGTAAGCGTCAGTTGCGGTTTTCTTCATAATGGAACCACCAGCTGCTATATAGATGTCTTTTCTTGTAGTGATGTCGCATCCTTGGTAGAATATTTGTACTATTTGACAAGTGTCTAAACCATGTTGCGGACATCCTCTTAATAACTTTCCAAATCTTGTCCATGCTTCATATAGAGTTTCATTTGGCTTTTGTGTGAATGTAACAATTTCTCCTTGAAGTCTCACGGCTTTAGATGCCGGAAAGAATTGTTTAAGAAATTTTTCAACTAAAACGTCCCATGTATCAATCGCCCCTTCAGGTAACGATTCCAACCAATCTTTGGCTTCTCCCTTTAAAGTCCAGGGAAATAACATGAGATATATGTGTTCATCCTCAACTTCTCGGATTTTAAATAAAGTTCAGATCCTATTAAAGGTACGAAGATGTTCATTTGGATCTTCCTTCGGCGCAACACTAAATTGGCATTGATTAGTTACCATGTGTAGGATTTGTCCTTTGATTTCATAATCTGGCGCATTAATGTCAGGTTGAGTAATTACGTGACCTTGGCCAGTGCGTTTAGCTCGCATTCGGGCTTCCATACTTAGAGGTTCCAGATTCTCCATGATTGAATTTGTTGAATCTGGATCACTAGAGGATTCTGATTTATTGGGTTGTTCCTCGACAATTTCTGTTTGAATGATTAGTGGTTCCGGAGTCAAGATTAGTGGTTCAGGATCTCTGAATTGTCCTTGAATATCCTCCGGATTCTCAATTGTGAGGTCGGGTTCAAAAAATGGATTATAGAAAATTTGAATTGGAGTACTTGGTCGACTGGATGACGTTTCTAAAGAAAAATCAACGGCGACAATATTGGCTAGATGTCTTGATCGAGTTACAGGTGGTGAACGTACAAAAGGTGGTGAACGTTTTGCTCGATGCATTCACTGAATATCCTATTAGTTATAAAAGATAAAAATTATATAAGTTATCAAATTAATAAACTTTTCTGATTTTGCCCACGTTTCGAATAGCCAATAGATGCAGCAGGGAGCCAGAACCTTTTAAATTGGAAGCTCACAACTCGCCACTAACAAATCCAACTATTACTACGAACCATTAAATTTTGGATGTCTATCAATTTAACCACTTAAAATAATTTTTTATTGAAATTTTAGAGAATAAATAGAAAATTCTATGTCCTAAAAACTAGAGCGTCGAGAAATAAGAAAGAAAAAGAGCGCGTCGAAACTTAAAAAGGAACTAAAAACTAAGAATTAAAAGTTGCGTCTAAAAATATTAAAGCTTAAAAGAAATACTATATCCCAAATGACAATAACTTAAAGAGTACTAAAATCTTAGAATGGCGTCGCAAAATTCTAAAGCACCTAAATCTTAGTCTAAAGAAAAAGTACTTAAGGGATTTTACGGCAAAGCCTAAGAGTCTAGAAATAAAAATAACTATGGCAAAATACTAAGTTTAAAACTAAGTACGAACGAAAAATACAAATATTACGCTAAAACAAATAAAAAGATACAAAATATAAAAAAAATAAACTTAAAGTTGTAAAAAGTACAATTTTTATAAAAATATTATTTTTATATTATTTACTTTATAAAACTATTAATTTTATATATTAATTAAAACTAAATTAAACTTAAAATACAAATTAAATAAGAAAACTAAAATTGAAAACTAATTAAAAAAACTAACCCTAAATAGGGTTTTTAATTAATAATAATAATAATTATTACCCCGTAATTAATGCAGTCGGCAGTCAAACCTGGCGTGTCAGACAGAGCCATGCGATCGCATGGTCTGAGCGTTTTAAATCCATGCGGTCGCATGGATTAGGGTTTAGGGCTAGGTGTGGGCTGCTACAGTTCTGGGCCGAGTACTTTTATATTTTTTTCTGTTTTGTGATTTATATTTATACAAAATATATATAAAAATTAAATAAAAACTTAATTTTTAAATAAAAATAAAAACTTTATAATTTTATAATTTTAACAAACTATTAAAAATATATAATTTTTTTTCTTTTTATATTTTTGTATTTTTAATTTTTAAAACGTATATTTTTATAAAAAGAACTAAATAAAAATCTTTTTTTTATAGCGTTGCGCTTTCGACTTTTTAGTATCCCCGGTAGCGGCGCCAAAAATACTTGATGTGCGTAGAGGTGTATATAAAATAGTTTATATTTTACAAGGAAAATACTATTAAATATGATACAATTTTACACAAGTGATTTATTTATTTATAGAGTGGATATACCTAAACCTTGCTACAACACTTATAGGCAGTGTACCTAATCGTACAGTAGTGTAGTTTTTAGTAAGTTCGATTCGTCCACAGGGAACTCGCCAAGTTTAACGCTATATTTTTAACTTATAATTGTAAAAATATGAAAATATATAAGTAGTATTATTATTATAAAAGGGGGTTTTTACCGTTTAATGACCGGTTTGTCGATTTTAAAACTTAAGTCGCAGTTAAAACCTAATGTAAAATATTAAAAATAAATATAACTTAATTTTAAGCTTAAAGTAAATAATGATAATGAAATTGCGATAAATAAAAATGCGATAAATAAAGTGCGATAATTAAAAAGTACGATAATTAAAAGTGCAATTAAATACAATGACAGTAAATAAAAGTGCGATAATTAAAAGTGCAATTAAATATGAAATATATAATTATGCTTATTTAAACTTCCGTAATCATGATGTTTGACGTGTTAATTTTAGTTTATTCCCATGGGTTAATTGTCCTTTGTCCTGGATTATTCGATATGTCCATACGGATTTGTCCATAATAGTCCATCAGTCATAATCATAAAATGCGGAAGTCTTCGTCAAATTATTCTTATTCCCGAAGTCAAATATTCCAACTAATTGGGGATTCGAATTGTAACAAGGTCTTAATACTTTTTTTAATGAATACACCAGGTTATCGACTGCGTGTACTCCAAGGTTTTATTACTTTGTTAACAATTACAGCAATTCCCCTTGAATGTAATCCACCCATGTTTTAACTAGTCCATTAACTATTAATCCAATCCCGTATCTGGTAAAATGAACAATTATTGGTATTTATAGATATCCCGCCCACCGTACCCAGTCAAGCGTATGTGGTTATATATAAATAAACAAATTATAAGTCTATATATTAAATTAACGAGGTATCATTTAGTTAATATAAAGCCCATTAATAGCCCCTAGTCTAATTTTAACAAGTGTCGTTCTTTTGTCCAAACCCCAATTATGGTACAAAGCCCAATTACCCCGTCTTAATATTTTAGTCCAACATCACGATTACTTCGGCTTGAATAAGCATAATAATAACTTAGCTACGAGACATTAATTTAAAAGGGTTGAACATAACTTACAATGATTAAAAATAGCGTAGCGTTACACGGACAGAATTTCGACTTACACCCTTACAACATTCGCAAACATACCCTTATTATTAGAATTTAAAATTAAAATTAAAATTATAATATATATATATATATATATATATATATATATATATATATATATCGTTGAGTGAATGAAGAAGAAAAAGATGTGTTTTTGATCAACCAAAACTGCGAATTTATAGGACCTGACCCTCAAAATGGGGCCATGCGATCGCATGGATTTTACTCTTCCAGGCCATGCGATCGCATGGCCAGCTGGGAGAGCTCACATGTCTTTGTTTGCATCTTGCCGACGGTTTATAAATATATATATAATATATAAATAATTTTAAGAATTATTTACATATTATATTATATTTATGTGCATAGTTGACTCGTAATTTTTAGTCCGTTGCGTCGAGCGTTAAGAGTTGACTCTGGTTCCGGATCCGGATTTTCGAACGTCCTTGCGTACAATTTAATATCTTGTACTTTGCGTTTTGCGTCTTGTACTCTTGTAATTTCGAGACGTTTCTCATCAATAATTTGAACCACTTTGATTGTACTTTGTACTTTTTATCTTTTTGGTCTTTTGCGTCTTCAATTCGTCGAATCTGTCTTTTGTCTTCACCTTTTATTATTTAAACGGATATCAATTGTAAATAGAACAATTGCAACTAAAAGCTTGTCTTTCTTGAGGGATAATGCTATGAAATATATGTTCGTTTTTAGCATTATCAATCCACTATTTAAATAAATAAATAACTTGTGTAAAATTGTATCGTATTTAATAGTATTTCGTAATAAAAATATAACTATTTCGTATACACCTCTGCGCACATCAAGTTTTTGGCGCCGCTGCCGGGGAATTGACGAAGTGAAACGCTATAAAAAAAGATTTTTATTAAGTTTTAATTTCTTTTTGTAAAAATACGTTTTTAAATATTAAAAATACAAAAATATAAAAAAAAAACGAAATATATATATTTTTAAGAGTTTGTTTAAAATATAAAGTTTTTCTATTTCTATTTTAGTTTTTAAAAATTAAGTTTTTATTTATTTTATATAAATAAATTAAAAACAAAAAAATATATATATATAATAGAATTCGGGCCGTACTGTAGCAGCCCAAATTTGGCCTGGTATCCGAATCCATGCGATCGCATGGCCCATAAACGTAGAACTCATGCGATCGCATGAGCCTGTCTGACAGGTCTGATCCCTCTGCTGGTACGGATTAGGGTTAATAATTTTAATTATTATTATTATTAAACCATAATTAGGGTTAATTATTATATTAATTAGTTTTAGTTTTATTTATTTTGTATTTTTAAGTTATAATTAGTTTTATTAATATATAAATTAATACTTTTATAAAATAATAATATAAAAATAATATTTTTATAAAAATATGTAATTTTATTATTTTTTTATATCTTTTTATAAATTGTATATTTTAATCGTTTATTTCGTAATTTGTATATTAATCGTTCGTAACTAGTTTTAAACTTAGTATTTTGCCGTAGTAATTTTTATATTTCTAGATTTTTAGACTTTACCGTAAAATCCCTTAAGTGCTTTTTCTTTAGATTAAGATTTAGGTGCTTTAGAATTTTGCGACACCGTTTTAAGATTTTAGTACTTTTTAAGATATTGCCGTTTTGGATATGGAATTCTTTTTAAGCTTTAATACCTTTAGACGTAAGTTTTAATATTTATTTTTCGACTGTTTGTTTTTCGGCGCTTATTTTTCGACGTTTTTCGACGCTCTTTTTCTTTCTTATTTCTCAACGCTCTAGTTTTTAGGACATAGAATTTTCTTTATCTTCTTTAAATTTCAAAACGAAAAATTATTTTAAGCGGTCAAATTGATAGACATCCAAAATTTTCTGGTTCGTAGTAATAGTTGGATTTGTTAGTGGCGAGTTGTGGGCTTCCGATTTAAAGGGTCCTGGCTACCTACTGCATCTATTGGTTATTCAAAACGTGGGAAAAATCAGAAAAGTCTATTAATTTGATAACTTATATAATTTTTATCTTTTATAACTAATAGGATATTCTGTGAATGCACCGAGCAAAACGTTCACAACCTTTCATACGTTCACCACCTGTAACTCGATCAAGACATCTAGCCAATATTGTCGCCGTTGATTTTTCTTTAGAATCGTCATCTAGTCGAACAAGTACTCCAATTCAAATTTCCGATAATCCATTTTTTGAACCCGACCTCACAATTAAGAATCCGGAGAATATTCAAAGACAATTCAGAGATCCTGAACCACTAATCATTCCTCCTGAACCACAAACTGTTAAATCAGAATCCTCTAGTGATTCGTATTCAACAATTTCAATTATGGAAGTAACGGAACCTCTAAGTATGGAAAACCGAATGAGAGCCACACGCACAGACCAAGGTCACACTATTATTAAGCCAGACATTAATGTGCTAGATTATGAAATCAAGGGACAAATCCTACACATGGTAACTAATCAATGACAATATAGTGGTACGCCAAAAGAAGATCCAAACAAACATCTTCGAACCTTTAATAGGATCTGTACTCTATTCAAAATCAGAGAAGTTGAGGATGAACAGATCTATCTCATGTTATTTCCCTGGACTTTAAAGGGAGAAGCCAAAGATTGGTTAGAATCGTTACCTGAAGGGGCGATTGATACATGGGATGTTTTAGTTGAAAAATTTCTTAAACAATTCTTTCTGGAATCTAAAGCCGTGAGACTTCAAGGAGAAATTGTTACGTTCACGCAAAAGCCAAATGAAACATTATATGAGGCGTGGACAAGATTTGGAAAGTTGTTGAGAGGATGTCCGCAACATGGTTTAGACACTTATCAAATAGTACAAATATTCTACCAAGGTTTCGACGTTGCTACACAAAAAGACATCGACATAACAGCTGGTGGTTCCATTATGAAGAAAACCGCTACCGAAGCTCACAAAATTATTGATAACACGGCCTCCCACTCACATGAGTGGCACCAAGAAAAAGATATCTTTCATTCATCTAAAGTGGCTAGAGCCGATTCTAGCCATGACTTTGATTCCGTTTCCGCAAAAATAGATGCTTTCGAGAGACGAATGGAAAAGATGAACAAAGATATTCACATGATACGAATCAGTTGTGAGCAATGCGGTAGATCACATTTAACGAAAGATTGTCACATTGAGCAAACGATGGAACAACGTGAGAATGTTTCCTACATGAACCAAAGGCTGGGAAATAATTATCAAAATAATTATCAACCTCCAAGGCCAAACTTCAATCGAAATCAAAACATTCTTTACAATCCAAATGGGCCAAACAATAACTCGTACAACCAACAAGGTCTGAATAACCAACCAACTCAAAACAACACTTTCAATCAACAAAGACCTAGCTTGTATAAACCACCACAACAAACCGAAGATAAAAAGTCAAATCTAGAAGAAATGATGGCAAAACTAATGGAATCTCAAACACAATTTATAACATCTCAAACCCAAACAAATGAGAGGTTTGATCAATCACTAAGAACTCAACAAGCTTCTATTTTGAATCTAGAAAAATACGTAGGTACTCTTGCTAGCATGATGAGTGAGAGGGAATAAGGAAAGCTACCGAGTAATACTGAAGTAAATCCTTAGAATTGAGAATGTTAATATGGTGTCAACAAATTCTGAAAAACCAGCTCCAGAAGATGGGAAGGTTTTAGATGTGAGTAACAATGAAGAAGTTACAACACCACCACCACCACCACCCGAGTATGTAAAACCAGTGGTGGCACCATACAGACCACCCATCCCGTTTCTAAGAAAAGGAGTTGAGTATGAGCAAGTAATAGGTAATAAAGTTTGTGATACCTCTGGAAAGAAGAAGAAGAATAAGAAAGTACAAGAAACAAAAACCGTAAAGATAAACCCGGTGAAGACAGTTCCACCAAAATCTCCACCCAGGGTGGGTGATCCGGGTGAATTTATTGTTCCTTGTCTACTTAGTGATTGTGTTATGTATGATGCACTAGTAGATTTAGGTGCGAGTGTGAGTGTTATGCCTCTTTCATTATATAAGAGATTAGGAGTAGGTGAGTTAAGTCCAACAGAGATGAGTGTTCGACTCCTTGATCAAACCATTAGGCACCCAGTTGGAATTGCTGACAACCTACCCGTTCAAGTAGGTAATTTAACCTTTCTAGTCGAATTTATTGTCATTGACATAGAAGAGGACTCAAACATTCCTCTAATTTTAGGTCGACCATTCTTAGCATCCACCGGGGTGTTATTTGATGTAAGAGAGGGTAGAATGACACTTAGTGATGGTGACAAATCAGTCACCTTTGTGATTCGAAAGGCTAAATCTCCACCAACCAAAACCGTTGAACCAACAAAAATGATTGGTAAGAACCATGTTATTTTACCAACTTCAACGGTAGTGCTTAGCAATAATAAAACGCCTAAGTGTGGGGAAGATGAAGTAACACCTAATGATGACCTGATAACAAAGAACCCCGTTGTTGATACAAAATTAAATGACTCCGTTATTAACAGTTCAATGAAGAAACTTATTAAACGGATTCGCGATGCTAGAACCAAGGGGAACTGTAAGTTATGTAACCGGTTAGTATCCAATCTATCGCCTAAAAAAAGGCGAAACTAGTTGAATTTGTGGATATTACACAGGAATTCGACCAATGGCTTAAAGCAAAAGTCACAGATATGCAAGTTGATTATGGTCCAAAAGAAATTGACGATGAAGTTAATCACAATTTCGACACCACAGCTACCTAAGTGTGGGGAGATTCAAATGTTCTAAAAAGAAAACGTTGTCTAGAGTTAGTTGTTCTGTTCTCGTGTAGTTCCAAGAATGGAATCCGATTGGTCTTTTCCACTAGCAGACACTAAAGAACTAGTTTTCTCCCTCCATTCTGAATTTTTGTTTTATAGGTTTTGTATGAAATTAATATGCTTTTTAAATTTAAGTTTTGTGTGAATTTAAAAACAAAAAATTACTTTATTTCATTAAGTTTAAAAAAAATGATTTCTAAAATTCATCGTAAGTTGAAGACTAGGTCATGGAACCGAAATTAATTTACCCGAGGGCGGGGCAAAAAATTTTGTTATCATTATTTTTAATATTATTGATCTAAAGTATACCAAAAAATTAAAAAACCTAAAAATCTTTACTTTTAAAACAATCGCTTTAAAAACGACAAATTTTAAATTTTGTCGAGGGACGGACTAGGTAAACATACCGAAACTACCTAAAGTAAAAGGAAACAAAATTTTAAAAAAAATTATTCATTTAAATTATTTTAATAAATAAAGGTTATATATATATATATATATATATATATATATATATATATATATATATATATATATATATATATATATATATATATATATATATATATATATATATGTTTGTAGTTTATCTTATGTACAAACAGGGTAAAACAGCGCATTTTCAAAGACTGGCATTAAGTTCAGCAAAAGCTACTAATTTTGACGACAAGACACAAAATATCAAATGTGATATAAAATAATATGTTTGCAAACTCGGTATTTTTAATCACTTTTCTACACTAATCACCCTCATGAATTTATAATTATAGTTTGATTTCATGCAAATGAGGGCATTGCATGATCTCAAATGTGGGGATATTAGGGTTATAAATTCTCTCAGGTTTACACTTAGTTTAATTGCCAAATTTTTTGAAAATTTGAAAATTTTCAAATAAATGAATTCAAAATCATGTTTATACATATTTATGAACGATAAAACTAGGTGTTAATGCCGAAATTATTGTTACCTCGGAGAGAACATAAATGGAAAAACAACCCAAAACGCTTGAATTCATTTAAAATGGAAAAACGGAGAATAAAAAGGCAAAGAAAAATAAAAGCTAAGTGTGGAAAGAATTTACCAAGTTCTTTAAAACATATATCACATATTTTTGTACAAGATTATTGCAGGTACTTTTGCTTTGGACTAAACTAATCAGTTTTACCCGAATTACTGTAATATATTTGAAAGAACGATGGATCTACACGATGAATCAATTCCATCATTAAAAGGAAGTAAAGTCTTCCGAGAAAGACACGCGCTTCTTGATTTAGGTCAGGAAGTTGTCGTCCAGACCAGCTGTAGGTTGACGAAAAATCTAGAAAAGTCATCTCGAAAATCAGCTGGAAATCCAGGGACCTCAGCATCAAACAGGGTCGCCAAGTGGTCAGACTTATCCTAACCATGAGAGGATATGTCTCGTAAAATGGGGAGGGTGCCGTGCAAATTAGCTTGATAAGACTAATAAATCAGACCCCCAGAAAGAATAATCTCCTTAAAGATTAAAAATCAGCTTTTAAGACTGATATTACTCAATCTTTGAGATTGACTTTAAAGATTGAGAATTACAAATTCATAGAATTCAATGATATCTAAACTCGAGCTTGAACGAGAAAATATTTTGATCAAATTAAAACCGATTTATTTTCTAAAAACCTATTTTCAAATGCGTTCATTACCATTGAATGTAAAATCCTGAGAATTCATCGGAATTCATTAGGTTACTTGAACCAAATCGGGTGTCAACCGTAAGAACGGTGGTTGCATAGCATGGTCAAAGACAGGACCTTGTGCCAGACCGAAAAACAATAGGGTGATCTTTACTATTGCTCCTACAAAGGATAGTAATTGCATCCGACACGTTTTTGACCATAATCATCTGCATGTCACGGGACATTGCCTTAACAGTTGCTTGTTCAACGCTTTCCTTTACAACCGGACGGTACTTTACCGAAAGGTAATATACGGAGCAAGTAAATTGGATGTGTTGCTTTCCTAATACAAGGTTAACAAGTGGGTAACACAAAACCATAAGTTTTGAGCTAAAATTTTCAAATCTGAAACCCACCAAACCCACAAAAACATTTTGCAAACACCGGTGAAGGGTTATTCCGGAAAACTTATCTAGGGTAAAATCTAGCTTGAAATTTTAAAAAGATCAAATGTTTTCATAAAGATCCAATTTCCTTAAAGGATCTAAATTTTTATAGTCATGTGGGACTGTAAACCACATCGTTACTATCATTGTTTATACCGCTGTATCAAAATCACTGATGTATAAAGTGTGAGAATAAAAAAAAGTGATTCGAGTGAAGTGTTATTTTATTTTAAGTTCTGTATTGCTTGAGGATAAGCAACGCTCAAGTGTGGGAATATTTGATAATGCTAAAAACGAACATATATTTCATAGCATTATCCCTCAAGAAAGACAAGCTTTTAGTTGCAATTGTTCTATTTACAAGTGATATTCGTTTAAATAATAAAAGGTGAAGACAAAAGACAGATTCGACGAATTGAAGACGCAAACGACCAAAACGCTAAAAGTACAAAGTACAATCCAAGTGGGTTAATTTATTGATAAGAAACGTCTCAAAATTACAAGAGTACGAGCCGCAAAACGCAAAATACAAGATATTAAATTGTACGCAAGGACGTTCAAAAATCCGGAACCGGGACATGAACCAACTATCAATGCGGGACGCAATGGAGCTAAAATTACAAGTCAACTATGCACATAAATATATAAATAATTCTTAAAATTATATATATATTATATTATATAATAAAACGTCGGCAAAACTAGAAAACAAAGTGATGTATGCTGGCCAGCCTGTCCATGCGATCGCATGGAAATAACAAAGGGAATCCATGCGATCGCATGGATCCCAAAATCAGCTCACATCTATAAAAGGCCAGCGAATTGACGAGTAATATACACCTTTTTGTTCTTCTTCCTCTGTAATCATAATTATATTTTTAATTATAATTTTAATTTTAAATTAAGTTTAATAATAATTGGGTTATTGTAAGGAATGTTTTAAGGTTTTGTAAGTCGAAACTCTGTCCGTGTAACGCTACGCGATTAATCACCACTGTAAGCTATGTTCTTCCTTTTTAAATTAATGTCTCGTAACTAAGTTATTATTATGCTTATTTGAGCCAAAGTAATCATGATGTTAGACTAAATATTAAGACGGGGTTTGAGATTTTGTACCATAATTAAGGTTTGGACAAAAGACCGACACTTATGGACATTGGACTATGCCTATTAATAGATAGGGGGTATTGTCTAATTGAGCGACAACTCATTGGAACCTGTCGAACCTATCTTCAATTTAGTTAATCTAATAATTATTAAAATGATTATGTATGTCCTATTTAGAGACGTTTATACGACATTTTTACGATCATTTAATTAATTATTTGGGTAGGGTAATTGATTATTCATTCTGATCAAGTGGGTATCATTAAAACAGGGGTGGATTACATACAAGGATAATTGGTGTAATTGTTAACAAAGTATTAAAACATTGGATTACACGCAGTCGATAACCTGGTGTAATCATTAAACAAAGTATTAAAACCTTGTTACAGTTCGAATCCCTAATTAGTTGGAATATTTGACTTCGGGAATAAGGTTAATTTAACGAGAATTTTATAATTATGATCGATGGACTATTATGGACAAAAACCAAATAGGTATCAAATAATCCAGGACAAAGGATAATTAACCCGGGTAACAATTAATTAAAATTAAAACGTCAAACATCGTGATTACGGAAGTTTAAATAAGTATAATATTTTTATTTCATATTTCATCGTACCTTTATTTACTGTCATTTTAATTACTGCAATTTAGTTTATCGCAATTTAAATTATGTCATTTATATTATCGTCATTTATCTTTACGCTTTATTTAAAATCGACAAAATGGTCATTAAACGGTAAAACCCCCTTTTTATAATAATAATAATACTACTACTATATTACTAATATATATATATATATATATATATATATATATATATATATATATATATATATATATATATATATATAATTGTTTAAAAATATAGTGTACGTAATAAGCCGTCTCCCTGTGGAACGAACCGAACTTACTAAAAACTACACTACTCTACGATTAGGTACACTGCCTATAAGCGTTGTAGCAAGGTTTAGGTATATCCACTATTTAAATAAATAAATAACTTGTGTAAAATTGTATCGTATTTAATAGTATTTCGTAATAAAAATATAACTATTTCGTATACACCTCTGCGCACATCACATATCATATAGATATAGAACATGTGTTTAGTTGATTTTAAAAGTTAAATTAGAAGTAATAACTTTGTTTGCTGTGACGACCCGGAAATTTCCGACCAAATTTAAACTTTATTCTTATATGGTTCGACATGATAAGTAAAGTCTGTAATGTTGAATTTCAAATATTTCAAAATGTTTTCATTTATGCAATTACCCTCTGACTATTCCCGAAGATTCACGGACAATTGTGTGTAAATAAATATGTAAATATATATATATATATATATATATATATATATATATATATATATATATATATATATATATATATATATATATATATATATATATATATATATATATAAGTATAAATGGTTATATCATTATTGTTAATCTTATTATTATCAGTAAAAATTAATGTTATTATAACTAATAACATTATTAGTACCATTAATAATAATAAAAATATATATATTTTTATGTTAGATATATTATTGGTAATAATACCAATAGATAATACATATTTATGAAAGTTAATTGATATATTATTATTATTATTAGTATTAATAATTATTAATAACACTAGTATAACTAGTATTATTGCTATAAATAATATTAGTGTTATTCACTTCATGATAATTACTATCATTAGCAATAATATTAATCTTATACTTGTATTACTACTAGTCAAAATATTAAGGATATTATTGTTATATTTATTAAAAGGTTAATTATAATCTATAAAAATAAATATATAAATATAATAGATATACATATATAGAGATAAATATATACAGATATATAACATATATATACGTAGATATATACTGATATATAGGAAATCAGTATTTATTATATTTCGATTATTGTTATTAATATAATTATTAAATATTAGTAATTATTATATAAACTATTAAAAATCAAGAAAAAGGGTGTGAATCTGTTTAACATAGCTATCGAACTGTTTATGATTTTGATTTTTGTTTTTAAACTGGATACTAAACGAATCAAATCCTCAGATACAAACAATTTCTGTTGTAGGTCTCAATCGATCTATATTTTTTTATTTATTTGTTTTGTTTTTCTTCTTTTCCGATTTAAATTGATATCGACCTCTAACTACTATATAAATTGAGCCATTCCAATTGTAAAAGAAACCAGACAACCTACATTAGCAATCATAAACCACAAAAATCTTTCACAGCTTTTATTTAAACGCATTTAAATCAAAACAATTGATGAACACAGGTATTGCCCTGCTCATCACGTAATTTTTCAAAAACATCGATTTCTTAATTAATTTAAAGATCCTTAATTGCAATTTTGTTAGGAACCTTTTACTCAATCTTTCTGCACAATTTCAGGATTCAATTCAATATAACTAGTTCGAATTCTTGAGTCAAACCTTAAAAGTCAAAAGTCAAAGAATTTGTTCATTTCAAAATTTGAATTTGTTTTGAGGATTCAAGTTAATTTAATGATTGGAAAAGTTTATAGGAATGATTTATTATCTATTTCATGTTGAACTCGAAGTCTGAAACGGTCTTAGTTGTTGAAACAATGTTTGAGTTTACGAACGAGCTAACTCGCTGTTTTATTTTAAATTTTTTTCCTGTTTGTTCATCTTGTGTCTGATGATTTAAAAATCACTGAATGCGAACTGTTTTGTTTCATTTAAAAATCCAAAAACACTTTTTATTGAATTGCTGTTATGATTCTTGGATATCGAATTGGTAGGCTGGATTGAGAAAGAAGAAAGAAATTGAAATTGAATAATTACGGGTTGAAATTGTACCACTTTGCATATTTTTCCCTAATAGCTTGGTAACTAATATTTACATGTTGTAAGAGCATGTAATTGCGAATCCTATTGATAGATCTATCGGGTTTGACAACCCCAACCTGGCTAGTCGCTCTAGTATCATAAACGGTTGCATAGTACTTCGTTTTTACTATACTTGGTACAGTGTAGGGAGATTTTGTAATAAAGGGAATATGCCACATTAATTGTTAAGTATGGTTACCGAAGCGCTCAACAACTTATAGAATACTTTTATACACTTGCGAGTGTACGGATATTTATGGAAACTGAAATCTTGTGGTCTATCAAAATGATGAATTTTATTGTTTTATGATAAACCTATGAACTCACTAACCTTTTGGTTGACACTTGAAAGCATGTTTATTCTCAGGTATGAAAGAAATCTTTCGCTGTGCATTTGCTCATATTAGAGATATTACTTGGAGTCATTCATGACATATTTCAAAAGACGTTGCATTCGAGTCGTTGAGTTCATCAAGATTATTATTAAGTCAAGTATAGTTGGATATATTATGAAATGGTATGCATGCCGTCAACTTTTGATGTAATGAAAGATTGTCTTTTCAAAAACGAATGCAATGTTTGTAAAATGTATCATATAGAGGTCAAGTACCTCGCGATGTAATCAACTATTGTGAATCGTTTGTAATCGATATGGACTTCGTCCAGATGGATTAGGACGGGTCGTTACAGTTGGTATCAGAGCGGTGGTCGTAGCGAACCAGGTCTTACATTAGTGTGTCTAACTAGTTGTTGTTAGGATGCATTAGTGAGTCTGAACTTTGACCTAGTAGTTATTAGGTTATATTAATGAGTCTAGACTTGAACCTAGTCTGCATGTCAAAAGTTTTGCTTATCATTCTTTGTCGAAAAATATCCACCTATCATTGTCAGTCTCAACACTTTTTATTGCTATTATTGCATAGATGGTGTATAGACAAATCCATATCATAGCGTATCTGCTAATTCATATCTTAGCGTATCTATTACGGTAAACTTTGTCTGATATCTCCCGTAAATTTCTCCGTAATTTAAGGAATCCTGGTACAATATATATCTATGCATATTATGCATTGCGAATACCATCCAACTATCAATTGCTGTCACTAAACGTTTCATACCAAAAATATTTTTCTGTGATCGCGAAAGATGGCCTCTACGAATCGTCCAAGTTCCTCTGACTCCGAAGATAGTGTGACGGGAGCACACCAACCAATCAACTACCGTGATTACTGGAGAATATAGGGGTGGGTTCGCGACATACTCACCTTGTGGAGAAGGGAAGAAGGTACTCCATATCATGAACCGAATCTACCACCTAACCTTGGAGTACTCGACCCGCTCACCGGCGAACCTGTTCGCAATACCGTTTATACCTTTTTTGCGAGAATTTTTCGTCTTGAGACTACCATTAACGGAACTAGAGAAGATATCCGATCTCTACCTCACACTGATAACCAACCAGGGTTAGTAGAAGAAGTTAAAGAACTTCGAGCTCGAGTGCTAACCTTGGAGAATATGGTTCAAAACTTACAAGCACCAGCAGCATCACCGGCACAAACAGTACCACCAACATCAGTACCAGCAGCACCAGTACCACTAACCACAACATCCGCATCACAAATCTCGACAACATAATCTATACCTCGAACATCAACATCATACGCACCATAGATACCAAGGTGTACCAACAATAATTAACGATGAAGTATTGATCCATAACTTCATTAATATTCTGCGAAGAATATGTGGTTCCTAATAGTTTTAGAGATTACTTATTCTAGCACAAACTGAAAAGCAAATGAGATTAATATCATATTAACTCATTAGATCCATGATTACATCTGAAGAAAATATATATGCAAGTATATTTTCATAAAGATTGTAATTAAAAATTCTTTAGTACAAACTGTTAATGATGAAAATATTTTAACGGGTAGGTAATACCAGAGGAATATTTAAGATTTCACATTAATAAGTTACACTGTACATTCTTCGAATCTGATTCAACGGTCATTTACAATCCTATTTACAACCACCGATATACGTATCCGTTCACCACATAATGACTATTTTCATTCAATCTCATATTTGGGATTTTGACTTCTCAGAATCCAACAAGTGGCATAATGAAGAAAACATTTGACAAAATAAAATTTGTTAGAAACAAACAAATTAACTATGAGAAGAATTTTGTTAAGAATCCACGCTAACTGTTCCTAGCTAACTGATTACATTTTATTATTCACAATTTATTTATCGTAATTTTATTTATCGTTATTTAATTTCTGTTATTTATTTTACGCGCTTTAAATAACGGGACACGTATACAAAGTGTATATATGGATAATAATATTCTTGGTACGTCCTAACACGATAAGTATACAATACGTTTTGATAAATCCTAAGACAATACGTACACAATGCGTCTTAGTTAATTCTAAGACAATACGTACACAATATGTCTCTGGGTTGATGCAAAGACAATACGTATACAATACGTCGTGGGGTAATTCTAAGATTATATATATATATAAACCAATTATTGGACTATCAACATTGGATAATTAAAAATGAATTAAAATATTGATTATAACATATGAAACTAAACAATTCTTCAAGTTTGCCACTTGATTTCATCTTAAACCTCATTTGTACCTTGATAATTTTAATCTGCGTTCAAACCTTTCATGATTCTTAAAAACACCTCAATCGAGAGGATGAATCAACCGCACTTCATCTACGTAAGAAGAGGTTGATGCATATAGTTATGCACCTAAAAAACTCTCGAAAACTGAGTAAATGTTTAACACCTAGCTGTGCTAATTCCTTTAGTGTTATTATTACCCAAAATAACTTTGTAGTTCTTTTTCAAAATAGCCAATTTTGTCACAGCTCCAACAAGACAGCTTCGACTTTTCATTCAAAACAACCTTATTATAACCTTGATATATATGCGTGCTCATTTATTGTTACTGGAGAACCTTTTATATTCCACCATATTACCACCAGCGTTTAATCATCTAAAAACACAATTCAACTGAAAACACCTCGGATTGATAACCACGATTCATATATGGCTGCATTAAATGCAGAGGAAACAGTAAAATTATAGATGTTCTAAATGACCAAGAGTTTGATAATAAAGAATGGAATGTTGGGAACGCTCGATAGAAAATTTGGTACTGAAAAACAGATTAAACTAACCATGAAGGAGACCAAGGACAAATACAAGGACCAAACCCTATATTCAAAGAATCCAGGTAATTCTGGATCCGATGAAATCTTTAGAGAATATCTTGCTCCGAAGTCATGTTAAAATCTTGCGGAAAAATTTTTCTTCATCAACCTTCGAACTTAGAAATTTCAAAATATCATCATAAATATCTTCGATATTTCTGAGGATATTTTCATAAATATTCTTGTCCGAATTATCTACCTCTTCGTGTTTTCTGTATTTCATTATATTGAAAACTTCTGTAAAATCTAAGTATAAGATATGAATGAATTGTGGAGAAGTGTTGGGAATTGAAGCATGAGTTAGTATAATATAATGGCGCTTGGCCAACGTGATTATATTACAGTAGGTCATGCTGAGTTTCTAATGAAACGTGATGATGGTTCACAGTAGATCATACCATCATCATGTGTCATGTTACGTAACTCTTTCATTCTGTTAACTTCTAAACATATCAAGAAAATATATTCTTGATAGTTCCATCCTCAGAGATTCTGGTAATTTGACAAATCAAATCGTGCTATTACGTTCTTTCTTGATTGGAACATTAAGTTCATTCGAAACTCCATACTTACGAATTCTGGACTGTTACTCGCTTTACTAGAGATCGAGAAGAGAATAAAAAGGCAAAGAGCTCCGAAATATAAGGGTAGATATAAAACCCGACAATAACACAGAAATCACAAACCGTGTACATTAATATAAATAGCAATATAAAGACACAGGAGTGTGATAAACACAATAACCCCAAGGTAATAGTAGAAGTGAATAGATTCCTCCGGCGGTAAATGGAAAATAAGAATGACAGATGCGATAATTAGGAAAATATCAAGAATCAGAACTGGATGGAGCATTTTCACAATATTATGGAGGTAGGAATAGAGAAAGAAAGTATAGGAATGGTAAAAATAATGGAACGGAAGAGTTCAATTTATAATGGAAATATCAGACATAGCAATCGAATTTAATTGAAAAGATCTTAATCTCCTTATTCACCAAAGAATCAGATCTTAATCAGATTTCAAAGATTTCTTTAAATCCCTTGAATTCCGGAATTCAAACATGACTACGTCAAGAGTTAATTCTTTGTCTCATTCTTTTGTGATAGCTTCATTCGTACTCTTCGAATAATCGAATCGTTTTATCCATATTACTCGATGATGATAAAACTCTATTTATCAACTCATATTCGTCATGAAAATATTTTTATTGTTAGCCATGACCACCTTACTCAAATTTCGGGACGAAATTTCTTTAACGGGTAGGTACTGTGACGACCCGGAAATTTCCGACCAAATTTAAACTTTATTCTTATATGGTTCGACATGATAAGCAAAGTCTGTAATGTTGAATCTCGAATATTTCAAAATGTTTTCATTTATGCAATTACCCTCTGACTATTCCCGAAGATTCACGGACAATGTGTGTAAATAAATATGTGTATACATATATATATATATATATATATATATATATATATATATATATATATATATATATATATATATATATATATATATATATATATATATATATATATATATATATATATATATATATATATATATATATATATATGAAATTAGATAAGTATAAATGGTTATATCATTATTGTTAATCTTATTATTATCAGTAAAAATTAACGTTATTCTAACTAATAACATTATTAGTACCATTAATAATAAAATATATATATATATATATATATATATATATATATATATATATATATATATATATATATATATATATATATATATATATTATTTTTATGTTAGATATATTATTGATAATAATACCAATAGATAATACATATTTATGAAAGTTAATTGATATATATTATTATTATTAGTATTAATAATTATTAATAACACTAGTATAACTAGTATTATTGCTATAAATAATATTAGTGTTATATACTTCATGATAATTACTATCATTAGCAATAATATTAAACTTATACTTGTATTACTACTAGTCAAAATATTAAGGATATTATTGTTATATTTATTAAAAGGTTAATTATAATCTATAAAAATAAATATATAAATATAATAGATATACATATATAGAGATAAATATATACAGATATATAGCATATATATATGTAGATATATACTGATATATAGGAAATCAGTATTTATTATATTTAGATTATTGTTATTAATATAATTATTAAATATTATTAATTATTATATAAACTATTAAAAATCAAGAAAAAGGGTGTGAATCCGTTTAACATAGCTATCGAACTGTTTATGATTTTGATTTTTGTTTTTAAACTGGATACTAAACGAATCAAATCCTCAGATACAAAAAATTTCTGTTGTAGGTCTCAATCGATCTATATTTTTTTATTTATTTGTTTTGTTTTTCTTCTTTTCTGATTTAAATTGATATCGACCTCTAACTGCTATATAAATTGAGCCATTCCAATTGTAAAAGAAACCAGACGACCTACATTAGCAATCATAAACCATAAAAATCTTTCACGGCTTTTATTTAAACGCATTTAAATCAAAACAATTGATGAACACATGTATTGCCCTGCTCATCACGTAATTTTTCAAAAACATCGATTTCTTAATTAATTTAAAGATCCTTAATTGCAATTTTGTTAGGAACCTTTTACTCAATCTTTTTGCAAAATTTCAGGATTCAATTCCTTATAACTAGTTCGAATTCTTGAGTCAAACCTTAAAAGTCAAAAGTCAAAGAATTCGTTCATTTCAAAATTTGAATTTGTTTTGAGGTTTCAAGTTAAATTGATGATTGGAAAAGTTTATAGGAATGATTTATAATCTATTTCATATTGAACTCGAAGTCTGAAACGGTCTTAGTTGTTGAAACAATATTTGAGTTTACGAACGAGCTAACTCACTATTTATTTTAATTTTTTTTCTGTTTGTTCATTTTGTGTCTGATGATTTAAAAATCACTGAATACGAACTATTTTGTTTCATTTAAAAATCTAAAAACACTTTTTATTGAATTGTTGTTATGATTCTTGGATATCGAATTGGTAGGCTGGATTGAGAAAGAAGAAAGAAATTGAAATTGAATAATTACGGGATATAAATTAATGGAATGTGATATAATCAGGAAAACAGAAATGGTTAGATGGTCAGGAGGTGATTCGAGTGAACGGGTGGTCACGGGTTCAAGTCCCAGCTCTGGCAGTTTATTTCTTTTTAAGCTTTAAGAGGTAGTCTTCCACACCAAAAATTTTATTATTATTATTATTATTATTATTATTATTATTATTATTATTATTATTATTATCATAATTATTAGTATTATATCTATTATAATTATTATTAGGAGTATTAGTTATGATATTATTATAAATTTTAAAACTTTAATATTGGTATCAATATGATGAAAAGGTTTATTATTATTATCATTATGAAAAATAATACAAATTTTCGCAAATATTAGTATTAGTATTTTTTTTATAAATAATAGAATAGTTATTATTAACATATGTATTATTATGTATATTATCACAAGTATTATTATTATGTAATTACTAAAATTAATAACAGTAAAATTAATATTTTTACAAATATCATTATTAATAATATTGTTATTATCACTAATAGAGTTATTATTAACATAAGTATAGTATTAACGTTATTATCATTATTTTTACTAATATTAACTTAGTATAGTTAGAACTACTGTTTTGATAAACAAATAAAATACATAAATATACATATTTAACATATATAACATAACAAAAATTTTTTTTAACAAGAGTAATATTTTTTTAATAAAAATATGAAATATATATATTATTAATATAAAAAGGAATATAACTAATGAATTTACATATATATATATAAAGTTGTTCGAATTCAATTATGTGTTTTAATATAATTACAAACAATATAGGTTCGTGAATCCGAGGCCAACTCTGCACTGTTCAATATAGACATATGTATTTTTACTACGAAATACATTATGGTGAGTTTTCATAGCTCCCTTTTTATATATATTTTTGGGCTGAGAATACATGCGTATTTTATAACTTTTTTACGAAATGGACACAAGTACTAAAAACATATTCTACGTTGAGTTGTACCACTTTGCATATTTTTCCCTAATAGCTTGGTAACTAATATTTACATGTTGTAAGAGCATGTAATCGCGAATCCTATTGATAGATCTATCAGGTTTGACAACCTCAACCGGGCTAGTCGCTCTAGTATCGTAAACGGTTACATAGTACTTCGTTTTTACTATACTTGGTACAATGTAGGGAGATTTCGTAATAAAGGGAATATGCCACATTAATTGTTAAGTATGGTTACCGAAGCGCTCAACAACTTATAGAATACTTTTATACACTTGCGAGTGTACGGATATTTATGGAAACTGAAATCTTATGGTCTATCAAAATGATGAATTTTATTGTTTTATGATAAACCTATGAACTCACTAACCTTTTGGTTGACACTTGAAAGCATGTTTATTCTCAGGTATGAAAGAAATCTTCCACTGTGCATTTGCTCATATTAGAGATATTACTTGGAGTCATTCATGACATATTTCAAAAGTCGTTGCATTCGAGTCGTTGAGTTCATCAAAATTATTATTAAGTCAAGTATAGTTGGATATATTAAGAAATGGTATGCATGCCGTCAACTTTTGATGTAATGAAAGATTGTCTTTTCAAAAACGAATGCAATGTTTGTAAAATGTATCATATAGATGTCAAGTACCTCGCGATGTAATCAACTATTATGAATCGTTTGTAATCGATATGGACTTCATCCAAATGGATTAGGACGGGTCGTTACATTTGCGAACAAGTTTAGAATTAACTAAACTATGTTCTAGTGATTACAAGTTATAATCTTCGAATAAGATAGTTTTATATATATGAATTGAATGATGTTATATCACACCCCCAGTTAGGGCATGGGTGAATGTGACATTAATATTAAAAATACCAACATATTATATAATGAGAACGACACTATATGATAAAAACAAACTTTATTGAGTACGCAGCGGAAAGAAATGGAATGTCGTTACAAGAATTGAAATTACAAGAATGTAAATAAATGCATAAATAATAAATGTGACTCTTTATTCAAGTCCTAGAGTCCAAGTAGCATCGTACAGATAAGAGTAAGCTGATCAATCGTAACCTGAGACAAAACATGCTAAAGTGTCAACCAAAAAGGTTGAGTGAAGTTCATAGGTTTAACAAAATAGTTGACCGTTGTTTAGACCACAAGATTTTTAGGCAAAGACTTTTTATTACACGGGTTGGATATAGAAATAGTTTTAGGCAAAGCCTTTACATAATTAGGAAATAAAAGAATGGAAAAACAAAACAAATGTCGGGTTCACTTCTTCTTCTCAGCCTCCTTCATAAACTTCTCTACTTTCTCATTCTTCGCCTTTTGCTACTCGTAAAGGAACTCGAGATTATTATAGAGATTAGTAACACTACTATTAACTACATTACATTCGTAGTCTCTTAGAGCAAGTTGGTGTTTGACACGGTTTTCCTCCATCTTCAATCTAAAGTCGACATCTTCTCTCAAATAAGCGAGAGATTGCTTCCCCCATCTGGCACTTCTTTCACTTTCATATTTCACCAACTTTATCTCTTTCTTTAACTCAGCATTCTCCTCCAATAGTTTCTTGATCGCTAGGCCTTTTTCATCCATTCGAGCCTCGACCCTTGCAACATGGCGAAGCAAGCCATCAAAGTTCTTCTCGATAGTTTTTCGCAGATTCGTGATTTCACGCATGGTGTTATAGTTATCGTAGGAAGGAGATCGGGCTCTTTTCTTAGACGGGCCATCTTCTTTAAAATAGCAGGGTGTTTCCCTTTACTTTCCGATCTTAGAGTCGGGTGGTATTCGGGAGACTTAGATGAATCTTAGAGAGTGTTTGGACTGTAGTTCAATGGTGGTGGGTCAGGACCATAAAGAGGGCTTTGGACTGGTCTTGCAGTTGAAGAGTATCCAGTATCTTCTTCGGTGGCAGGTTT